>NC_073303.1:341259155-341863571 GCF_027595985.1 Sorex araneus | reverse complement strand
CCATAATCAAACCCAGAATTAAGTCCTCTCTCTCCCTTACTTTTTGTTAACTTCAAAAGAGTTTTTATTTAGGAATCATGATTCCTAGCTGTTAATGATTGAGTGTCTGGCAAATAACACTCTAAATCCTCAACTTCTAGTTCTTAATTCCTACATTATATTCTATTAACAGTGTCTTCCTGATTTTAAGTTGGTTCAGATTCTGTCTTACTAGCTCCAGGATCATTGGGAAGTTATTTACATTCCCCAGACTTCAGTTTTCTTGTTTATGGAATGGGAAAATAACACTAGTGCTTTATGAAGTTATTATGATAATGTTTTGAAGCATGCATATAAAATATTTACTAGTGTCTATACATAAAAACTAGCCTATAAATAGTAGGGCTATTATGTTGAGTATAATAGTGATGAACATATTTGTCCAGGATCAGGTAATACAGTTAGTCACCTCTTCTATTTTCTTACCTTTGACCCTTGAGTTTCTGCTGGTATTGTCCATTGCACTTCAAACCACAATTTATAATATCTTTACTACAGTTAAACTCAAGTGTAACTAATTAGGGAAAAGTAACAAAAAAGAGAAAATTTCATGCTCATCCATATTTTCAAGCTTAATGTAGCATAACTCTATTTTTTCACGTTGCTGTTATTTCAAAGGTTTACCATCTGCCTTTTTCTGTGAAGTGATCTTGCCATCTTGCCTTTTTCTGTGAAGTGATGCAATTATTTTCTTTGAGTGAAATTGATTTTAAGACTTGGACCACCTCAAAATAACTCCTCTTTCCTTGCTTTTATTGCAAGTATTCATATTCATGGGTAACTCATCATTCATAGAATCAACCAAAACATGGATCAGATAATGTTGATATAGTTAGAACTTCTCTGGTTATAACTTTGTTGGGCACATATAGATTTCATTTATTGAAATTATTTCCAAATAATATGGTATAAAAATATTTATATAACATTCACATTGCTTTGGGCACTGAAATTATTTAAGGTACATGATGGTATATGTATAGATTACATGCAAATATTATGTTATATCATACAAGAAATATTAGCATTGCCAGACTATCCCTTAAGTCAATCCCTAGCTAATGAGGAGAGTTAGCTGTATACAAATAACTGTGAATCTCCTTAAGTCCTGCTTCATTTATGTTTTGGAAGAAAATTCATGCCATTGTTCAAATCTATAAATTCAACATTTGTACTTATTTTATCAAATCAATGGAACAATTCTACCTAGAAATTCTAGTCAGTTTGTGGGACCCTGCCTTCAATGCACCCGAAAAAGCCAAGAACGCCTAACTTTCAAATTTGTCCACACATTTCTCGACATAACTTCATCTGTAATAGAAATGGTGTTTTGTCATTTTGTCATGTTTTTCACAAAGTGACTATAAGGATAATTTAATGCCTGCAATTTTTCTCTTCTGTTATTTTTTCCTTTATGTAGGGGATACATTGAGACACTTTGTTAGAGACAGAGAAAAGAGGACTTTCTCTTTTCCTACTTTCAGTGCCCTGCATGTGTAGACACAGGTATCTCCCAGGAATTTGACACTTAACATGGGAAACGAAGGCCAAGGCCAAGGTGACATTTAAGTCAGTATCAAGGATTTGGGGAGCTTATGAAGGTAGTAGTGGAGTCTCCTCTGTAGAAGCTGGACTCTCTTGGCAAGTAACACATGAACCAAAATTATGCCAAGTCATTCTTGATTCTTGCCTTTCTTCCTAATCTATTCTGTTGCTACTGTTTCATATCTTCTTTGACTTAACAATTTCAAGACCTTATAAACTTTTAATGTTGGAACACAAATCTAAGCTGTTTTTGTGCATAGCTTTGTTTTCCTCTTGTCATACAGGAATTCTAGTCAATTGTTTCAGTACAAAATTCATCAACTCAAGGAGGACTTTGAAGGCCTTACTATGCATGTTGAAGTGTAAAGATACATGCAAAGGATTGTATACTTTTAGAGTGCTCAGTCTCTACTGGGGAAGAGAAACATGGCACATTGGTTACATGTTTAAAAAAATTTTTTTATTGAATCACTGTGAGATACAGTTACAAAGCTTTCATGTTTGAGTTACAATCATACAATGTCCAAATGTTTATACCTCCACCAGTGCACATTTCCCACCACTAATCTCCCCAGTATACCCCCCTTTCCTATCCTCCCCCTGTCTCCATGTCAGACAATTTTCCAAATATTCTCTCTCTACTTTTGGGCATTATGGTTTGCAACACAGATGCCGAGAGGCCATCATTTTTGCTCCTTTATCTACTTTCAGGCACATCTCCCATCCCGACTGATCCTTCCAATCATCATTTTTTTAGTGATCCCTTTTCTATGCAAGATGCCTTCTCCCCTCACTCATGAGGCAGGCTTCCAACTATGGAGCAATCTTCCTGGCCCTTGTGTCTACTGTCCTTGGGTGTCAGCCTCATGTTATGTTATTTTATACTCCACAAATGAGTGCAGTCCTTCTATGTCTGTCTCTCTCTCTTTCTGACTCATTTTACTTTGCATGATACTCTCCATATTTATCCACTTATAAGCAAATTTCATGACTTCATCTATCCCAACAGCTGCATAGTATTCCATTGTGTAGATGTACCAAAGTTTCTTTAACCAGTCATCTGTTCTTGGACACTTGGGTTGTTTCCAGATTCTGGCTATTGTGAACGAATATAAAGGTACAGATGTCATTTCCACTCTGCTCTTTTTCATCCTCAGGATATATTCCCAGAAGTGTTATTGCAGGGTCACATGGAAGCTCAATTTCAAATTGAAAGAATGTCCAAATTGTTTTCCGGAAGGGCTGGACCAGTGGGCATTTCTACCAACGTTGAAAGAGCGTCCCTTTCCCCCACATCCACACCAGCACTAGTTGCTTTTGTTCTTTTGAATATGTGCCAGTCTCTGTGGTGTGAGATGATATCTCATTGTTGTTTTGATCTGCATCTCCCTGATGATTAGCTATATGGAGCATGTTTTCATGTGCCATTTGGCCATTTGTATTTCTTTTTTGAGGAAGCTTCTGTTCATTTCTTCTCCCCATTTTTGATGGGGTCGGAGGTTTTTCTTGTACAATTCTACGAGTGTCTTGTGTACCCTGGATATTAATCCTTTATCAGATGGGTATTGGGTAAATATTCTTTCCCATTCTGTGGGCTTTCTGTAATTTAGCCACTGGTTTGGAGTCCCAGAGGGACAAGAAAAAAACCCTGACAAAGAAGAAACTGTCAAAGACAAAGACATCATTGCTACGACATTCCCAGAGCTGAAGAAGACATGTGACCACATTCAGGAGGCCCAAGGGGTATCAGCTAGAAGAAACCCAAATAAAAATACCCCAAGACACATCCTGATCAAAATGATGAAAACCTTAGACAGAGAAAAAATTCTAAAAGCAGCAAGATCAGAGAAAGAAATTTCCTATAAAGGCGCATCCTTAAGATTCACAATTAACTTGTCTGATGAAACCCTGAGGGCCCAAAAACACTGTTGTGATATAGTGAAAAGACTCAACGAAATAAATGCCTCACCAAAAATACTTTACCCATCTAGACTCTCATTCATATCAGAAGGGACAGCACACAGTTTCACAGGCAAACAACAGCTCAGGGATTTCATGGACTCAAAACCATAGTTACAAGAACAATTAAATGGGCTATTTTAAGATTAAAACATGCCCCTCAAATACACCAAACTTTGGCAGAAAGATGCCACAAAACCCCATAACAATACTCTCTCAACATCAGTGGGGGCTAAACACACCAATTAAAAGATACAGAGTGGGAGGATGGATCAGAAAATTGGACCCAATATTCTTCTGCCTGCAAGAAACACATCTGAACAGTCAGAGCAAACACAGACTCAGAGTTAAAGGTTGGACAACAATTCCACATGCAAACAACTCCAATAAAAATGGTGGGGTGGCCATTCTGGTATCAGACCACATTTATTTCAGACTGATGAAGGTCATTTAATATTGATCAAAGGATCTGTACGGCAATAAGAACTTACACTCCTAAATATATATGCACCTAATGAGGGGCCAGCAAAGTACTTAAAAGAACTCCTCAGACTTGAAGGAAGACATAGATAGCAACTCAATACTAGTGGAAGACTTCAACACCGCTTTATCACCTCTCAATAGGTCAACCAGATTCAAGTTTAGCAAGGATATACTTTATCTGAGGGAAGAAATGAAAGAAAGGGGCTTAGTAGATATAGGACACTCCATCCTCAAAAAGCCGAATACACATTCTTTTCAAGTGTCCATGGGACATTCTTCAAGATAGAGCATATGCTGAACCACAAAACAAAGCACTGATCACACTTTTGTTCCTCTGTAGGTCTCTTCTCCTTGCCCTTCTCTTCCCTATCCTCCAGACCTGCTTGGCTTTTGCTCATCCTACACTGGCACACGGAGAGCAGCTCGCATTCTGCTCATGGAGTTGCTTATCCTTCACTTCTGTATTCCATCAGACAGGCTGAACTGATATTAAATTGTGAATTAATTATTGTTCAGAAATTTCATTTCATTTTACAATGTTGGAAACATACTAGCAGTGATGAAAAGCAGAACACAAATAAAAGCAATTCATGTTTTTCATGGAAGATAATTGGGAATTTATATTTAATTTAACTTATCTTTGATAGATTTCTAACTAGTAACGGTGGGATCTATAATTTTTAAAACAATTCTCCCACAAACCCAGCAATTCTTTGTAGGGATGATTACACTAGGTAACTCATCATCTTAGGAATGCTATTTAATACTGTTTATTAATGTTATTTTCCTGTCTTTAAGCGAAAACTATGGCTTAACAAAATATTCTTTATAAAATATAGAGGTGGAATGATTTTTATTAATATATTCTTCTTTACAAATAATGAAACAGGTAAGGTACACTTACCTCAGTGTGTATACGAAAAATATGTTTCCTTTTAGAATTATGACTATTTGTTGAAGATATCAATATGTCATGATATTTGATGTGTGCTAACAATTTGAAAAATGAAAGAAATTTATGTCTGTATTTAATGGGTTTTATTTTACTTTCTTTGGGGGGGCCTTCCAGACAGTGCTCAGGATCACTCCTGTCACTGCTCAAACAGGCTGGACAGTTCAGTGTTGAGGCATAGCAATGTGACCCTGCTCAGGGATGGAAAGTCACACTGGGCGGTCCTGGTCAAACACGTTGTGTTGAGTTTGAACTCTTGTCCCAATGCATGTCAGGCTCACACTTGACGCCTTTCTTTGAAATTCAACTGAAATGCATTTATGAGCAGTGCAAATAGTACAGTTTTCATTATCACATACCCAGCGTCCCCTTACAGACTATAATAACTAAGAATTTTGCTACCCATGGCATATTTAATGTGCCAAAAACAGTAACAACAAGTCTCACAATGGAGAAGTTACTAGTGCCCGCTCGAGCACTTCTATGAACAGCGGTACGACAGTGCTACAGTGCAGTGCTGCCGTAGTATTAACTCAATGACAGGATTTTGAATGTATGAGAAGTGAGTTAGATAGCCCCAATTCCTTCACTAATACTTCCTTTTCCTATTTTTCTATGTTCTATTGAACTGGACTATTATTTAGGTTCTCCAATCTGCAAGTCTTGGTCTTTCATTTCCTTAGTTTTTTTTATCAGTCCTGGTGAAAAATAACATTTATTCTGTTAAATGCTCCTCAGTTTAAGTTTCCCATAATTAATTTAAAGATTTATATTTTCCAAAGGATGCCTGATAGGTGACATTCCCCTCTCACTGCATTATATAAAAAGGTATGCAGTGTTAATGTACAATTTTGATGATGTTAAACTTGATGCATGGATTCTTAATTTTAAAGTCTTAATTTTCCTATCATAATTGATTTTTGAATATTATACTTATGCATAAAACTTCATCCATATATTTTAACATCCACAGATACAGTTGCTATTGTGATATTCTAAACTAATTTTCTGTTTCCCTCTTTAACTATACATATGTTAATTGGAGTTCACCTGTGGTTGCATAATGGCAAAATTTCCCTAAAATCATATTGTGCCCTCTTATTATACTTACATTTTCCTTTTAAATTTTCTACTTCTTCTCTTTGTATTTATGAATGGTATATGATTTTATCTGTCCCTAATCCCTTTCAGAGCATCTGGACCCAACTTTAAATATTTGTTTTCTGTACACACATCTACATATACACATAACAAATAAAATCAACAAACTAAATAGTGATAACATATTTGGAAAGATTTATAATGATCGCTCTGAAAACCTAAAATATCCTTTTAAATTATATTTTATCTGTGTAACACATTTTTTCACAATCAAATCAGTATGTTCTATTCAAATGAATTTGGGTTTGTTTTGTTTTTGTTTTTGTTTTTTATTTTGCTTTTGTGGTCACACCCAGCAGTGCTCAGGGGTTGCTTGTGGCTCTGCACTCAGGAATTACTCCTGGCAGAGCTCTAGGGATCATATGGGGTGCTGAGGATCAAACCTGGGTCAGCTGAGTGCAAGGCACACGCCCTAATCTATTCCAGTATGTTCCCAAATTTGGGATACTTAATGAACATTCTTAGTATTTGACAGACTAAATTTAGAATAAATATAACCAAGCACATTTTCTTTAATTTTCTTCCAGTCTTTCCTACCCCAGTATCTTGTTCTCATCCTCATTTGTGAGATCACACTACTGACTGGCAGTGGGAAGGGAGTTCCATTGTGCTCATTAGTCCTTTCCATGAGACTCTACCTAGTTGCTTCTTGTTAGACTGGTGTCTTTCAAGGATCAAATTGCAACAGCCACCGAGTCTAGGTGGGTGGTGTAGAATGAATAAGTACGTTCTGGAATTTCATAGTTTAAATATTATTTGCGGCATTCTCATGTATAGCAGCATCAGTTACACTCCTTTAAACTTTGGGTTCAGTGTTCAAAGAACCCATCACTGTGGGTTCTATAAATGTACATTTAACTTAGAATGTTCTATTTGCAGAATGTTTAGGAAATAAATCCTCATTACCGTTCAATATTGAACAGAATCTCCATATTTATTGACTAACCAAAAATGAATAAAACTGCATCAACATTAAAAATAACAAAATAACATTTGGGGGTTAATAACACTAAACTATGGAGTTTTCTTTTTCACTATTCTTTTTTACCTTTTATTTGTGTATATTTTTCATATAGTTCTTCAAATTCTTTGCAGTTATACATTTTTGTACATAATTTGTTTGCTTTGTATTAATTATTATGCAAAAAATGAAAAATAAATTATATGGTACTTATTTTTTAATTCACAATTGAAAATGGAATGGCTGTTCAGGTTTATTAATAATATAAATATAATAGAGAACCAAAAGTATACTTGCTGGCCTTTTAAAACCAGTTCTCCAGAAAAAATAAAATGAACAGAACAAAACCTAAATTGAGAACATGTGATAAAGCCGTGGGGTAATATATTCCAAATATAACATATTCAAGTTGTCAACAGATGTTTCCGAATACATATTTTGAAAGAGATATTTGAAAGGCTTTACAGAACCAGGGCACACAGTTTTAGCACACCCCATTTAATAAGTTAAAGTTATTTGCTAATTAAATATCAATTTTAATCCAATGAAGCAGAAGAAGAAACTAAATTTAAAATCAGGACAATTGGGTTTGAATTGTGGCCTGAATGCTGACAAGCCATGTGAATTCAGGAAAACTTTATTCTGTTTCTGAATTTTTAAAGCAATATAGTCAGATTATTGTCTTTAATTTCATACCTCTGTGTTTTCATTTTAAAACAGATTTGAAAAATAGCCCTATTGATAATATGTAGCCTCAGTTGTGGGTGATCAATATGGTACTCCATTTTGACATAGTCCTAAGAAAATCATTAGAAAAATCCTATTAGGATACAAAATACTTGATGAATTATATTTAAAACTGTTAAGGTTATCATAAACAAGGACATTCTGGGAGACCATTAGTCTATTAAAATCTACATCGCTACTCAGTGAAATGTGCTCTTCTTGCTGAGATGCTGGAACAGAAAAGAAAATTAGGTAAAATATAGGGAAATATAACTGAAGTGTGTGCTTAGCTTAATGCTAATGTACCAATCTTTTTTCATTAATTACAACTATACCACATAATGTAAGATATGAATAATAGGGAAGTATACATGTGGAAACGTTCTGCACTCTCTTTGAAATTTTTCTGTAAATCTGAAACTGTCCTAAAACATAGGGAGAAAAAGTGTAAATGATAAACTTACAAAAAGAGACATCATTGATTGTTACCTTTCCTGAATCTCTTCTGATTTCTTTATTCTTTGCAAAGCTTCAGGTTCCACTTCCATTTTGGGAGTTTCTGGTTATTTCCATAATAAGCACTTCTCTTTTTATCTGGGAGGTTTGATTGTACCCCTCTCTTTAGAGCGGCCCTGTTTTGGACCTCTGCTTTTATTACCTTTCAAGGTGCAATAAAATAACACCTTCTCCATTGTGGCAAACTAAGTCTAATCACATTGTTTTCCTTAATAACCAAATAGAATGACTTTCTTGTACTCTTATGAAGAAATGTATATATAGCTGTTATTTATTCGTACTGTGTGCAAATCATGTTCTCATATTTTTATTGTTACACTATGATAAGCGTAGTGCCTGTATCCTCAAAACAAAACACCAATCATATAGAAGGTCTATACTAAATAAAATATGACAGTAGTTTCTTAAAGTTTCTAATTTGTATTATCACTGTATTACTGTCATCTCATTGCTCATCAATTTTGCTTGAGCAGGCACCAGTAACTTCTCCATTGTGAGACTTGTTGTTACGGGCTGGAGCAATAGCACAGTGGGTAGGACATTTGCCTTGCACATGGCCGACCTGGGTTCAATTCCTCTGCCCCTCTCAGAGAGCCTGGCAAGTTACCAAGAGTATCCGCCTGCATGGCAGAGCTTGGCAAACTAACCATGGCATATTCAATATTCCAAATTTGTATAATAAAGTTTTTTTAAGTATCTTCATAAAAATACTAAAATATGACATATTAGAATATAATATGATGCTTTCAGGTGCATTTTCTTATTTAATCTTCTATTCCTAAATAAGAAAACTCTGAGAAAAAGGAATTTATCCAGAAATCTACTATTAATCTTAGAGTTTAATTTAAGGCTTCTACCTGAAATCTTCCGTCCATAGCTATGCTTTACAGCTATGAGGAGATAAATTAAAGAAAAGTTTAAAAATCAAAACTGTTACATGAGATTTTTTTAATCATTGTAACTTCTAAAATTTTATATTAGGTGTTTTATGATCATAACAAATGAATCAGATTTCTAAATTCTGCAAATCTCTGTGACTGTCAGTTAAATGAAATGGCAAAGATTAAGTACAAGTAACATTTTTTATTCTATCATACAACAAATATACAAAACACAAATGGGAATTATTTTTATTAGATATGTGTATTTCTATTTATATTAATAATATAAGAATATTTAACTTTCAGATGCAACATATAATGTTTGAATAATTATGAAATAAAGAACGGGAACGAGTTACCAATGAATATTATTGATTAAACTATATTCAGAATATATTTCTACACTTGACATTATGTTAACTGTGCTTTCCTTTATATAATTGGATTAAGAGTGATTAGCATTAAACAAAAGAAACTACACCCTATAAAGCATACTCCCTTTGTGAAGTAACCTCAATTAGTCACTGAGCTCAAATTGTCACTGTGTTCTGGGCACTTCTGCAATCAATTGGTAGTAGACAATTCCTCTCCAATAGGATAATTTAGACTAAAACGAGTTTGGAAAGTGCTGAATTTAGGACATCTGAGATCCCATCAGCAGAACTTGGATCAGACTGAAATATCTCAATATTTTGCCAGCACTAATCTAGAATAAATCCATTATTTATTAATAACAACATTGTGTGTCTAGCACACTATTTTAAATGTAATAAAAATAATCTAGGGAGAACAACTATGCCCTAAAGTGGTAAGCAGACCAAAATGTAATCATATAGAGAATAGTACAAGACATGTCCATCACATGTTAAATATTAGTACAAAATGTAGATGTTTCTTCATTCAGTGCAAGTTCACAAAGTGTTTCTCTACACAGGAAGTGTGTTGCTTGATCATGTTTGATAAAACATGTATCCCATCTCATTATTAATTTTCTATTTTTCCTCTTGTACTAAGAAATAATGTTGGTTTATCGTAATTATAACAACCAGAAATCTAACCCCTTATTGTCTCCCTTCCTGCTAAAAAGACACAGTACTTTTGAGATGGCAGTTTGTTCAATCAACTTTGAATAAAAAAAAAATTGCTTTCCATTTTTGTGGTTTACAGGGTCTACTCCTGGCTTTGTGCTCAGCTGTCACTCTTGGCAGTGCTCAGAGGACCAACATGCAGTGCTGGGAATGGAACCGGGTCAGTTGTATGCAACACCCATTATTTTGTCTTTTGGGGCCCAAGGGAAACAAAATTCTTAAGGAAACTTGAAACATTGTTAAGAAACCTACGAATTAGTAAACATTGACTTAAGGTATATCTAAAATACACATTTGTATTTTGGGGGATAGTTTTTTTGTTTGTTTTGTTTTAGGTCACACATGGCTGTGTTCAGGGCTTTCTCCTGGATCTGTGTTCAGGGATCACACGTGGTGGGGCGTCGGGGAACATGTAAGAGAGCTGGAGATGGAACCTGGACTGGCCACACACGAGGAAAGTGAGCGCTTTGCCTGCTGTATAGCTACATGAAATAGGTTTTCTTTTTAGATGATTGCTAAAAAGTTACAAATTATTTATTTGATTATGTATAGAATTTGCTGTAAAATAACACTCAGATTTCATTGTCTCCCCTCCTAGTCCCAATTACTCACATTTCAATCTAGGGAGCAAATCAATTTGAGTGAGTTTGCAGGTCACCTCTGGGTAAATTTTGTAGTGTTAGTTCAGAAAATACTTAGTTTCTTAGGGACTACTCATGTCTTGAAGTTCTTATAATACAGAACTGCTTTTATACTATAATTATATTCAATTATTTTGTAAACTTTATTCCTAGAAATTTGAAGTATAACAATCTCCTTTCAAAACTAGGTTCCATTGAAGAGAAAATGATAATTGTTAGCTTAGTTTGTTAATTTCAGTGTTTCTTTCTTTATACTTGCAACTAGCTGTCAATATATTAAAGAGAGCAATGACATGGCAGTAACAAAAATGCCAAATATTTTGATCAAGAAAATAATTCAAATTACATATTTTTCTTATAAAATAATAGGCAATGTTATAATCAACATTATTTCCATATATATTATTTACATTATTTCCATATATATTAAGGCTGAAGTGATAGCATAGTGGGTAGGGCATTTGCCTTGCATGCGGCCGACCCAGGTTCGATTCCTTCACCCCTCTCAGAGAGCCCGGCAAGCTACTGAGAGTATCTCACCCACACGGCAGAGCCTGACAAGCTCCCTGTGGCGTATTCATTATGCCAAAAACAGTAACAAGTCTCACAATTTTATAAGAAAAATTTGCAATTTGAATTATTTTCTTGATCAAAATATTTGTCATTTTTGTTACTGCCATGTCATTGCACTCTTTAATATATTATATTTAATGTAATATATTAATATAATATAATATAATATAATATATATGATATATAATAACAAGTCTCACAATGGAGACGTTACTGATGCCCACTCGAGCAAATCGATGAGCAACGGGATGACAGTGATATATGTCATCGATTTGTTTGAGCAGGCACCAGTAATGTCTCTCATTGAGAGACTTATTATTACTGTTTTTGGCATATCCAATACGCACGGGTAGCTTGCCAGGCTCTGCCGTGTGGGCTCGATACTCTCGGTAGCTTGCCAGGCTCTCCGAGAGGGGCGGAGGAATTGAACACGGGTTGGCCACAGGAAAGGCAAATGCCCAACCGCTGTGTTATCGCTCCAACCCCGATACATATATATTCTTTAAAAATGAAATAAGATTTGGGGGTTATCTTCCCAAGTAGTCCTTGGTGAGCCCAAGGATCAGTCCTAGTGTTACTGGCCCAGATTTGCAGGCCTGATGTTTTCATGTTTTATCTTGTAATGTAGCATCGTGTTTGGGCTCAGTGATGCTAGAGGCCCCCAGGGCCACCCTGTTGATGCTCTGTCCATGAGATGCTGGGGACGGAACTCATTGTTTTGAGCATACAAAGGAATGTGCTGTAACTTTTTGAGTTATCTCCCCAGGGCCCCTCAGGTGACAAGATTCATAAGGAAAATGATATCAGGCAATTCTAAGATGTTTATTGTTTTCATTCATTATTATTAATAATATATGTTTGCATGTTGTTTTTGTGATATAGTATCTTTATGTATCAATTCACCACTACTGAATCCCATGTCTTTTATCCTAGAATTTCTACTTCTATCTCAGTAATGAATTGTCTATCAAGATATTGTTTAAAGTAATAAAAAGCTGGGAAAACTGAAATATCCAATATTAGAGAGTGACAGTCAATTGTAATAAATTTATTTGCTGAAATTTAATATAGGCATAAACATAATGAATATATTACTTGCCATGTCATAGAAAATGTTTGCTTTATATTACTTTATACAACACATACTATGAAATAACATTTATAGATTCATTATAACAATGTAAAAACAGTGTAAGAAACTAGAGTGATACATAAATACATTGGCTGCTTACCTCACAAATGAAACTTTCTTCCTGATTTTCTATATTAACAAGCTTTAGGTAATATGTGCATATTCTTCTGCTTATAAAAACATTCAGTTGTGTGATTTTTTAAATATAAGATAAATTATTGACTATATTTATCCATCTTTTTCTGAAGTACTTAACAGTAGATTACAAAAAATAGTAATTGGAGAAAATATCAAGAAGTTAATGGTGATTTAAAATACTCATTGGCTTATTCAATGGGATTCTTGAGAATCATGAGAAATACTTTAATATAATTTCAAAATGTGAAAAGGATTGCAATTTCCCTGTATTATCAGGACTATGGGTAAGGCTTCTTTCTGTACAGAGGTCTTCATAAATAATTGGTGAATAATTGGTGAAAAATTCACCAGTAATAATGAAACAGCAGTTAGAAAAGTGAGATTGCTGTACATTTATTCACTTATAGCAAAAATTTCTTCTCTTTCTGGTCATCTTTGAGCACCAACTTTTCTGCCTATGTGTATGGCCCAGTACTCAACTTTATGGGCAATAGGACAGTGTTTTGCTCAAAAAATTGAAAACAATACATGATTTTTCAACTCTGGATTCCTAAACCAACACAGTGTTGTACCTCAAAGCCTCTGGTGATCACCTCTGCTTCCACTCTGAGAAAAGTTAATGAAACCAGTGCCAAGAATAGCAGAAATCAGTATTTCGGTGACACTATCAGATCTTTTGGCTTAAGGTTGCCTGAAACTGGGATATCCTTGTACTTTCCATGACATAACAAATGATTTCATTGTTTTATTTCTCTTAGGCCATTTAAGTTCTGTGTGCTGAGTAAAGCTACTCTAAATGATATGAACATGTACAAGTACATCTCATTGATCTACCGACAGTTTTGGTAATGCAGCGGAGTGGTCTTTGAATATAAATTAATCAGTATTCCATGCAAACATTTTAAGTTTACAAACTTTAAGAAGTTGTTGTTAGCAATTGTCAATATCTCTGAGCAACTTCTAATTTTAATACCCTTTTTCCCAGATACAAGTCTATGAGCCAGTAGAATTATAGGGGGTTTTCTATGCTGTCCATCAAACTCCTGCAATGCTGTGTCTTTACTTTCTCTTACTGTCTTATTTTTCTTTTATTCATAAATTTTTACCCTCTCAAGTTAAGTCATACTTTGTCATTTTATCCTTATAGTTTTATCATTTTGGGTGATGTATGTTTACAAAGTGCCTTATTATGGTTTCAACAATGTATGAGGCATTTGTACTAATCCAAAATGTCTTAAATTAAGTAGCATGGATAGATAGATTCTTTCTATCATGAAGCCACTATTTCAAACTCATAACCAGAAAGTTTCTGCAAGGTAGCTGAACATAAACATGTCTTTTTTTTTCTTGCTTTTTGGGTCACACCTGCGATGCACAGGGATTACTCCTGGCTCTGCATTCAGGAATCACTCCTGGCAGTGCTGAGGGGACATATGAGATGCTGAGAATTGAACCCAGATCAACTGTGGGCAAGGCAAACTCCTTACCCACTATGATGTCATTCCTGCCCATAAACGTGGCACTATAGCACTGTTATCCCGTTGTTCATCGATTTGCTCAAGTAGGCACCAGTAACATCTCCATTGTAAGATTGTTATTACTGGTTTTGCCATATCGAATACGCCATGGATAGCTGGCCGGGCTCTGCCGTGCACGGGGATACTCTCAGTAGCCTGCCAGGCTCTCTGAGAGGGATGGAGGAATCCATCCCAGGTCAGCTTTTTGCAAGGCAAACACCCTACCCGATGTAGTATCGCTCCAGTCCTGCCCATTTGACTGCCCATGAACATGTCTTATAAAAATGATCATTGTATGTCCACAGGATTGATCCTTTGAAATTTATAGAGAGTCATGCTTTGTTGACATGAGTAAGCTAAATACTAAAGAGTGTTAGTGTCAAAAGTGCGTCTTTGGTTTTGAATGATTTTTTTTACGATAAGAATATGTGGTGGAAAGTGTATTATTATTTGCTTATTTAACATAAATTTATTATACAGAATTAAATTCTCTTCAGTAAGAATTTAATATTTTCTACTTTATTTGTATTTACTGATATTTTATATTTACTACGTGCTTTTTTCACCATATTTAAAATGAAAAACAGTATATAATTCTACAAAAGGTATGTTTTTTAAAAATAAAAGATTATCATTTTTCTTTATTCATATATGGCATTCAGATGGCATTTGAGGCTAGAACCTAGTATATGAATCTTGAATGTATTTGCTGAATGGATGGGATAGCCTTCATATGAAACCTTGAATCTGTAATAATTTTGTGTTTAGCTAACCTGGAGCTTACTTCCTAAGTTTATATTTCAAACGTGCAGTTCTAAATTTACAACATTAGAACTTGCTATGAATCAAAGGGCTTTCTATGTAATAACACATTTGATCTTAAAATCTATAAATAAGTAACTATTAATTATTTATTTGAGGGATCCCCAAGTTTAGGGGACCCCAGGGCTTACTCATGACAATTCTCAGATTATGGAGCAGTTGCTCGAAGCTTGAAATGCATTGTTTCTCTAGCTCTGCAATCCCGGGATTATCCGGGCCATCCCAGCAGGGCAGAGGGGCTCTCCGGACAATGCTCTGTGATGCTTGTGGGGTCAAACCAGGGCTGGTTACATGCACGGTAACTTTCTTAACCCTGTATCATGTCTCCACCCCATGACTATTGGTATCCCCATTTTATAGATAATTTGACTGGGTACTTATAGGTTAAGTGATTTACCCAAGGTTATATTGATAATAAAACTTTAATCTGGATTTTAGCTTAAGTCCTTTCATTCCAGAGTATACGTATTTAGCCTTTATACAACACTATCAACAATTCAGTTATTCTATTCATATGTGATTTAAAACAAACAAAATAAGGGCAGGAGGACTAGTGCACTTGCCTTCCCTGAACCTGACCTGGGTTCTATCCCTAGAACTCCATATCATTGCCCAATTTCCTCCAGGAGTGATCCCTGAGTACAGAGTCTGGAGAAAGCCCTGAGCATAATCAGCTGGGGCTCAAAGATCAACCCCTTGCCTGAGATAAAAAAAGCAACCATACACATAAGAAAATTAATGTGGAAAAATGATCTAATTGCAGTTAACTGGGAGAGAGAGATTTTATTTGCATTTTACTAGATTTTAAGGAGGGGTCATTTAATTTTTTTTATTTTATAAAGTATTTCACAATATTCATGACATTTAATATTCAAACACCAATCCCTCCACCATTACACCTTCTCACCACCGTATTTCAGATGTTTCCATCCTGAACCCCAATCCCTGCCTCAAAGCAGAACCAAAATAATACATTTCGTATTGTTTGTTATGAAAAACTGATGAAAAAGCTACAAAAAAAGTATCCTTAGAGGAAAGAGTGTGGAGGTTGTTTTATTTTACCCAGGGGCCATAAAGCCCTTCTACAAGAGTTCACTAACATGTTGTTAAAGGTTGAGCCTTGTGTACTTTATATATATATATATATATATATATATATGTAAAAAAAAATGGGTATTTCCCTCTAAGATTGGTTGCCTCCTACTTTGAACCCTATCAAATGTGGTGCGGTAATATTGGAGTATGGGTAGGGTGTGTGGTTTGAAGTATCCCGTGGCTGCAAATGCGGCCATATGGTCCAGGAATAAATTCACTCGTGGGTGATGCTTAGGCCGAGTGTGTGGAGAGTGGCTGTGGGCATGGCGGCGGCTGGGTTCTGGAGGTTTTCAGCTGCCGGGGCTAGGTCCTTTGGGGTAGTAAGGAGTCTCATCTGCTCCACTCCGGGGCACTGTGGGGTCATTTTTAAAAATAATATTATATTGATGCCTTATAACGTGTTTAAATTTAGATTCTTAAAGAAATATTTTATATAAATTAGTAAATATGAGAGAAACAACTTGAAGTTAACTTTTGTAAATTTTTAATAGATTCTGTGAAAAAGAGGTAATGAGCACAATCCACAGAGAAGCGGCAGGCATTCTGGTGAGCAACGCGGCCCGGACAATGCTCCAGACCCGAATCGGGGCCAGCAACACCGGGGGGCCGGAAGGAGGAGGTGCCGCCAACACACCTTCTCCAGATGGAGCCCTGGCGACACTGAGCATCAACTAACACGGCTCCAGGATTCGGGACTGGGACACATCCGAGCAGCGGGGGGGCACTGGAGTAGGGCGGTGCCAGCCCAAAACTCCAAGTGGTCCTGGCTGCCGGAAGTCACGCCCTCGACCCACCCTCGGCGCCATCTTGCTGCCACAATCCACAGAGAAGCGGCAGGCATTCTGGTGAGCAACGCGGCCCGGAAAATGCTCCTGACCTGAATTGGGGCCAGCAACACCGGGGAGCCGGAAGGAGGAGGTGCCGCCAGCACACCTTCTCCAGATGGAGCCCTGGCGACACTGAGCAGCAACTAACACGGCTCCAGGATTCGGGACTGGGACACATCCGAGCCGCGCGGCCGCTAATGCGGCTGCACGACCTTTTCTAAAACCTGAAAACATACAATCTTTTAATGGAAAACTAATTATCAAATGCCTCCTTATTAGGGTTATCTTGTTTGGGGGTATAACTCCCACAACAATAGTGAGTTTTGTGTTGAAATATGGAACGTAATCAAGGTGAAGAGAAAATAAAGTGAAATTCATCAGTTATACAGTTGGGGTGGGGGGCGGGGGGTATACCGGGGATTTTGGTGGTGGAATATGGGCACTGGTGAAGGGATGGTGTTTAAATACGGTGTTACTGAGACATAAACCTGAGAACTCTGTAACTTTCCACATGGTGATAAAATTTTTTAAAAAAATAAAAATTTTTAAAAAAAGAAAAAGAGGTAATGAAATAATAAGTATCAAGGAAGCTAATAGAACTAAAATCAAAAAAATTAATTTTCCATACTATGGAAAGTATCACAGATTCACTTTAACACAGATTCATTTGACTTTATTTCACAGGATCTTCCATCTCTTCAATAGAACAATACACACATTTTTCAGTACCATCAAATTAATTTTTAATTTTTTATTCTTTTCTATTTTAATGAAAGATGCTATAATATGAGACTATGTATTGATTACTTTATTAACTGAAAGTGCATACTCACTGTCTATCATTGGAGAATTTGAGTCTTAGAACTTCTTAAACTCTCTCTAAATATTGTTAAAGATATATATAATTAATCTTGGATCTACACATACACACATAGATCATTATACCTTGTTTCTATAGTCTCAACACTTTTCTATGAAATTATAAAAAATGAAGATAGCCAATTAAACTAATTTTGGGAAATCAAATTTCAATGCAGGTACAAAATATATGTATTGAAGTCTACAGTGCTGGCAATAAAATACTACATACATCTTTTAATTCTTATTTCAAGGTTTTTTGTTTTCCAATTTTTTCTGACCTCTATGACCAAAGGAAAAGTTATACTATTTCCACTTCTACGTTATGGGATTGTTTTCATTGCCAATAAGCAAATAAATAAATTGTTTTTCCCCATGTCCTTCCCCATGGCATAGAAGTTGGATTCCACTTTTACTTTTCAGTTAAACATAAAATAAAAGTTGAAGTACTATGACCAGGAAGAATAATTTCACATATAAAATTTTAAGTGGTTTAATGCTCATTCACTTCAATAAAGTATTAAAAAATGTTATAGGTCTTTTAGAATTATTGATGTCATTAACAATTATAGATTTAAACTGTTTCTGAAGATATTGAACTAATTTCATATTGACTTGTTGTTCTGAAAACCAGGATTCTCAGATACTTGATCATTATTTACAGATTCTTTTAAAATTATTGTAGTACATGTTTGTCCCAGAAAGAGTGTGGAAGGAAAAGAACCTGACAGAATTACAGTACTTATACAGCACGAAATCCTCCTTTATAATGTGTAAGGTTGTAGGATGAACAAAGTGTCCTTATTTTCGTTACTTATTTGCAACTGGGGACTCCCACTGCACGCTGCAGGGGCTAAAGGGAAATGTTTGTAAAGAGGCTTGGTTGGTCTCGCAGACTACAGTTGTTCTCAGTCAAAAATTTTCAAGGGAAAAAAAAACCCTATAATCTCTCAAGTGATACAAAAGAATGCAATTAAAAACCCGTTTCCCAACGATTTCTTTATTCTCCAGGTTTTATGAGGTTCATACATTCTGCAACATTCCTTGTGACAGCTAGACCTATGGGAGCAGACAGACAATAGAAGGGAGTAGGCACCATGCATCCAGGAGGCTGCTGCTTTGGACTGAGTGCCAAGTCCCGGGCAGGACTGGAGTCCTGTGTGACAGACTACACCTAAATGCTTAGATAGGGAGATAACACTGATGGATGTGATTACACAGGGACACGTCCCCTGATTTGCCAATGGCAGTAGAGGAGACATCACTTCCTTGCATGGAGTTTGGGCAGTTTATGTTTGTACCCAGAGGCAAGATAGGTTAATAAGGCCAAGAAGGAGGGGAGGACGTGGGAGTGGGTAATAACTGGGAAGGCCTTCAGAGCATCAACCTGGGGGGAAAGGGAGGAGGGCCGAGCATGGAGGGTGTTCCCTCTTGCTTCTGCCTATGTGCCAAGTGGCAGGAGAAATTTTGAAAGCTGCAGTGAGGAGGAGCTAGTGATTGGGTTTTGGGGTGTTTTGTACCCCACCCTCCCCACTTGTAGGAAAACCTCTCTCCATTCAGAGGTAATTGAATTGGAAGTAGGAAGACAGTGAGGAAAAGGAGGGAAGCTATTCTCCTGCTCCTTCTGTCCTTTATCACTCGCCTCCTGATTCTACTTCAAACGTAGCTCGTCTGTGCCAAGGTGGCAGCAGAATACCCTGCATGAGTGTCAGCCATTGGGATCTGCTTAGCTGTCTTGAGCATCCCCAACTGTTCTGTTATCCAGGCTCCATCCCTGACCATTGGGACCGCTTCTGATGGCTGTGGCCTGCGCTTCCCCAGGGAGCATCTTCTGTAAGCAGTTCCTATTCTCTCTCCTGGTGAGTAACAGCCAAAGGATTAGAGAACTCAAGCATGTTACTGCGGGCTTCGCCCTCCAGTTTGGGCTTGAAACAGAGCAGAGGTGGGAGTGGAAGGCAGGACACAGTACTGAAACAAAAACAGATCTGAGAATTGTTCAAGGAATGGTTGAGTGCTTGGTGACCTGGGATGACAGCTGTTTCTCTTATTCTTTAAGAGCCCACTGCCAATCCATAAATGTTTTTCAAGGAAATCCCCTGTTCAATCTTGCTGTGGTTTTCTTTTTTTCCTACGGCGCTGTGGAATGAGTTCATTCCCCAGGTATTTGGCCCAGAAGGTTCTTGAGGTTTGTTTTTGCTACTAGTCATTAAACAAACCATAGTAGTTTAAATGCAAAGTTCTACTGAGCTGGAAGAGGAAAAAGTGAAAGAGCAAATTATATAGGACTTTACATTTTTTAAAATAAGATATAAAAGTTTATGGAAAAGTAGAAGAGAGAGAAACTTCCCCCAGCCAAGGAGGAACTTCATATAGAATTAATTTCTGAAGTCCAGGACTTTAAATTTTTTATCCAAAAGAACTTAGAGAATGGCAAAGCTCTTAGTTCAAGCAAGGGGTTCAATGAGAAAATAAAGAAAACTGTGACAGCCATTGCAAACCAACCATCAGTCTGGCTTCCACTTAGGTTTTTTAGTAGCATTGTCACTGTGATTTCAGGTGCTGTTTTCCCGTCCGTGTGGAGGACTTGTCACCACCTGGCCATTTCTAAGCTGTTAGTTTCCTTTTTCTCCTCTTTCATTCCAGGAAAGGTTTTAGCTTAGTCTTCTAGTTTTTTAATTTAAATATCTTACTGTATGGAAATGAACACTTTTCTAATGTAAATAATACACAATAGAAGATTGCTGTTCGTGTTTTCATCTTGTAACCGTCTGGAGCATAGGAATGTTCAGTAAAACATAGGATAGCTTTTAAGGGATTCACCCAGATTTCTTTTGCTTTCTGTCTGAGCTCTGTCCAGGGGTCTTTGTTTCATCACCAGCACATCCATCTCTCTTCCAAACTGACTAAATGGGTAGCAGATGTCAGTCTCCTTCCAATCACTAATTATTTATCCTAAGACAGGAGTAGATAGGACTTCTGGAGACCTGGAGACCTTGCTATCTCTGCTTACAGAGACAGAACCAACAAAGTGGAGGTCTCAGAGTAGAAAGAGATTGGGGTGGGGTGAGAATGCGGGCATCTCTGGTGATAACGTGCTTATATGTGTATGTAAGAAACAATGCCTGGCGTGTGTGAGGTGCCGAGTTTGATCATCAATACTGCAAAAAATTAAAATTAAAAAGATTTATAGTTACAAAAATATTCTTTCTACATCATGAGTTTAGAATTCTATATGCTCAAAACATTTTTAGAGATAATTTATTTCATTCATTGGAATTAAAATGTCAAATAAAAAGTATCTTGTGTTTTTAAAAGGTGGTTACCTAAATTAAAGCTGAATACAAATGTGATTTTTACTTTCTAAATCCTGGGTGATGTGCCTCACAGAATTTTTGTAAAATTAGGATTATGTAATTTGACTGATGTAATTAGCCAATAGCCAGTAAAAAGATTGCACCGTTGGTATGGATGACAGTGGTCTCTTTCTTCCCCCAAATAATGGCTTCTCTAAGTGGAAATGTCTGCAGAGAAAAATTCATCATAAAATTTATCTGTTTCTAGCAAATTTTAGCTCTTCTCTGTCTTATGTAGAAATATTAAGAGCATTCATTTTGATAAACAGAACCTCTTCTGTTAATCAAAATCCAAGTAAAGAAAATTCCAGGAAAATGAAGCAAAATAGGCTTTTGAATTAATAGACTACTAAATTATTTCAGATTTTCTGTCTTTTTCTTTAAACTCTAAGCCTTTTAAAATTATAATTGTATGTTGAATCTCATAAAACTATTAACTCCATTTAGACAATTCTCTATATTATTAATATGTACCTTTTATAATACCATTTTGTGGTTTGAGATCATTTTGACTTTGCAGTTTGTGCCAAACTAATCCAAGGAGGAATTTTAAAACAATGAAAATTTTGGTACTTATTCTTTATGAAGTTAAGCATTCCTTAATTGTCATTATAGCTTAACTGTATCCTCAAAGTTTTTAGTTTAAAAATGATGATTTGTGTGTCAATGATTATCATATTCCATGGCTAAGAATATTTTTACACTAAAATTAAGAATGGCATTTCTGAATGCCATTCAAAATAGAAAGCTCTATGTATAATCTGTGGCTAGATTTTATTCAAGAAATGACATTTTCTTCAAATGGTACAGTATTACTTAGAATCTAAGTACCACTATTCAGTTTAATTGCTTCATTAATATTCAATGACTATGCTGACCCTAAAGCTATATTTTTATATTTATTGCTATTTCTTTTAAAGATCAGTAGGAAGATATAAAAGATTAAAAGGTATAACTTTTTATGAAAATGATATTTTTATCAATAAGTCAAAACTGTAATGTGAACATTTATGTCCAAATATAATTTCTGAATTTTTTCTTTTTTAAGGTTTTGATATTACTATGCGATGCTTGTCAGAAAATTTCTCTTCAGGTTCCTTCTCACATTCCATCTGGCACACTTGTGGGCAAAGGTGAGAATCAGTATTAATAATTTTATAGTTTTGGGGCTGGAGTGATAGCACAGTGGGTAGCGCATGTGCCTTGCACGCGGCTGACCCGGGTTCAAATCCCAGCATCCCATATGGTCCCCTGAGCACCTCCAGGAGTAATTCTTGAGTGCAAAGCCAAGAGTAACCCCTGTGTATCATCAGGTATGACCCCCCTCAAAAAAAAACCCAAAGAATTTTATATTTTTAACAGCCACAATTAGTTTCAGGCTGTTCTAGTAAAATTTGGGATAAAAGTCATATACTATCTACTTAACATTAAAATGAAATTCAGAAGAAAATGAAAGATGGACTACTTTTTTGATAATAATTAGGTAAACTTAAAGTATCCAACTAGTTGCATACTTTGCTTTCCAGAAAAGTTACAAAAAACAGAGGATTAATTAACTTAGTTGAAACAAAGCATGGCACCACAACATTAAACATCCTTGAAATTCATATTGATTAATCTGACTCCCAAATCTTGAAGTCATGTTTCTCTAATGGATAGATAAAATATAGATATATCAAAATTTAAATGCTTCCAAATCAAAAGTGCTTCAGGTTAACTTTGAAGAATGCCAATAATTGATGTGATTTATTCCACAGGCTAACTTGCAAAAGACAAGTCAAATTATTACTGTTATTATTACTATAATAGTTATTCCTGAAGCACAAGTAAACATCTGAGCTCAAAGATAAGTCATCAAGATTGTTCACTGGCCTTAAATTTTAGAAAAATATACTTTTAAATATAAAAGTGATATCATTTTCAAGACATTTTGTCCAGAGCTTTGAAGCTTTAAAAGAATTCTTGTATCTTCTAATGGCTTTTAACATAGTCATGTAATGGGGGTGGGATTGGTGTTGGAATATTGAATGTAATAAATCATTGTGCATAACTTTATAAAAATTAAATTAAATTAAAAAACCAAAACATCTGTACTCTAAAAGCAGATAGTAAATATTGTGAATATTAAATATGAGTTTATAAAGAAAATATTTCTATAATAACCACCATGTATATGTAAATCTTTAGGTTTATTAAACTTACAAAATCTATCATAAAGTGATTTGGGGGCATATTATTGAGAAATAATTACTAATGTGTAGAGAAGATTTCCTGTCAGACTGTTTTAACTGTCAATGATTCTTGCATATTGATTTAAAACCCACTGACCCTATATAGTTTATATGATGCAAATAAGTATATATGTCTTTAAGCAGAAATCTTACAAGATTAAAGTGAAAACAATAAGTTTAGTAGCAATAGAAAGAACATTTATATCTATTATACATTAATTTATGATGCAAATAACAGAGACTATGACTCCATTAATTTAATTATTTAATTTTCATGCCCCCTAAATTGTGGACTCACTACTAGTCAACGCAACTTAGACGTAACCTCCCCGTTCTGCTTCTCATGCACTAATTCGCAGTTGTCGTTCCTGTAAAACTTGTTCCGCTGCTGTTTCATCTTTCGAATGACTCTGAAATTTTTCCCTGACAGTGAGCCTGAAGGAGTGCCTCAGCTCAGCAAGCGTCATCAAGTCGAGTGATCCTGACTTCAGCGTTCAGGAAGATGGCTCAATTTTTACCACACAGGACCTCAGTTTATCTTCTGAAAGGAAGAGTTTCTCTATTTTCCTTTCAGACAGTCAGACAAAGGAACCGAAAATAATGGAAATTACACTGGTAAAAAGAAGAAAGAAGGTATATTAGGCAAAGATTTAAGCACACAAATCTGCTACTGAGTCCTTTGTGTCTTCTATTTTCACATTAAAAAAAAAATCTCACTTGTAGATTTCATGGATAATTAATGTATGTAAAGTCTGTAGTGCTTTGAGGAAGTGGTAGAGCTACTTACAAAATGGCATGGAAATGAATAAGTTGATAACCAGGGAGCTAAGTCAGAGTATCAAAGGTTTCAGATAGTGTTTTGAGGCGTGGCAATAAGAACAAACCAACCTGAAGAACGAGGCAAGGGTGGGGCCAGGACTCAGTGAAAACTGATTGCGCCTGTGTGTGCCCCACCCTGAGCAGCTGTCTCCTAAGAACCAAGGGTTTACAGTCTCTCTTTAAAGAGAACAGGTCGTTTAAAGCTTACACTTGTATTAATTAAAAGTTCTCTGGGTTCTGCCTGCAGAGGATAGAGGATGGAGGGTTTTCACAAACTTTAATTAAATCACTGTGAATTTCAAAGTAACAAAGTTATTTATGATTGCTTTTTGAGCATGCAATGTTCCAGCACCAATCCCTTCACCCGTGTCCACTACCCTCTAGCAATGTCCCCAGTTTCCAATCCATCCCCTACGCCTGCATCTATAGCAAGCACTTTATACCTACTTTAATCTTTCATCTCTTCTAGAATGATCACTTCCCTCCGCCAAATGTCATGTTGTTCCTTCCCCTGGCTTCTCCCTTCTCCCTCCAAATAACAAGCTTCCCATTGCAAACTATTCTCTTGCTCATTGTTTCTATTGCCTTTGGGCAATTGTTATTCCCCTACTATATTTCTTTATGTCCTGATTATGAGAGAGATTATTCTGTCTATCCCTCTCCCTCTGACTAACTTCTTTCAGCATGATACACTCCAAATCCATTCATTTAGTAGCAAATTGCATAACTTCATCTTATCTTACTGCCAAGTGATATTCCATTGTATATTGCACTATATCACTGTTGTACCATTGTTCATTGATTTGCTCGAGCGGGCACCAGTAATGTCTCCATTGTGAGACTTGTTCTTACTGTTTTTGGCATATCGAATATGCCATGGGTAGCTTGCCAGGCTCTGCCATGTAGGCGGGATACTCTTGGTAGCTTGGCAGGCTCTCTTGAGGGATGGAGGAATCAAATCCGGGTTGGCACGTGCAAGGTAAATGCCCTACCTGCTATTTCCCATTGTATATTATGTACCATAATTGTTTGTGTGTGTGTTGTGTGTGTGTTTTATTCAGTCATCTGTTCTTGAGCACCTAGTTTCTTCAAAAACTTGGCTATTATGAACAGTTGTGGAATAAACATAGGGGTGCAGATGGCTCTTCTGAATTGTGCTTTGGGGTCTTTGAAGTATATTCCAAGGAAAGGAATTACGAGGTTGTATGGAAACAGAACTCTTAATTCTTTGAAGAATGTCCATATTATTATCTAAAAAGACTGGACTAGTCAACATTCCTATCAGCAGTGAAGGATTGTTTCTTTTTCTCCTCATCTACACCAACACTGATAGTTGTTCTTTTTGATGTGTGCCAGTATCTCTAGAGTCAAATGATATCTCATTGTTGTTTTTATTTCCATTTCCCTGATGGTTAGTAATGCTGAGTACTTTTTAATGTACCTTTTGGCCATTTATATTTCTTCTTTGAGGGAGTTTCTGTTCATCTCTTCTCTCCTTTTTTTAATGGGGTTGTATGTTTTTTCTCTTTTAAAGTTCTGCCAGTACTTTTTATATCTTGGCTATTATTGTGAGACTTGTGACTATTTCACAAAAGTACTAATAGCCAAGATATATAAAGTACTGGCAGAACTTTACAAGAGAGAAAAAAAAAACATGCTGGTGCCTGCTCGAGCAATTCAATGAGCAACGGGATGACAATGACAGTAATACAGTGATTAGTACTTTTAGCAATGAATGACAGACAAATAGTTTTCCCAGTCTGTGGGGTAGTACACTGGTCATTATTTTCTTTGAGATGCAGAAGCTTCTTAAATTAATGTAATCGCATTTGTAAATATTTGTTTTCACTTGCTTGGTCAAGGGTTTTGCATTCTTAAAGTTGCCTCTAGCTTCAAAGTCATGGAGAATTCTACCTATGTTTTCGGCTATATATTTTATGGATATAGGTATGATATCAAGGTCTTAATCCATTTTGGTTTGAACTTTGTACATGGAGTTGGAAAGCATTCTGAGTTCATTATTTTTCATGTGACTACTTGTTTTCTCAGCATCACTTGTTGAAGAGGTTTTCCGTGCTTTATTTCATATTTCCCCTTTATTCAAAGATTAAATGTCTATGTATCTGAGGGCTTGTCTCTGAATTTTCAATCCTATTCTGTTGATCTGAGTATTTGTCCTTATTCTAGTACGATGTTATTTAATTACCACTGCTCTTTAGTATAGTTTGAAGTTGAGGAACATACACCACCCATATTCTTTTTCCCAAGGATTGTTTTGACTCTTGGCAGGTAGGGTATTGCTCAATACGAATTTCAGCATTGTTTTATCCATTTCTCTGAAGTACGTCATGGATATCTTTTGGGGGACTGTATTTAATCTGTACAATGCTTTGGCTACTATTGCTGCTGTGATGCTGTTAATCCTCTCAATCCAAGAGCAGGCCGTTCTGTTTCCATTTCCTCATTAATAAATGGAGACTTCTCACTCTGAGTGGGGGTAAACAGGAATTGGGAAGAGAGAAGCTTGCTGGAATTCACGTACATCTCAGTTTACATAAACTCTGTATAGTGACTTTAGTGCTACAAAATTATTTATTAAAAAGTTGTATGATGTAAAAGAGACTTTCCTAAATTCCCTTGGTAACAGTAAGTCATTAGTCAAATTAAGAAAATGGTCATGCTCTCAAGTTGTCTAAAATACTGTTTTATGTTGAAATTTTAAAGACTCTCTACATCACATACAAAAGACTTGAAAAAAATATTGATCAATGTATTTACATGAGGACATACAAATATTTTGCAGTATAGCTAGTGTTTTAGCAATTTTAGTTGTACCTGTTCTAGTGGGATAAAACCATGGCTGTAGCACTGCACTGTAGCACTGTCGTCCCGTTGTTCATGGATTTGCTTGAGCAGGCACCAGTAACGTCTCCATTGTGAGACTTGTTATTATTGTTTTTGGTATACTGAATATGCCACGGGTAGCTTGCTAGGCTCTGCTGTGCCGGCGGGATACTCTCGGTAGCTTGCCGGGCTCTCTGAGAGGGATGGAGGAATTGAACCTGGGTCTGCCACATGCAAGGCCAAACGCCCTACTAGTGCTATCACTCTAGTCCAAAAAAATTTTTAAATTGACTGAAATATTTAATTCTTTATTTTCTTAAGTGGCACCATTCATCAAAGATTTATAAAAGCCTGGTTTATTAGTTGGTTAAATCAGGAAGTAAATTTGGGTGTTATCCATATTATGACATATATAAAATATAATCACTATGTATGCATTTATATTCATTATTTCTTTTATTTTTATGGGTGTATATGTAAAAATCAGTTTCTAGAACAATAAGCCATGCTACATGTCTTCTTCCCATTAATTACAGGTTACAGAGAAGAGACAGAGCAGAACTGCAGAAAGAATGCTCAAGCGCAGCAAGAGACGATGGGCTCCTATTCCCTGCTCGCTGATGGAGAACTCACTAGGGCCCTTTCCACAACATGTTCAGCAGGTGTGCTTTACCTTGTTTGACTTTATATGGGCATTGGTTCATTTTCAAATTTTCACATACTCAAATTTTCACACACAGTTGCTCAGTATGTTGAATTGGGGACTTTAACAGGGTTAAAAAGAATCATCAATTGACCAGAACCAAGGTCAGGTTCAAGTAAGTCAGAGTGATTTATCACTTTCTTCTAGAAATCATGTTTAACTTTTAGAAGGAAGTTTTATATATTGAGTTTCTGATGTCCTTGTTCTATAATCTGATTTCCTAAATATTCTGCCATACTTTATCACTCAAACACAGAAGAAATATCTACAGGTATTGTGTAATTCAGCTCTCACTTTATTACCACACACACACACACACACACACACACACACACACACACACACACACACACACACAAAGGGCTAACATTTCATTTTGCTGTAAAGGTAATATTACTCAACATAGCTGAGTAATTCTAGGTTAGCTTTGAAATTATACCATTAGTGAATAATTAATTGTGGGAAGAATGTTACATTATATGTACTTATTTTCATAAATTCCTATTGCAAATAATTCAAAATCACTTTAATTGTTTCTATGCATTTTATAAGAAAGATCATAGTAATGAGAATCATAAAAATATATTCAGCTTTCACAAATTTTCTTCCCATAAATATGGGAAGAAAGACCTTGGGAACAAAGAGCTGGCAGAACTTTTGGCTTTGCACATTACAAAATATGAATAAGATATTTTTATTAGTAAACTATGAGAGATTATGTGGAAAGCTAGAGGAAAGATACAACAGTGGAGTAAGAAAGCAAGAAAATGATAATAAATCAATCATTATAGGTTGAATATATTTTTATTCTGTATTGTAACTTATTGTTATAGGTTCAATCTGATACTGCACAGAACTATACCATATTTTACTCCATAAGTGGACCAGGAGTAGACAAAGAGCCCTTTAATTTGTTCTACATAGAAAAAGATACTGGAGATATCTATTGTACACGAAGCATCGACCGTGAGCAATATGAAGAGTTTCCGGTAAGATTATTAAATTTTTTTGTATTAGGTTATTTTGAATAATAAAATAATAACGACTGATTAAACATTTTCAATGCTATTTGTTTACATATTCATTTACATATACATTTCAAATGTATTATGCAAATTTCTGTTGTTGCCAAAGATGAAGACAGATGTGACATTTTCAAAACTGTGCTAGAACTTTAAAAATAAGAATAAAATTGTTCTTTTCTCATATATATCAAAATGAATAGGATAAGTGTGGAGCATCTATAGTAAAGTGTGGAGCATCTATAGTATATATAGTATCCCAATCTTTCTTCATAAGGGAAGAAAATATAAAGGAGATAGGAAATACTAATGAGAGATTTGTTGGGTTTTGTTGTTGTTGTTGTTTGCTTTGAGGCCACACCTAGAAGTACTCACAGGTTACTTCTGGCTCTGCACTTAAGGATCACTTCTGATGGGGCTTAGGGGACCATATTGGGTTCTGTGGCTTCAACCTCCATCGGCCATCTGCACAGCAAGCACCCTATACACTATGCTATTTTTTGGGGCCCTTACTGAGAGAACTCCAAAAGACAGATCTGTAGAAATTTGATCTGTAGAAATTTGGGATACAGACATGTCTTGTTGAGCTTAAAGTTATTTATAACAATGTAGTTTATTTATTTTAAACCCTGATTGTGCATTATAAGCACTGTTGTCCCGTTGTTCATCGATTTGCTCGAGCGGGCACCAGTAATGTCTCCATTGTGAGACTTGTTGTTACTGATTTTGGCATATTGAATATGCCATAGGTAGCTTGCCAGGCTCTGCCCTGTGGGCGGGATACTCTTGGTAGCTTGCCGGACTCTCCCAGAGGGATGGAGGAATTGAACCCGGGTTGGCTGTGTGCAAGGCAAACAGCTATCGCTCCAGTTCATGCATTATAAATTACAAGAAAATCAATTAGTAACAACTATTCTTGTGGAGAAACAAACAGCTTCCTCTCTGCATCTTATCATTTATACATTATTTATTTTATTAATTGATAATATCCTGTTTATGGATTTTTGAAGTTTTTAGCTATTTTTCACTGGTCAATAAGCTGTTCATCTTGGCTTCTTGTAGGGATCATTGCCAGAGAGAAGGGAGAGCATAGTTTAAAATTTTTAAAAATTTGATTTACTTATTGCCGTTTTTAAAATGACAATGAAATAGTTTGTAATTTATGCTCATTTGAGAATAAACTTATGAAATTACTCTATATTTCAGATATATGCCTATGCAACAACTGAAGATGGTTATGCACCAGAGTACCCACTACTATTGTTATTCAAGGTTGAAGATGACAATGATAATGCCCCATATTTTGAAACACAACTGACTGTTTTCAGTGTGCCTGAAAATTGCAGGTCCGGTAAGTTCACATTTGGGAAGACACTAGAGTTTTTCACCAGTTGAATTCCTCATTAATGTTTCAAACACAATGCAAAACATTTTAAAATGCTTTCTTTTCAAAAATACTTTTCATAAAACATTGTTTTAAAAGACCATACACTCTTTATGGCTATCTTTTTTGTATCTGTTCCATTGCCAAGCTCAGATAGAAGGTTGGTAACTTATATAAAAATCTACTACTTTGTTAATCACAATCTGAATGCATGACTAACAAATGCCAGTTACATATTTTATTTCAACTATGTACATGTGACTTGTATTTATGAATAGGCAATTTGTTTCTTTATAGTACAGTATTTTTAAGGACCCATAGACACATCATAGTATAAACGTACTGATCTAACTTACAATAAAATGTACATTATGTTACTTGGTACATTTTCCAATTGAAAGATAATGGCTATACTAGCTTGATGCTATGGGCAGGCAAAGCATACAGGCATAAAATTTTTTTAGTTTATTTTAAAAAGTCAAGTAACTTTGTTAGTTTTTATGTCTACTCCTTTCAGCTGCCATTATCTCCCACAGGCAGTTTGCTGAAGAAATATTTATATAACCTTGGAGCAGAGCAAAAATTAATATTAAGTTTATCTAAACAGGAACTCCAGTGGGAAAAGTGACTGCCACTGACCTTGATGAACCCGACACTCTACATACTCGTCTGAAGTACAAAATCTTGCAGCAAATCCCAGATCATCCAAAGCATTTTGCTGTACATCCAGATACAGGTGTCATCACGACACTCACGCCTTTTCTGGATAGAGAAGTAATGAATTGTTCAGTTCCCTTCCAGTCACTGAATTCTATTTGAACAGATAACTCTCAAAGAAACTGTATTCATGGGGGTCCCCACTGCCTCTCCAGGCTCGCTTCCGCACAGAGTGTGGGTTGGGTTTCTCAAGATTTTTTCTTTATCCCTGTAGAGATTTGGGGAAAGTAAAAAGTGTTAGAAATGGACTCATTTGAGATCATTGAAATGACTTGATGGTAAATTCTAAAACACAGTTAAATTTTTAAAATGTTGTATTAGACACATAAAACGTTCCAGTTTACTAACTGACCAATCTCTCTCTGTTTTGTATATTTGGTATCTATCTATTTATATGCATATACTTATAAAAAATCAGAGATTAATCAATGACTATGGGGGGCTACAAATTAGTGTAAATCAAATGCTTATTTATCTGCCTTGTTCCTTTGGTTTAGAAATGTGATACTTACCAGTTAATAATGGAAGTGCGAGATATGGCAGGCCAATCTTTTGGTTTATTTAATACGGGAACAATTACAATTTCACTAGAAGATGAAAACGACAATTCACCATATTTTACAGAAACCTCTGTGAGTATTTTTCTGTGCACTTTATATTAATTTACTCTCTATTTTCTTCTTAATTTATTTTAGTGTTTGGTCATGCCAACAGTGCTCAGAGGCCATTTTAGCTCTATAAAGGGGGTCATTCCGATCAGGAATTGAAAGACCATGCGGTACCACATGCAACACATAAGCTCAAGCCACTGAATCCCATTCTAGTTCTACATTCATCTACTTTGTTAGAAAAACAAGCATGGACATTGATTAACTCTGTGATACTGCCCTTTTTGATTTTAATAGCGACCTCTTACAAATATATTTCTCAGAAAGATAAAATTTTATAACGATAAGGAAAGGATCAGTTATTCCTGGATGCTAAGGATATAAATACTCTCTCTACTATCTAAGCACTTTATTCTTGAAGATGTTTGTGTATGCTTTTCTAAATGCCAAGCATCAACATCAGGTTACTTGAACTTAAATCCTTGTTTTGTGTGACAGAGTAGAGGACCTGTATCTGACATCCTTTAAGATTTATATTCTATTTTTGGGAGCGGGGGTGGAGTGGGTGGACAGGAGTTGCTGGGCCACACTTGGCAGATCTAGGCTTACTCCTGGTTCAGCATTCAGGGATCATTCCTGATGTTCAGGAGACCAAATGCTGAGCCAGAACCAAACCAGCGCCAGCTGTGTACAGGTCAAGCACTTTAAACCCAATACAATCTCTACAGCCCTTTATGTTTCATATTATGTTTTATATTCACAGATAAATACCTCCACCAGAGAACCTATATATAGTGGAACAAGTAGCTGTAAAGTAACTACTATCAATGAACAGGCTCTTCTGTATTATCTGAGCAAATTTTCCTTTGAAAGAATGTGCTTCCACAGCCTTGTTAAGGGGTGTGGGCAAGGTTTGGCAGAACTATGATCCAATTTTCATTAAAACAAAAGCCATGTTTCTTAAAGTGCCTTCTAGTGAATTAAAACGAATACATTTTTAAACATTGGCAAATGACCTCATCCAGTACTAAAAAAATCACTATAGGTAATAATTATTTATCAATAAATATATCTAGAAGACTTAGCATATTAATATAAGGCTTATATTAAATGCTTATTATTTTTAACATGGGGTGATAAATTATAAATATGAAGGTTTGGATTAGTGACAAAAGAAGGTTGAATTATTGGAAAAATTGACATGAAGGTGAGAATTCAGAAAGTAAATTCTTGGAGCTGGAGAGATAGTACAGGGGTTAAGGCACTGGCTTTTGCACGTAGCTAAACCTGGTCTGATTTCTGAGACCCCCTATGATTTCCCAAAACTCCACTAGGAGTGATCCCTGAGCAAAGAATCAGGAGTAATCCCTGAGAACTGTTGAATGTGATCCCCCCCAACAGGAAAAAGAATAAAAGGAAATAAAAAGGAAGTAAGTCTTTGATGAACAGATGCAATTTTAAAAATTAAGTTATTGAGGAAAGAAGCATTAATATGCATAACATTTTAAGTTCTTTAATATATTTATTGAACTTAATATTTCCATATCATTTAATTTTCTTTAAAAAATTAGAACCAAAATCACTTGGTTAAAGATATAAATTTATAATAAATTGCAATCTTCTCAGTATTTTACAGAAGTCGAAGAAAATAGAATTGATGTTGAAATTTTACGAATGAAGGTTCATGATAAGGATTTGCCAAACACTCCTCACTCACGGGCTGTATACAAGATCCTGAAAGGAAATGAAAATGGAAACTTCAAAATTACCACAGACCCAAATACAAATGAAGCTGTCCTGTGTGTTGTCAAGGTAAACAAAAATAATAATTAATCAATTCTTTTTAAAATTTAAACTTCCTCTTAATCATGAATATAACTTTCTGTATCTATATGATTCAAATATTGCAATGCAATTCTAAAATGATTTACATTATTTTAAAAGAACCTCATTTTGCCAACATTTTCTTTCATAGAAAAAAGACATGCCAGGAGAAATTTTTTTCATTCTATATATAAAAAAGTAAAGCAGACAAATTGAGTTAGCAACCTGCCTTAGTGTTAGAAAGGTTCTAGAAATACCCATTTGTCCATTATTATTATATCCAATTTGATAAAGATTGAAAAACAGAGAAATAGACATATCACTGTTTGAAAATCAAATCTCTTAATGTCTTAATTTTTTAGCTGATACAGTTAAATGATATTTAATCAACTTAAAAATATTTCTATTGTTAATTGGTCATAACTGACTGTGCTCAAAACTTTCTCCTGACTCTGCACAGAGATCATTCCTGATGCAATTTTTTTTTTTTTTTTTTTTGCTTTTTGGGTCACACCCAGCGATGCTCAGGGGTTACTCCTGGTTTTGCACTCAGAAATTACTCCTGGCAGGGCTTTGGGGACCATATGGGATGCCGGAGATAGAACCCGGGTTGGCCCCGCATGCAAGGCAAACGCCCTACCCGCTGTGCTATCGCTCCAGCCTCCCTGATGCAATTCTGGGGATTAAACCTGGGCCAGTCATATGCTAGGCAAGTGTCTTCCCACTGTACTACCTTGCCAGCACCCTAGGCTAATCAATTTTTGTTGATTTGACATGAATAACTTATAGAAGACTTTTGAAAGCCATGTATCGGAATATATTTTAAGACATTACTTTACAAAAGTTACCACTATTTTTGTAGCAAAAATGAGAAAAAATTAATTAAATTTAAATCAGCAGAATAAATATATTATGTGCACATTGTTTCATCTTTAAAATACATTCAGCTATAGAACTGTATACATATTAAATAATTGTTTCTGGGACAGTAAGATACAGTGGGTAGAGTAAGGTTCTTACTTTGCATATGCCCAACCTTCTTATATCCTGGCTGAACCCCTGAGTGTAGATCCAGGAGTAAGTCCATCACTCAGTGTGGCCACAAAACCCAACATTAATAAATTATTTTTAAAGTAGTGATGATAAACAAGTTTATGTATGCTATAAGAAATCAGTAATTTGCAGCACTGAGAACCAGATCCATCATCTTATACACTAAAATTATGTTTTGTTTTATCTATAAGTCTTATAGATATCATGTTTTATATCTACTGATTAAAGTTTTTTTGATTTAACAGGCATTAAACTTTGAAGCCAGTAAGGAAGTAGTTTTGCAAATTGGTGTAGTTAATGAAGCACAATTCTCTAAACCAGGAAACTCTCAAGCTCCTACAATGTGCACTACTACTGTCACTGTTAAAGTTAAAGATGCCGATGAGGGTCCTGAATGCCAACCTCCAGTTAGAGTTCTTCAGAGTAGAGATGGTCTCCAAGTTGGTCAATCTCTTCAGGGATACCAAGCTATAGATCCAGAAACTCGCAGTGGCCAAGGCTTAACGTAATATACTTTTGAAATAAGTTCAATATTTTTAAATGTGATGTAAACTGATTGTGAATTTAGTAGTTACCTGTGCATTTTGATTTATTTATTTTATATTTCCTCCTGATTTTCTTGTATTTTAATAAAGTAGCTCACAGTAATTTACCACATTCAGTATTCTAACACCAATGCCACCGCCATAAGATCTTCCCACTGCCTTTAGTTACCCCACCACCACCCAAGACTATCATGTGGAGTGTAGTATAAAAACTCAAGAGGCTGCTTTGCAGCCATGCGATCCAGGGATTCTGAGATTTTTGGATAGGGTCACACAACTTGTGGCTTTCTTGCGAGATTGATTTGTGAGTCTCTGAATTATGGACATTAATGAATTTAAATGGCACCAGAGGTAGCTTTTGGGTGTGGCCGCCAGGCTCTGGGCAGACAGGTCATGGGTGGAGGTCACCCATTCCCAACTCCATAACAGTCTGGGGACCACAAAATGTAGGAGAACTGATATTTATTCAGCCACTTATTAAGCTGACTGAAGCAAGCATTACATTTAAAAAAATGTAATTGAATGTTAGTGAGATAGACCATTATAATGCTGTTCATTATTGGGTGTCAGTCATAAAATGATCCAACACCCACCCCTCCACCAGTCTACATTTCCCACCACCAATTTCCCTTCCACCATTCTCCCAACCACCATGCCTGCCTCCATGGCAGGCACGTTTCTTTTCTTCTCTCTCTCTCTCTCTCTCTCTCTCTCTCTCTCTCTCTCTCTCTCTCTCTTCCTTTTGTTCATTATAGTTTGCAATACAGTAAGCTTTTTTAAGCAGGTGGCAGCTTTGAGATGTAGACATGACTGCTGAGGTGTGCGGAGGTAGCCTGTCCTGACCCCAAGAAAGATTTTAGTCACAAAATTTTCATACCCTAATTTTCAGCAGACTGTGTCTTGGTGAGCTTTGTCCTAAGCTGATGGATTCTGGCCGAAGCATGGCAGTGATTTTGGATTGTGGAAGCAAACAGCTGTGGGGGCTCTGCTTGGGCAAACATTAGGCTGACTGGCACCCCCTTCGATTTACTAGTCTTACTAGATTTGCAAGTCTGCTAAGTCTTGTGCAGGTTCGAGATTAACTGCTACTCTTGATCTTTTTCAGGATTTATTTATGGGTCTTTGAAGAAAGAGTTAGTGAAAGAGTTTATCTGGTGGCACTGGAGTTGGTTTGTGGGGGTGACTGCTGGTGCTTTTAGGTGTATAGGGAAGTGGGGGAAGGTAGCCCATCCCCACCCTGAGAAAGCCTGGAGATTTCAGTATCTATGCATTTTTTAAATGTGAGATTTTAAGGTAACATATGCTTTTTGGGTTGAGAATTTACATTTAATTTCTAAAAATTAGGTATAAGAAGATAGTTGATGAAGATAATTGGTTTGAAATTGATGAAAACACTGGTAATTTGAAAACTGTAAAAGTGCTGGACAGAGAATCAAAATTCGTAAAAAATGATAGATACAATATTTCTGTTGTCGCAACGGATGCAAGTAAGTGTGATTTTCTAAAAATTAAATCTAAGTGGGATTTAATATTAAAGAAATATTATAGAGAATATGATTTTTCCAGGTCAAAATTGAAATGCAAATAGTGTCTGCACCATAATCACTTCTTTCTAAGTAAGCACACAAATTAAGTCATAGTACATCAATAATACAAAGCTAGGATTAGTGAAAGACCAAAAGCCAAATTCAGGGACCTTATTGCATTATTTGATCTCTTATTGTTACCCTATGACAAACTTGAAAATCTCCAACACTCTGCTCCACTTGACCCCTAAAGTAAAGAATTAGATTACTATGATTTGAACTTGCTGTAGGGTTCAAACCACAAAAAAAGTGCATGGTTAATAATAAGAAACTATCATATTTCCTAAAGAAATAATTAGTAATTCTTAAATATTCTCTTCATAGGGTTTCCAGTTTTTCAAATTTAATTTTAAAGTCTATTTGATAAAGATGTCTTTAAAATGTTATAAAGTACTTATATGAAAACCTATTGAATATAAACTACTGCCAGTAAACAATTTTTTAATATGTATCTCTATATACTTACTAGTACTTTTTAATATGAGTATTTCCATCCCTCTCGGAGAGCCTGGCAAGGTACTGAGGGTATCCCGCCCTCAGGGCAAAACTTGGCAAGCTACCTGTGGTGTATTTGATATGCCAAAAACAATAACAATAAGTCTCACAATGGAGATGTTACTGGTGCCCGCTTGAGCAAATCAATGAACAACGGGATGACAGTGCTACAGTGCTACGGTATTACTATGGTAGTATAAACATAAAATACAAATAATGTACATGAAAAGAGATGATATAAATAGAAGTGCACATCGATTCACATCGATTCATCCTGTTGCTCATTGATTTGTTTGAGCGGGCACCAGTAACGTCTCTCATTGTGAGACTTACTGTTACTGGTTTTTGACATATCGAGCATGCCATGGGTAGCTTGCCAGGCTCTGCCGTGGGGGCGCGATACTCTAGTGTTTTATTTCATCATGCCATAGCATACTTACAATTGATAAAGATGAATCTGACTTCTTATAGCAGTCTTAACTATCAGTCTAATTCAAGATTTTACAAATTTTATGGTCATATTTTTATATGCTTAGATATTCTAGACAATACAGATTTAAGTAGATGATAACATTGATCATTTTCTGTAGAATTGTTGGCTTCTTTAGTAGGAATGAGTATTAAATTGTCCAAATTTGAAAGTAAGCTATGAAATAGTTCATATTTATTTGTTTTATACCTTAATATTTTTAATTACAAGATAAAAGCAGATGCCTCATATATTATACCACTGTTTCTCTCTCTGTGGCTTTTCAATGAAAGTCATTTTGACTATAGGAGAATTCTCTGAAAAAACACGAAGTTTAAACTAACAGAAATGCAAGCTGTATAATATCTATGCAATGGGGAAATCAATTCATACACACCTGCATCTACTATTTTCAGTGTTTTTTTCTTACTTCATCTCTCAGCCTTGTTCTAATCCATTGCCTTGCAATGGAAATAATGTGCCACAAAATCTAATCAATCACAACATTTTAAGTAATTATTTCTCGAGTCAAAACAATAGTTACACTCAAAGTATGAAAGGAGATTCAAGTGTGAATATCATTATTAAATGAACTGTGTATGACCTTTTTTTCTATTGATAGCTCTCAGACATGTTTAGTGTAGTTCTTTCAACATAGGTGTGATCGGAAGAGTGAGGAGTACCTTACCTGAGAAATTTATTTAAAATCTGCTAAAGATTGGGTTCCACACAAGACTATATTTTCATAGAGTGTCAGTTAAATTATTATTATCTCATAAGAGATTTGACAGTATGAAATCTTTCCCCATTACAGTATTTAGGTGTATCCTAAAAAGTAGAAGTCAGTTAAGAGCTACTCAGACTAGAAAATAAGGGAAATGAATCCACAAGGAACTAAAGAACTAGGTAACTGTAAAACAGGTTTCTTCAAAATAATTATACAGAAAAGAGAATTATGCAGAACATAAGTATGTCATAATTTTTTCTTTGGTGCTGGAGGGCAAGAAGGTATTGCAGGGTTCAAGTCCTGGTACCAAAAGGCCCCAAAAGCATTGCCTGGGGTAGACCTCGAGGACCCCAAATGCCTCCAGGGTGAGCCTGGAGCACTGCAGTGCTTGGGAAGCACCACATCCTCAGGTTCTGGCTTTAACCACTGGCACAGCTGGATAAGAACTACAAGGAATAGCCCCAGAGCCACTAAACACCAAACCACTTGGGAAGTTCCCTCTTAGAAAAGAAAAAAGAAAAACAAGGTCTGTAGCTACAGTAATTATGATATAAGAAAACAAAATACCAAGTATAAGAGATATAAATCAACTCCAGACTAACAGGTAATCTAAAGTGATCAAAAAGTAAGAATAAGAGTATTATAAATATGAATGAAAGCACTTAGGGTAATGTGAAGGATTTTGTTTCTTTAAGCTTGAATACGCTCAAGGGCCAAGTTCATATGGTTTACATATATTATAATATTCAGTTGTAATATATACAATATATTTCAATAGTTATATACATATGTTAGTTTTTATTCAGTGCTCATAATATATTTGAAGCCTTCTTTCCTGGAAATAGTATGTTAATTATCACATGTGATGTGACTTCTCTATAAGGGGTACATTTATAGTTCTCCTGTATTTTTATCCTCTGACTAGACTGATTTTTAAGCTCAGTCTAGTCAATTTCTTAAAATGACACTGCTAAAAATCTCTTAATTATTGTCTGGTAGAGATTTTAGGATGTGTTGAGTTAAAACAAGCACGGGTATTTTTTTCATCTCTATACTGTTTGAGAGTTTCATAAATATCCAGATCCAGGTTTTGAAGTTTACGACTAAGATATTTGCAATTCCAGTAGGGTAACTGTAACTTGAAGCAATTAGTTTTAATGTAGAAAATTGAGTTCAAAAACATACACAATGTTGTTATATTTGGTTGTAAAAATAGTCTTAGAATATGAGTTGTCATGTGGAAAAGGTAGACATTATGGGTATATTGTTTAAAGACAACATGAAATCACTTGGAGGTATACCGTAGCTTGATAAGATGGACCTTGAAAATTTTCTTTCTCTGAACTTAAGAGTTCTGTGCATGTTATTGGGTTTATTTCTAAAATGTTCCAGTGGCAAAAAGGAAACATAGCTTTTCACAGTTTCTATTATTGACACATTATGCATTCAGACTCTAGTTAGCCTAAGATATGCTGTGCAACTCTGAGACTGTGATATATCTCACTGATACTTGGCATTTGATTAGTTGCTTAATTTAAAGTTAGGTTTAGAGGTATACAAACATACCCACTTAATGACTGTTTTCACTTAGCTCTTAATTATGCATTCTTGGCTCTGTTTCCCAGAAATGAAAACATACCATATGAATTTTAGAGGGCTTCTAGGACTTTATTTTTAGTTCTCACTTTGCCATGGTTTTTTTTTTAGACAACTTTAAGCATTCTAATTTAACATGCTTAAAATGGAGACTGATGCAAAATAATAACTTACTTGATAATTGTTGGTGTAATATAGCATTAAATGAATCTTAATTTGCTTGATTGATATATCATTTCTTTAAAAAAAATCTTTGGTTTGACTTCTTTCTTTTGCTCCATGAAGAGAAACTACTCTGTGCTAAAATTCTTTTTAAATTAAACCAGGAAATAGTTCAGTCGTCAGGGACACATACTTTGCAATTTTGAATCTGTGAGCACCACTTTGTGTGATCTTGAGCATCTATGTGTGATCTTTGTGTGATCTTGGCACTACTGGGTCACCCTGGAGGACTAGGAGCTCTATGGTCAGATCAATATCCTTGACCACAACAGTTAACACCAGTCAGTTGGCTGAGTGTTGCTGGGAGTGGCCACTGGTCTTCTAAGCACAATAAAAAATAATTAAAAGTTATAACTCGTATGTTGAGTTACATATAATGCCTGCAACAAAAATTTAATCGAAAAATTTTTCTTCCTTATTACACACTTCTTTTCTAGTTTGCTGCCTTGGAAGTTATTATTTATACTCAGATTTATGTTCACATTTTGAGCAGTCACAATATGCATAGACTATTGCTGCACTTCTTTTATTTCCAGATATATTAAAAGATGTTGACATAGAATAACTTTTAAGTAATTGTTTGCATAAGTTGCTTATATACATGATTTATTCAAAATTACTAAAATTCTATGGAAAAAATAACTGAAATAATATAAATTGTGGTACTAAAACTAAAAAATGATTTTATATGCATGAGTTATACTATTTTTTAAATAAATTCAATATATTGCCATAAAATTTAAATCGGTATTTAGAGCAAAAGAGAAATTTTTATCTTTTTACCTATATATTTTATTTGTTAAATTGTACCACTTATATAAGATTTATTTATCAAAAATAGTAAAATTTGAATATTTAATTTACTTTTTACTCTTTAAAATAATTGATATGTGCTATTTTAATTGAAAATATTTATCAAGGCATTTGTGAGGCATCAGGACAATAACAGTGGTACAAAGTTGAGCAAAAATTCCTAATCTAAAGGAAAAACTGTTGAATTTTAGTTATGGTCAAAATTCATTTTTTTGGTTAATTCAGTCTAGTATTTTACACATATAAAATATAATTGAACGACATTCTATGCTTAGTGTTAGGATATAGGATATAAGTGGGACAACAGCTGACAGCCCAGCTGGTTCTCAGGCTAAATGTGGCACAACTTTTGGGATGAATCTGTTCACAGTTCAGTGTGTAAGTCAATAATAAATCACGTATTTTGAGAAATCAAAGGATATTATGATGACAAATGCCCATGGACATCATATCATGTTTCACATAGAGGTAAAATTTTGTGTCAAGTATAATTGGATTTTGTCTGGCAAAGGGAAGGAAAAAAGTGTGTCTGGCATAATATATCCAACCAATGGGAAGCAAGTGTGTTTTATGAGAGACACAAAAAGTTAGAGTAAAGAAGTATGAAGGAAATGGTCAAAGAGGAAGACAAGGATGTGATAAACTAAATCCTTGTTTAGCTAAACTAAATCTGTGAATAATTGAAGTTCTTGTATTTTAGTGATTACTATGCATTCATTATTTATAGAGAAATATGCAAGAGGGACTGAAGAGATAGATCAAGTTGTAAAGTACATGCCTGGTATTGGCCCTACACATATAGTAGCTTATCATAAATAATAAAATGTATATATGTACATAGAGATATATACATTTACATGTAAGATACAAAAATGAATTTCATTCCAACAGGTTATTCCATAGTGCTTTTATTCAGTTTCTTTCCTTTTGACTTAAAAAGACAAATACATCAAGATGTCCTGTTCATTTATTAACATGGAAAGGACATGTCACTATTTTAAACTTGTAATAATGAAACTTGATTCAACTGTGTGTATAATAATTCGTGTTCTGACAGTTAGTAGAAAACAGGTATTGATTACCTATCACAATGATTGTTTCACTGTATCACTGAATCACTGTCATCCCTTGTTCATCGATTTGCTCAAGCAGGTGCCAGTAACGTCTCCATTTGTCCCTGTTGTGTGCTAGTGTAGCCCAATGGCATCTGCTCACTCCAGGAATACGAAGAGCCTGAGATTTTAGCAACCTTTCCTTACTCATTCTTCCCAACGCTGCCATATTGGGGGATCTTTCAGGGTTAGGGGAATGAGGCCCATTATTGTTACTATTTTTGGCATATTGAATATATCTAGGGTAGCTTGCCAGGCTCTACCATGTGGGCGGATACTCTCAGTAGCTTGCCAGGCTCTCCGAGAGGAAAAAACTGCGTTACTCTCTTCCAGAAGCTTTGTTTTATAGTCTCTGGATCTTGGCCATTGATAAGATTACACGGTGCTGGGGGCAGTTTGTGGGTGTAACTGCCAAGTTACTGGAAAACTGGGGATCTGGGTGGAGGAGGCCCAGTTTCGATCCAAGCCGGCTTGGAGATCTCAGCCACAGGTCCCACATACCTGGGTTCCTCTCAGTTCCTTCATGGATGAGGTTCTTCTGTGATTGGGTTCTGGAGGTTTTTCGCTGTTGGGGTTCTGCTTGGGGTGGGGAGGGAAACTCAACCTGCCCCCCTCCAAGGGAGCCCCAATGAAGACAGCCTGGCGTGAGGGCAGGAGATTGTTTAAATTATGTTAATAAGTGAAGAAATAACTTTAACATATCTTTCCTAGATGGCAAATCTTGCACTGGAACATTAGTAATTTTTTTGGAAGACTTTAATGATCACCCTCCACAGATTGCAAAAGAAGTGACGATTTGTCAGAATGATAAGGACTTTGCTGTTCTTCAACCTGTGGATCTAGATGGGCCTGACAATGGTCCACCTTTTGAATTCATTTTGGACAATTCTGCCAGCAGGCTTTGGACAATAGAACCAAGGGATGGAGGTTAGATGCTCAATTCTATAATCATTAGGGATTCTCTGTGGTTGATAGTCCTCCTCACATTAACTCATTATAGTAAATATTCACCTGAATGATTTTATTATTGCTAAAATGTATGTTATGTTTAAGGTAATATATCATATTTATGTATAGACTATTCTTCTAAAATATTTAAAGTATAAAAATATATTTAAAGGTTAAATTTAAAAGACATACATATTAAGCATGAATCAGTATAAGAGTGAATTATTAATTTTCTTGGTTCTTTAAAAGACAAAATGACTTTTTATTAAATTAAAGGAAAACATTAATGTTTTCCTGATAAAGAAAATTCCACATTCTGCTTCCTTGAACATCAAGTTAAAATAATACTGATACTAAAAGGCTATATCATTAATAATTCTGTCTACTTTCCATAGGCAAAACTGCCATTATTCGTCAACGACACACTCTCGAAAGTGATTTTTATAATGTACCTATGCAAATAAGAGATAGACATGGTATTTCTGCAAAACACATGTTAACAGTTAGAGTATGTGATTGCACAACTCCAAGTGACTGTAAAATGAGAGCTCAAGACAGAGATGCTAAGCCAAATGTTATCCTTGGAAGATGGGCTATTCTTGCCATGGTTTTGGGTTCTGCTTTGTTGTTATGTGAGTATAACTTTGTAATATGTTCATTGAACTTGTGTCTAGCATTAATAAAATGCTAGTTTTTATAATGATGGTATTTATTCACTATGGTAAATGTTTCCTTTTCAAAATCTTGCACATTCACATGATTTGGGATTTTGAGTCATAAAAGAGGAACAAATAAAAGCAGATAAAATTTGGGCTGGAGAGATAGCACAGCAGGTAGGGCGTTTGCCTTGCACGCGGCCGACCCGGGTTTGAATCCCAGCATCCCATATGGTCCCCTGAGCATGACCAGGGGTAATTCCTGAGTGCAAAGCCAGGAGTAACCCTTTGCATTGCCAGGTGTGACCCAAAAAGCAAAAAAAAAAAAAAAAATTTTAAGTAAATACTTTATGAATTATTAATGAATTCACTCTAACAAATACTTAGAGATGTTGGATTAGTTTTTTCAAATAATTATATTGTGTGAGACTAAATAAATAATTTCCTCCTAGATAAATTTACTTTTCTTATTTAAAGTTGATATGCTAAAAGTTCTAAGTATAATTAGTTCCCAAAGGTGCTTAGATATTTATGTTCAATATTTTTAAAGATAGTGCTTTACCATATATCTTAATAAGTGGAAAATCCAATGATTTGGAAATGTTCATCCGGTTGGCTACTAAATAAAAGCAATGTATGAAAAAAATGCTAAAATTTTACATCCAAATACTAGTTTTTGGAAATAGTGGAAATACTTGTCCACATGTTCCTCCCTCCCTCTCTCTATCCTTTTCTTCTCTTCCTCCTTTTATACTTTTATTCATCCCCCTTCAGTTCCCCTTTTCCTCCCTTCTTTCTTTCATTTTATTTTTCCTTCCCTCCCACTTTTCTTTCTCCCTTCATTCCTTTCTTTCTCGCTTCCCTTCCTCCCACTGTTCTTCCCCTCTCCTCTCCCCTCTTTTCCTCTCCTTTTTCCTTTTTTTCTTTATCCTTTCCTCCATGTTACTTTCCTCCTTTCTTTTTAGCAATTTACTTAACAACATATTTGCATGTTTTAATATTTTCTACAATGTTTACTGTGAATATTACCCATGGCATGGATTTTTGTAATTTTTAAACTTCATTTATAATCAATCTTTTTATCTTGAAGTTCTGTGTCTTTTGGATGTGTTCTGTAAGATGTTTTTTAAAATTCCAAAAGTATGGGCTAGAGTGATAGCACAGCAGGTAGGGCATTTGCCTTGCACCCAGCCGACCTGGGTTCAATTCTCAGTATCCCATATAATCCCCTGAGCAACGCCGGGAGTAACTCCTGAGTGCATGAGCCAAGAGTAACCCCTGTGCATCCTTGGGTGTGACCCAAAAAGCAAAAAAAAAAATAAAATAAAAATCCAACAGTACAAGCCTAAATTTTAATGAAATGAACTGAAAATTTTAATGTGAAAAAAATTAAGTAAGCATTTTTGTTACTTCTAGCCCTATAGAGAGATCTACTAGTACATTATGATCACTCTACTCTTCTTATTTTTATTAATTTGTTAATTAGAAATTTTAGAAGCATTTAACCAATTATTTCAACTATCAGCCTATGGATGCTGCAGATTCTCAAATACAAAAAGTTTAAAAAAACTGATATAATAAATTTCTAATAGAACTTTCTGCTCCAAAGAGATCAAATTTTATCGGCTATTTAGGTTCTGTTAAATTTTAAAAATCACGATTCAAATGATCTATACACATCAGTATGAAAAACTATTTTACTTACATAATTTTGTTTTTTAGGTATTTTGTTCACATGTTTCTGTGTTACTGTTAAAAGAACAGCAAAGAAATGTATTCCTGAAGATGTAGCCCAGCAAAATTTAATTGTATCAAATACTGAAGGACCTGGGGAAGAAGTGACGGTAAATCGATTTCACTTTCCTTTGAATGTTCGGTGATCTATAGATGACAGTTATTTATTATTTAGTAATAATAAAACCAGCTAGCTTTATTCTATTTTATTTCTTTGTTTAATTTATTGACTCACCATGAGATGTAAAGTTACAATGATTTTCATGATTGAATTTCAGTCATAGACAATATTGTCACTGTCATTATCATCCCGTTGTTCATCAATTTGCTCCAGCAGGCACCAGTAACGTCTCCATTGTGAGACTTGTTGTTACTATTTTTGGCATATCGAATATGCCACGGGTAGTTTTCCAGGCTCTGCAGTGCAGGCAAGATACTCTCTGTAGCTTGCCGGGCTCTTCGAGAGGGGTGGAGGAATCAAACCCAGGTCGGCCACGTGCAAGGCAAACGCCCTACCCGCTGTGCTATCACTCCAGCCCATAGAGAAGATTAAATCATCCATATTATCTAATATAATTTATTTGAATAAAGCCAAGTTAGTAGAATCTTGTTCAGTTTTTTTTTTAATTTTTGGATGACACTCAAAATGCTCAGGGGCTTCTGATTCTGCACTTCAGGAATTACTTCTGGTGGTGCTTGGGGGACCACATGGGATGCAGGGGATGGAACCTGGGTCAGGCAAGCAAGTGCCTTACACACTGTATCATACCTTCAGCCTCATAGTTATTTCAATTGAGCACTTATTTTGCCAAGTAGAATTCCAGTTGTACTACATATGTTAATTCATTTGAATTTCGCAGTTCTATTACATTGGTTTCATAGGACTGTCATGACAAAATACTACAATCAGAGTCAACTATACAACAGAAATTTATTATCTTAGTTTTTAAAGCTAGGAATTGCCGATCAAAGTATTGTCAGGGTCATATTTCCCTCGAAGGAGCAGGAAATGGTTTGTTGCAGACCCCTTCTAGTTTCTATCGATCCCAACTCAGGGGAAGGTAAATCAGATTTTCACATTGCATTCTCCCTGTGTACATATCCTTAATCTTCCCTTCTGAAAATAGCACATTAATGTAGTTCCCCCACCCTACTTGAATATGGCATCACCTTAACTAGTTATATCTGCAATAACCTTTTGTTTAAATAGGAGAATATTCTGATGCATTTATGAGGGATCAGATTTTAACATAAAATTTTTGTATGTATAATGGTGGGGACTGCACATATCCATCTATGACATTCATGATCGGGGCACAATTACTCTGAGTGATCCATGGAGAACTTAGAAGCATAGCAGGTAACAGTTTGACTATTGTGCAAAATCAAATTGTTAGTTTCCATTTGATTTGTTCATGTTATAAATCTGAATTTATTTGCAGGAAGCAAATATTAGACTCCCCACACAGGCATCCAACATTTGTGACACAAGCATGTCTGTGGGCACTCTTGGTGGCCAGGGAATCAAGTCACAGCAGAACTTTGAGATGCTCAAAAGCGGCTACACTTTGGAATCCAACAAAGGAGGTGGACACCAGACCCTGGATTCTGTGAAGGGAGTAGGACAGGGAGGAATGGATGTTGGCAGATACACATATACCGACTGGCACAGCTTCACGCAGCCTCGGCTTGGCGAAGTAAGTGCCAATGTCTTCAAGTTTTTATTGGATGCGAGTTAAACCCTATTTACACTCAGGATTTCTTCCTCAAACACCTGGAAGCCATCACCTTTGTAAATCTCTAGTCATAAATGCTACGAGTATCAATTTAGGATCCAAAGAGAAAATGAGTTTTAAGCTTAATTTTATAAATAAGGCTAACAAAACTTTATGAGTGGCATCTGTATATGTGTGGCTAAGATGATTAAAATAAGGATAGTGCCCATCCTAAATATTACCAGGAAAATTACTAGGAATGAAATATTTGTTTTAGAGCAGTACGCAAATTACAATATTTTCAGTGTGAAATTTTCCATACGGTTGTAGAGTCATGGCTATCAAAATCAACCAGATAGACTGCTAAACTTTTATTCTGGTTAGTTCCTTGTTTTATTGTATGATTTGCTTAATCAACAGGGCCAGTTTAATGTGTTACATTATTATAGGTATAAGAGAGTGAAAACATAGGAATCATACCTTAGTTGGTAAGAATCACAGAAATCAGACTCCCGTGTCCCAAATATGTGAAGAAACTACAGAGATACATTTCAAGTCTAGGAATATTACATTCCAATGGGAAGTTGTAAGTCATTGTGTGATGTATATGTCGCTTTAATTTTCATAAATGTTTTCATTAGGACCATTTATATATTTGCTATATTTAAGAATGAATATGATACAGACCAATCATGTGCATTTTTTATATGTAGGAATCCATTAGAGGACACACTCTGATTAAAAATTAAACAGTAAAAGGTAAATCAAAGACATTATTTTTAAGCTCATATGCTTAGGTGTTTTTTAAAAAAAATAATAAAATGTGCTTTTTATCAATACAGAAGGTGTATATGTGCGGTCAAGATGAGGAGCATAAACATTCTGAAGACTACGTTCGCTCTTATAACTATGAAGGAAAAGGGTCGATGGCCGGTTCCGTGGGCTGCTGCAGTGATCGGCAAGAAGAGGAAGGGCTTGAGTTTCTAGACCATTTGGAACCCAAATTTAGGACACTAGCAAAGACCTGTATAAGGAACTAAGTGTGTCTTTTAGTAGAGTAACAGCTATAAATACATATGTAGGAGTTCCTTGAAGTAGTATCACCCCAGAGGTGAACATACAATGCATGAATGAGGGAACTATTAATAAGAAGCTCCCCTAAATTCTCCTTGTCTGATATAGCTTTCTAGTTCCCTAAAAATAGCATTCGTTCATTTTCCTTTGTAGGCATGTGTATATTGCTCTTTTCTGAACTGTGCGCTATGCTTTCTTGTATATTCTATTTGAAAATTTATGTCCCTTTGGATATTCTGGAAGCACATGTAGGAGAAATGGGTATTCTGGGGGTTATGGGAAAATGAATTTTTATTTTAGATTAAAATGAAATATTTTCTACAAATCTTGAATTCTACTTTTAGAAATTTTACTTTTTAAAAACGTAGAAAAACTCTACTTTTAGAAATGTGGTCTTTGGGGCCAGAGGGTTGTTGCCTTTTCCCACGTAGTTTTGATTTAGCCTACTTCTTTACTGTACTTCTTACTCTGTAGACTCACGGCACTGCTTTCTTTGAGGACATTTAGAGCTTGTTCTTGGACATGCCCATGTAAATGCTCCATTGGGTTTCCACAACTTGGAGGAGGTTGGGAAGACTTGGACTCGAACAAGCTCACAGTCACGTGAACCACAGGGGATGTATAAGGGTAACATGGGGAGACTTCCGTGAAAAAAATCACAACCTTGATACCCATGTATAGATTGAGATTCACAGGTACATGTTTGACCACCTTGAAGTACTCTATCTTTCTAAAATATAAATATCTTGGCAAGGCTATGTGTTCTCTAGTTAATTCAAACCCACTCTCTTTAAGCACTCACAGAACTAGACAGGCAGGCATTAGTCTTAAACACATACTTAGGACTTCTGACTATATGGGGCCTATACAATCAATATTCAGTATAAAATGGCAATTAATTTTTAAAGGTAATAAAAATTAAAATTAAAGGTGATCTGTCAAAAAATAAAACCCATTAAGGAAAAATTTGTGAAACATTTATTGGTTGACGGATAAATGACCATATGGGTTAATAAACTATTTTGAGGGACTGAGGATAAGTCAGTGGTTGACCACTAACCTTACATATGTGAGGCACTGGATTTGATTCCCAGCAGCACCAAAAAATATATATGTTTTATATCCAAAATTATTTGAATTATCTTCAACTGTATACTATTTTATACTTATCTTAGAAAAAAGTCATATTTCAAACAGTATTTTCCTATTTTTTGCACCCAATTCTATAAATATATAGGCTTAACTATATACAAAATATGTTGATATTAATTCATTTAGTTAAAACATAAAACAGTTAACTGAGGTCAGAGAGACAGTACAAGCAAGGTGCTTGCTTTGCATGCTATGGACCTGGGTTCAATGCACAGGACCACATATGGACCCCCAGCTACATCAGAGTAATCCTTAAGCACAGAACTAGGAAGAAGGCATGAACACAGCCCAGTGTGACCCAACGTGTTCAAATGATTAACCAGTTGAACATTGAAAGAATTTAGTGGCTGATATTTTTTAAATTTTGTGATTAATTCTCTACCAGCTATAGTTTCTAACTAATGCTGATACTTGATATAAAATTTGATATTAGAGCAGACAAAAATTCAATGAGTAAGGTTTTTTAAGGTGTGTATTTTGTGTGATTTTTATAGCTATTGTGAGTAAAATAACTTGAGGAATATTGTAATGCCTGTTGCCCAGTGTATATATTACTGACAGTACCAGTTTTGAAATTTAAAAACATAAATCATTGTTTGGAAATATAATAGAGGTACTGTATATTTTTTAGCAATTAAAAATCACTACCAAAGATAAATTCATGTGTTTGTATATGTCATCATATTTCTTATATTTACTTTAGTATAAAATAAATATTATGTATAAAGTATAATTAAAGATTAAAGAATATTTCTATCAGTAAGAGAAGTCACTCTGAAATTATTTACAAAATTACTAAAAGTGTGTGAAATAAATTTTATCACTGTTTGGCTATTTAAATGTTTTCATATTAAAGAAGTTTGTATTTTAATTTAGGATAGTTAATCATTTGAAAATCCACAATAAAATATTCATTGTATGATAATGAAATTTATGAAACTGAACTGTATTATTTATAAATTAGTCAGATTAACAAAGTATTATACTTTATAGGATATTTTGTATGTTAAATTTTAGTTTTAGTGATTAAAAATTTAATCACTATGAATTGTTTTATCTTGAATTATGTCTGTAATTAGTGAGATAAACAATTTAATTTTATCTGGATTCAAATCTCAAACTATTTCTTATGAAAAATTTTCATGTGAACACTGAGTTAGATGAAAAATAATGTAATTGTTATAAAGGTGCTTCATTAGTACTTCCTTAACTTTACTGAGTTTTTAAAACCTCCTGAGTTTATTAAAAATCATTTATAAAACCCAACAATCATGGTTATGTTTACTTTGGGAAAATGATGTTTGTTATGTGATCTGAAGAATGTTCACAATAGGTATTTTAGTGTTAAAGATTATTATAGCACTGTAGCACTGTCGTCCCGTTGTTCATCAATTTGCTCAAGCAGGCACCAGTAATGTCTCCATTTTGAGACTTGTTACTGTTTTTGGCATATCAAATACACCACAGGTGACTTGCCAGGCTTTGCCCTGCAGGCTGGATACTCTCGGTAGCTTGCTGGGCTCTCCGAGAGGGACGGAGGAATTGAACTCAGGTTGGCTGCGTGCAAGGCAAACACCCTACCCGCTGTGCTATTGCTTTAGTGAGTTATTGTTAAACTGATTAAGAATTACTATAATTATAGAAAATATGGAGCTGGAGCGATAGCACAGCCGACCTGGGTTCAATTCCTCTGTCCCTCTTGGAGAGCCCAACAAGCTACCGAGAGTATCCCACCCGCATGGCAAAGCCTGGCATGCTACACGTGGTGTATCTGATATGCCAAAAACAGTAACAAGAAGTCTCAGCATGGAGACGTTACTGGTGCCATCTCCAGCAAATCGATGGGCGGGACAACAGTGCTATGACAGTGCTACAGTGCTACATATAAAATATAAACCAATTCCATTTTGTGTTGTCTTAGTTACACAACTCTTATAATAGCTGAAAATCTCAGGTTAGTTAATCATACAAAACAAAGTATATATATTGCTGCAGTATTTTGCTCTCATTTTTTCTGCTTTTCCAATAAATCTGAAGAAACATCATGTATAGCCAGACACAGTGTTTGTCTTTCTACAGAGGTAGAAAAGAGAAAACAGAACTATAGGCAAAGACAGGATTATGACAAATATATTTCATATATTTTGTAAGATCCAGTAAAATCAAGCAAGAACAATTTTTAAAAAATCTTTGAAAAGGTTATGATGTATACATCAAATCAAACTCACACAACCTCAAATTCCTAACACTAAAGAGCAAGAACTTTCAATTATATAAATAATTTAAGTGTATGAGAATCAATACAAGACAGCGTAAAGAGGATCCAAAATATATATCTCATGAAGTTTAATCAAATTGCTTGAAATTTTTTATTTCTTTTAGTTTTGCTGAGTTTCCTTTTTTTTATTTACCTATTCTTTATTGCTGTGATGGTGGGGTACTGCCAGCTTGGTTGTGGATCTCGATCATGACTCACTGTTGTGCTTTCCTGGATGGCCGTGCTCACCATTGGTCTCTGTGTTGTTCCAACAGTAGTCCATTGGGGTGGCACATCTGGCTATGGTGCTTGCACATGGTAGTTTCAGTGTTTATACACAGCTGGCTGTGCACCAGAGATCGGCACTGCTGTGAGGTGACCGGGCGGAGGGAGAGAGCAGAGCTGCTAGCACCTTGATTGGCGATGATCAGAGTCTCTAGGGTAGGCTCATTTCTACTCATTTTAAATATTTAAATATAAAATACCTCCAAGTTTAGGTGTTTCCCATTTGCTAATGAGGAGATGGGTCTGACTTAAGCAGATCAGACGCTAGTTTCATAGAGTTGAAATTTAACCCCAAGTCTACAGGCACCATTCCAGAATGGCTTCCTCATATCTGTTACACAATGGAAACATTGATTCTAGTTCTTTAACTCTAAAAAGAAAATAATTGTGCCTTGAATGAGATTGTGTAATATCAAAACAAACAAAATCACACAGGGGCCAGAGAGAGAGTAAGGAATGTAAGGAACGCATGCCTTGCATACAGCCAACCTGGGTTTAATCCTGGTACCCCATGCATCCCGGAGACTGCCATAAATGATCCTTGCATACAGAGCAAGGGTTGAGCATTGAGCACCATAGGACGTGCCCCCAAACAATTTTTTCATTTTTATTTTTTTAATTATTTTTTATTGAATCACTGTGAAATATAGCTACAAAGTTTTCATATTTGATCCACCACCAATCCCCGCATATCCCCCCTCCCACTCGCCCTCTACCTGTGTGGCAGACATTTTTCACTTTACTCTTTCCTTACTGTGATTACATCCAATGTTCAACAGGAATCTCACTATTATTATTTGGAGCTTTTCCTCCAACAGTCAGACATGCTGGATGGCATCAATAGATTGTATGTTTTCATTTTTCAGAAAAGGTCGCGCGGCCGCATTAGTGGCCGCACGGTTTGGAGATGTCCCAGTCCCGCATCCTGGAACTGTGTTAGTAGCTGCTCAGTGTCGCTGGGACTTCATCTGGAGAAGGCGTACCGGCTGTACCTCCTCCGTCTGGCTCCCTGGTGTTGCTGGCCCGGTCTGGGGTCCAGAGCATTCTGTGGCCTGTATGGCTTACCGGAACGCCTGGATTCTTCTCTGTTGAATGCGGCAAGATGGCACCGAGGGTGGGTCGAGGGCGACAAACAAATTAATTTTAAACTTACATATTTATATCCTTCTGCAATGTAAATTTTGATCTTTAGCTGGTAAATTTCTGGGGTAACAAGGTAGACACAATGCAGTTTTGAGTGGATCAGAACAGATATTTACATCAAAACCCATGTATTAAATAGATTCATTATTTTCATCTGGATCCCATGAAAATAGCAATAATTAAGTTTGTATCTCCATGGTGGATGTCTTTTTTGAATTCCACATTAAGATTACTTATTAATTATTCTCAGCAATCATCAATCATAGTTTAGAGGAATCTCTAAATCAGTGTCTTCAAAGCAAATTATTTAACTACTTCAAGAACTAGCATTTCCCTGCTTTCCTTATATTAGTTACTAACATATCATCCTCTCGTTGGCAAGTAATATCAGATCCAAATACAGTAACAGTTAATATATAAATAATAGAAAATTAATGTATGCCAAAGAGTATTTATAAATAGTTGCAGAGCTACATATCTAGTAGAAGCACATATGAACATAACAAAAAATAAGTATCCAAGTCTGCACGTATATAGAAGGCTTAAAATACATTCCTTGCCTAGGAAAGGTGTGAAAAGCTCCCTGAGTAACATGAAAGAAGAGATTCCAATTGTATTGGAAATCAGGACTTTCAAATCAAATTATGTAAAACAAACAAGCAAGAATAATAACTAAAAGCAACATAAGGCAAACAAAAAAAAAACCTCCAAGTACACTAGAGTTCAGGAAATGCAATCTGAAAAAATGTCCAAATCTAGCTAGTCATCAGGGAGATGCAAATCAAAACAATAATGAGATATCATCTCACACCACAAAAACTGGCAAACATTCAAAAGAACAAAAGCAACCAGTGCCGGTGTAGATGTGGGGAAAAAGGAATGCTCTTCCACTGTTGGTGGGAATGTCGACTGGTCCAGCCTATGTGGAAAACAATGACAGTCCTTCAAAAACTAGAAATTGAGCTTCCATATGACCCCACAATACCACTTCTGGGAATAAATCCCAAGGCTGCAAAAAAGCACAGTAGAAATGACACCTGTACCTATATGTTCATTGCAGCACTGTTTACAATAGCCAAAATCTGGAAATAACCTAAGTGCCCTAGAACAGATGACTGGTTAAAGAAACTTTCGTACATCTACACAATGGAATACTACGCAGCTGTTAGAAGAGATGAAGTCATGAAATTTTCTTATAAGTGGGTAGACATGGAGAGTATCATGCTAAGTGAAATGAGTCAGAAAGAGAGGGACAGACATAGAGGACTGCACTCATTTGTGGAGTATAAAATAGTATAACATAACATAACATAACATAACATAACATAACATAACATAACATAACATAACATAACATAACATAACTTGAGGCTGACACCCAAGACCAGTAGATACAAGGGCCAGAAAGACTGCTCCATAGCTGGAAGTCTGCCTCATGAGTGGATGGAAGAGGGCAGCTGGAATAGAGAAGGGATCACTAAGAAAATGATGGCTGAGGAATCAGCTGGGATGGGAGATATGTGCTGAAAGTAAATAATGGACCAAACATGATAACCTCTCAGTATCTGTATTGCAAACCATAATGCCCAAATGTAGATGGATAGTATTGTCTGCCATGGAAGCAGGGGGAGGGTGGGAAAGGGGGGGTATACTGGGGATATTGGTGGTGGGTAATGTGCACTGGTGAAGGGATGGGTGTTTGAGCCTTGTGTGATTGTAACCCAAACATGAAAGTTTATAACTATCTCATGATGATTCAATAAATTTTTTAAAAAATCTGAAAACCATAATCATGAGAATGGATTGGAGTAAATGCTATAAATCTGATAGACCATAGCTCAAGTGAGCTCTGAGGGACCTACTACAGCAGGGGGATAGGGTGAGGAGCTTAGTTTGATGGGCTGCAAGAGTAACACAAAGAGAGGATGTGTAGTGTGACTTCTGGTTTTCTAGTTCTACGTAGGAGAATCACAAAATCATAAACTACCCAGAAGAGAAAAGCAAAGCCATCTTATTTTGGAAAGATAATGACTTCAAATGACATATTGAAGCATTTGTGAATGTTCCTGATGTTACTTTCAAAGTTTAAAAAAGGACATTTCAAATGCACCCCATCCCAACTGCACCTCTATTATTTAATATTATTTAATATCCATGCAATATTCTCCAAATACTGGAAGTTTACTTAGGGCAGAGTTTATTATTAATTTTATTTTCTATTTAAGTGCCTAGTGCCACAAACATGATTTTTCTGAGTCTATAGTCAAAGCACCTTTGCACTTACATGTGTAATCTGAGCGGGGGTAGGTAAAATCATATAAACAGTTATTAGAACTGGAGTAGAGGTGATGGGGAATGCAGTATACAACATTCAGTAATAGAATGACTAAGTTATGAGAATTTAATTTACAGCATGGATATTGCAGTTAATAATACTGTTTTGTGTACCTGAAATTTGTTGAGTAGACCTCAACAGTTTTACTACATGTAAAGAACAGTCACTTTATGAGAATTAGTTAACTTGATTGTGGTAATTATTTCACATAGCACACATGCATCAAATGAAAATGTTTTGCATGCAAGTACATTTTGCATATATTTGTATAAGTAATTTTATATGTCAGTTATTTCTCAAGAAAATTTAAATTTTAAAAAGACTTTGGGGGCTGGGAGGATAGTAAAAGGCATATGATGCACATTTTACTTTTCTTTTTAAAAAAAATATAGTAAGAGTACTGCTATTTATTCAGCCATTGATTAAGCCTATTGAATTGGGCATGAACTCCACATTACTTTTTTGTTGTTGTTCCTTTTGGGTCACACCCAGCGATGTGCAGGGTTTGCTCCCGGCTTATGCACTCAGGAATTACTCCTGGCGGTGCTCAGAGAACCATATGGGGTGTTGGGAATCAAACCCAGGTCGACCATATGCAAAGTAAATGCCCTACCTGCTGTAGGCTCCAGCCTCTCCACATTACTTTTTATTAAAAAAAATTAATTGGATATCTGTGAGATAGACCATTACAAAGCTGTTCATAATTGTGTTTCAGTCATACAATGATCCAGCACCCATCCCTCCACCAGTGTACATTTCCCACCACCAATGTCCCCCATTTCCCCACCACCATATCCCAACCCCACATCCCCTACCCCTAGCTTTATGGGAGAACTTTCCTTCTTGCTCTCTCTCTCTCTCTCTCTCTCTCTCTCTCTCTCTCTCTATCATTTTCCTTTTATGCATTATGGTTTGCAGTACAGGTGGTAAGAGGTCATGGTTTTTGTTCAGGGCATTTGGTATTTTTATCGGGACAGTAAGCCTGGAGTAGCTTTTCAATTGGGTGGCAGCTTTGGGGTGTTGATGTGACTGCCGAGGCTTCCAGAAGTATAGGGAAGTAGGGGAAGGCAGCCCACCTCAACTCTGAGAAAGCCTGGAGATTACAGTCACAAAACCCCCATATCAGAATTTTCAACAGATTTTATCTTGTTGACGTCCGTCCTGAGACGGTGGAGTCAGGTCAGGGGTATGGCAGCAATTTTGGATTGTGGAAGCAAGTGGCTGCCAGGGACTCTGCTAAGATGGGCACACAGGCCAACTCTTCCTCCCTCTGATTTACCCAAGTCTATTCAGCCATGTGCGGGTCCAAGATTAACTGTGGCTTTTGATCTCTTTCAAGATTTATCTATGCGTCTCTGATATAAGGCCGATAAATGAGCTTGTAGAGCTGAGCAGGAGGTGGTTTGTTGTAGGATAACATAGCCTCGGGTAGTTTAGGTTTGTTGGGTTACTCCCACTACAGTGCTCCTATTTCTCTTTGTTTATTTGTAGCGTCTTTCTTAGTGTTCTGTTGACTTGTAAATAATGTTTTCCTCTTCTCCTTGAGTCCTTTGCATAGTTTATTCAGAGCAATGTCCTTTTTGTATGGACACAGGAAGACTTAGCAAATGTTATGCTTTTGTAACCTGGGAGTCATTTGACTCTACATGATACTTTCCTCCTGGGCATCTGTTCTCTCGACCTAAGCCTCAGCTGCCCTTACTTCCTAGCACACCCAAAAGCAGGGTCCCGACGAGGGACGAGACGGACCCAGGGCAAGCAGTGAGTTGTGTGCCTAATGCTTAACTATAAGTTAAGAACTTGATCATGGACAAATGTTGTCATGATCCAAACAGTGATAACTAGATTTGGACCCTGCTAGGTTTAGGAGTGATTAATCTGGCCTGAGTGCTGTGGTCTGAGCCTGTGGCAAGATGTTGTCAGGAGAGCTGCCTTGCAAACCTCAATGTATCTCTTGCTATGTCCATGCAAAAATAACTAGTATTAAGATGTTAATGAGTGTTTGGAATGGGGAGAGGAGAAAAAACCCTTAAGAGGTATTTTGCCTACTGGCAGTCAGGAAGGGCTTTGGAATGCCCCTAGGTTGTGTTCCCTTTAAACCAAACAGTCCTCAGGAAGGGCTTAATTATATTGATTTTGCTACCTGACGGTGTGTAACCTAGGGGCAAGGGCGAGAGAGGAAAAAGGGAGGAGAGAGATGGAGAGCGGAGGCAGTTGATCCAGAGAGAGGATGGAGCTGGGAGTGCTGGAGATGAGAAAGATGGAAGATTGAATAAACGGTAACTAATCAGCAACCAGCTTGGTCCTTGTTCTTCCCTCGCTGGTTCTTGGCCACCGGCCGTCCCAATCCAGTCCACACACTGCGGTTCCAGAGCACCGAACGCGGGTGGTGAGACAGAGCTGCCCGGAGAGCCTGCGAGTGCACGTACCCCTTGGCGTGCTTTAGTTTATTACAGTTTGTAGGCGTGGCTCCCACATATCTAACTTTTGGCTATTTAATTTCTTGATAAACTTGGTCCCAAGTTGTTGTGTTCAGGCCAAAGTCACAAGGGCAATTTTGAGGTGTCAAGAAGCCTGACAGCATCATCAGGGTGCTGATGCATTTACCCTGCAGGCACAGTTTGACCTGTTGGCAGCACCATAAACCCAGGATGCAAGTTTTTCATGTGCCCAACCCCAGTTTGATCCCACACACAAATGACTTTCCAGGATTATCTGAATGGAGCCATGGAGGCCTGGAACACAACTGGTCCAAATAGCAGCCCATTCTCAATCCTTATATTCAGCCTTCAGCCAGGTTGGCAGAGAGTTTCCAGATTGGCCAGTGACCCTGTGAAATGCTTAAAAACTACCCCACTCATTTCCCACTTCCCCAAACCAAAAGGCATTCCCCCTTTCAACCATTGGAAAGTGGCTGTAGTGGTTCAGAACTTGCTGGCATATTAGAAGCCCTAAATTCCATGCATATTACTCAGTGTCCTGAGTACCTCCTGAAACCCTAAGCTATACCTGGTCCCAGAAGCACTATCGTCAGCAACACAGGAAATAGGTCCAGGCCATAGCCTTGATGCTGACAATTCAGTAGTGAACAGAAAGATGGCCTCTTCTTGGGAATAGGGCAAATAGAAGTACTTTCAGCGATTGTGTGGGGCTGCAGTGACAAAACTAATGACGTCATGTGCTTCTGGTTTTTCCTTCAAGGAGAAACCAATGAACTAAACAGAGAACTAAATAAGAATTTCCATAATTTTATGGACGTGAAACAAAGATCCACTAGGAGTCACAGTAAACTCATCAGTCTCTTATTTAAGACCTAGAAAATAATCAGAGGTTTGACATTTTAGTGTTTGGTTTGTTTGATTTTTGTTTCTGATTCTGGAGTTATATCAGTAATTCATATACTATATATATATGTATATATATGTATATATAAAATGCACTGTACTGTAGCACTGTAGTCCCGTTGTCCATCGATTTGCTCAAGTGGGCACCAGTAATGTCTTCATTGTGAGGTTTGTTGTTACTGTTTTTGGCATATCGAATACACCACTGGCAGCTTGCCAGGCTCTGCCATGTGGACAGGATACTCTCAGTAGCTTGCCGGGCTCTCCGAGAGGGGTGAAGGAATCAAACCCAGGTCATCCACTTGCAAGGCAAATGCCCTACCCCTGGGCTATTGCTCCAGCCCATTATATAGTACTATAAATATTAATATAGAAATCTAAATAAATATATATTACATGTCATATATATTAGTAATGTTCAGGGCTACTCCTTGTTCCATGCTCAGGGATCACTCTTGACGGGGCTCAGAGGACTGTATGTGGTGCCGAGGCTCAAGCCTGGGTTGACCTCATGCAAGGCAAGCAGCCTGCCACTGCTGTATTGCTTCAGCCTCAGGCTTTGACATTCTAAATAGGGCACTAAGAAAAGGTCTCAGAAGCAGGAGATGAAGGAGACAAAGCCTGAAGGAGGGGAAGGGGCAGGCAGCATGGACCCCTGCGGCTGCTCTCTATGCAGAGCTATAGGAGGGTACAGGAGGATGGCCAAGTGTATGACCACAGAGCCTGTGACTGTGAGGGGAGGGGAGCAAGCATGAAGATTAGAGGGCTACTCAATGCATTGTGTAAGGCCCTGTGTATCCCTAGATGAATATTTTTAAATCTTTCCTATTTTGTAATCATTCTGTAGAACTTTGGATGGAGAAATGTCATGATCCAACATCTATTTCTGGAAACTATCTCACTATATGAAAATACTTAAGTGAGAAAATCAATAAAAGAAAGAGCAATCAGTGTGTGTGTGTGTGTGTGTGTGTGTGTGTGTGTGTGTGTGTGTGTGTTTGAATAACACAGATATAGGATAAGAATGAGGGGAAGGTTCCCAGTAAGTGCTCATGTGGTCCAGATGCTACTTGAATACTCTGACAAACAGGATAATGGTTCAGTGCGTGGGCCAGCAGTGCTAGGGGTTACCAAGGCAGCCTAGACAGCACTCAAGTGCCTCCAGGGCAATTCCCAGCCTCAGGGGGACCCATGCAGTGATGAAGAAGGACTTAAACTCAGGTCTCTGCCAGTGCAAAGCGAGTGTCTCTGAATACGACCTAGCCATCCCCCTACTCAATCTTTGAGTTTCAGATTAAAATTCAGACAGACTGAATTTAGAATGTAAGTGTTGAAGACAAACCAAGGAAGTCTTCCTAAACAATGGGAGAAGAGAACATACTAATTACTGAAAGGAAAAAGACTGTGGCGCAGGAGTTTTTAATGGAGAAGCTAGGAGCCTAGAAGTAAGAAAAATGATTTTGAAATGCCTAGTAGACATCAAGGTAAAGCTTTAAAATGGTTGGTGAGTAGAGTTCCAGGGCAAGACTGGGGTTACCAACATAGAGCATTCAAAGTTAGAAGCCTGATTGAGATCAACAAAGGAGTAGGGGTGTAATGAACTAGAATAAAAGTCAAACACCTCTGTCCTATCACCCTCGACCACTAAGATAATACTGATCATGTTTTTAAAGTAAACCTCAACTTGGATAAAAGTTTATCTCTTGCCAGTATGAATGTTCAGCCATTAGGATTTAGTAGCTGAGAAGGCAAACACTAGATTTAATCAGGTAGTAACGTTAACAAAAGACAGTTTTCTCATTTTTATGTGCCACAGAAATGTAAGTGAATATTTTATGATTTTAATATATACATATATCATCATCATCATCATCATCATCATCATCATCATCATCATCATCATCCTGTTGATCATCGATTTTCTCGATCCATCTCAGTAACGTCTTCATTCGTCCTAGCCCTGAGATTTTAGAAGCCTCTCTTTACTCGTCCTTCCCAAGGACCACATTGGAGGCTCTTTTAGGGTCAGGGGAATGAGACCCATCATTATTACTGGTTTTGGCACATGAATACACCCCGGGGAGCTTGCCAGGCTCTCCCATGCAGAAAGGTGGCACCTAAAATAAAATCTAAAAAAATAAAAGACTTTCATAGCCTTCATAAAGTGCATATATGATTTCTTAAAACATATATGTTGTGCATTGAGATAATTATATTGTAAAATGCTTGATTAAACTCTTGTGAGTGTGTGTATGTGTGACAAGAATTCTAATGGGGTGACAATTTGACAAGGAAGATTTGACCTGATCAGAGATAATTTGATAAAGAAGGGCAGAGAAAATGAAAGTGGGTATCTATTGGCATAGTAGCAGTTAACCAGAGAGACAGAAGAATGTTCCAGGCAAAGTAAAGAGCATGTACAAAGCACCTATGGCAGAAGGAGCCTCCCAAGTACAAAGGTCTGCAAAAACACAGATGTGTTTGTGTGCAGCAATATTTAGAAGTCAGGGTGGATGGTGCCAGCCAATGGGAATGCACTCAGGGCCACTAAGGAAAGAAAGCAGGAGGTGTGGCTGTCAAAGAGCCAGGAGCAAATATGTTCCAGACGAGATTAACTCAGACAACAGTGAGTTTATTGTCTCCAGGTCCATGGAAGACTAGGGCAACTTTCACAACCCATAAATGTATTTAATAAATGATTTTTCTTGGTCATTTTTTATCTTTGTATAGTTATTTAATTTCATATTTGAGGTTAATCTTCTCTTTATTTTACAAAAGAGTAAGCATGGCGTTTAACTTCCTGGTGAAGAGTGCTTCTGTCCTACTCGGTTTTTATTTGCTCATTAGACAGTTTCCTTGAACATTTGCCTTCTGTCTTGTTCATCAGGGTATTCCCATGCCAGAAAAAATGTCTGAGACCTAATAAGTGCTCAGTAAATGTTTTTCTAAATTAGCTAATGTGTAAAAACAAATAGCTGTCCATTTTTGTAGCTTTAATGATGTAAGTATTCATAGTGTTCTTGAGGGGGCATGGCCAGTGGCACCTGTGAACCATCCCTGGCCATGTCCAGTACCATGACCTCAGAATTTGTTACATGGTATAATTTTTATTGTGAGTCAATTGAGTGGAAAGTTCTGTAATAATTAGATTTATACTTTTTCACATGCTACTTCTTACTTATATCAAGAATTGCATTTAGAGGATGGAAAACAGTACAGGGGGTGAGGCTTTTTGATGCTTTGCACATAGCTGACACTAGTTTAATTCCTAGTGCCACACGGTCCTTGAGAGCACAGCTAAGAGTACCCCTGGAGTCCGTGGTGACCAGGCTAATATTCCAGGCACAGTCACGCTTGAGCAGCATTTCATCTTTGCAGCCTTGCATTAAACAACTGACTGGGTTAGGGAGGGGACTCCAGGCTCATGAACAAGGCTGTGAAAAAAAAATTACATTTAAACATAAGGTTTAAATAAAATGGAAATTGAATTTGACTAGTATGTTACAGTTAATTGAGACTAGTCTTAAAAGAGAATCTCAAAAATATGCAGGTATCGTTGTAAATATTTCATTGAATAATGTAATGTTTAAAAAATTTGAGGTGAGCTGGAGGGATTTGCACTACACTGGAGGATGCTCAGGGGTCACTCGTGGTGGTGCTTGGGGGACCGTATGAGGTGCCACAGATTAAACCAATGTTGGCGTCATGCAAGGCAAGTGCTTAACCCCTGTGTTTCACTCAGGCCCCTAAAATTGTTTTTTCAAGTATTAAAAAAATATTTTAAAGGTTGGTACAGTTTTTATTTCAAATGTACATAATTAAGATTAATTGTGGCATCTCGTCTTTTTGCTGAATTTTTAGTCATTTATGTCAGACAGGTCTGACTTTACTGAGAGCATGAAATTGAAAGATGTGGGGTTAGTGAGTGAACTCACACTGGGGTGAAGCCCTAGATTAGGGCTTGAGAAGAGATACTAGAAGAAAAGGAATAGGAGGGCTGTCGCAGGGATGGGGGATGGGTGATTTGGTGAGTGGGAGACTTTTGGTAGCAGAGTGTAGGAGTGATTAGGAGGGAAGGGAAGAAGGATGCTTATCCAAACATTTAAGGAACATATAATATGTTTTGCATTATTATGGATTTGTTTGTTTGGGGACCACATCCAGCAGTGCTCAGGGATTTTAACTGTATCTCTGCTCAGGGATCACTCCTGGCTGGCTTGGGGGACCATATAAGGTGTTCAGTCCCCAACACCCTATATGTTTGGTCAGATGTATGCAAGAAAAACACCCTACCCATTGTATTATCTTTATGGCCCCTATTCTGAATTTATTTTTTTATGCATTATATCATTTAATTCTTGCAGTAGCACTGAGAAGTAAATACTCAATGTGTGCTCACTTATTTTACTGTGATTAGCAGATATTCCTCTCACCTGTGAAGTAGATGGACAATGTCCTCTCCTCGTAGGCCTTTGACTTCCATTCCATTCTGTGTGATGTGTCATACCAACACAGTCATCCTGGAGGTCACAGGTCCATGTGACTCTCTCCACAGACAGATGCCATGCAACTTGAGAGGGTCATTTCTAGGTATTCATAATTGAGTTTGTGAGATTTCTTTATTGTTGTTGTCTCTAATTTGCTTATTTCCTGAAATTAGAAAATTATAAAGTTAGGCTGCATAGACTTGCCTATTGGAACCTGTGTTGCATTTTCTGTTCACCAAGAAATGACACAGTCAACTGTCAAGCCCACACAAAATCAGCCATAATATTAAAAGTTCAATTTGAGTCTAGGGATGTTCTAGACACCGAGACAGTTTCTAGTCTTATCTTACTTAAGAGTCTCTAGTTTTTTCTTCTTCACCACATGGCAATTCTCTTTGTTGTTGGTGGTGGTGGTGTTTTGGGGTCACATCTGGCAATGCTCAGGGGCTATCCTGGCTCTGCACTCAGGAATTACTCCTGGAGGTGCTCAGAAAATCATATGGGATGCTAGTGATCAAACCTGGGTTGGCACACAAGACAAATACCCGCTGTACTATTGCACTGTCCCCAAAACATGGCAATTCTTAGCCAAAGGCCTGAGGTGTTATTTGAGCAGCCCACGCCTAAAAGCAGTTGCTTATTACTTTTGACCCCTGCACTCTTTGCTGTAATACAATGGGAAACCAGGTCATGTTAGCAGAACCATCTACATAACTAAGACATTATTGAAAAGAAGATTTCTCTTACCACATTTCATTGTCTCTCTGGATCTGTGCCTCTTGTTTCAAAACTATTTTAAAGAGGAATCAACTTCAGCAACTGGATAGTCTAAAGTAAATCAGGCCACTTATTCAGAGTAGATGGTTCAGTTTATATTTCATTGTTAAAAATATTCACAATAAAACAAAAAAGAAATCATCATTTTAAAAGGCTCCTTCAGTTACTAAGTATGAAAGATAAAAGTAAATATATAAGATGAATTCTTTCAAATTGTCTTTCCACCCTTTTCTGGAATGAGGAAGGACATGAGCCACCCTTAAGCCATTCAAAGTGAGAGAGAAGGCCAGACTGTGGGAACGCTCTATTGTCAACGGCTATGATGATAGCCTGAGTGGATTTCTAGACTTGCGTGAAACTAGCTTGTTTGGCTATGCTCTGGAAAGCTACATGCTACTGATCATGAAGTCATCATTAGTAGGATGAGGCGTGTTCATGAAATCATTGCTGGAAAAACATGAGGGCAAGAAAACATGGAAACAGAAGGATGGCAACTCTAGTCTCATGTTGATGATCCAGGCGAATTTTATGAGCAAAAGTTGAATGATAAATTGTATGGATATGAAGTCAAGAGAACAGCTCATTATGTGTCATTCACTAATAAAATGGAGCACAGGACTACAACATAGGATGTAAGGCATGCACTGTCTGATGGTACTTTGGGATTCCAGCATGCGCTCCATATGACATTGGCTCTGTCTAGGCACTGGGATGTTCCATGTCTTTAAGAATGGAAATGGTGTCAATGTCCCAGGTTGGTTTTCAAACAGGTTTCTCCAAACATTCTGGAGACAAACCAATTGAAGTGAAACAGACAAGTTTCTCCTTTGTGGTCAGACTTCCATGGCTTAAGCCAGTAATTGAAGAGAAGGGCAGAAGAATGAGTCAGAATGCTCTGTCATTACTTTCTGACATGCTAAAGGCATAGTGCTTTTGTAGTTTAATCTTCCAGGTTAAGTGCTGCAATAACTCATCTAGTTTAAATACATTTCAAATCAAGTGAATTCTTTTCTTTTTCATTTCTCACCAACTCTGGCTTTGGCAGTCAGGAAGGAAGAGTGAACATTCCACTAGAGACCCAAGCAACCAATTTAGAAAGAAAAAAAAAAACCAAAAAAGATTTGTTTGCAAAAGTGAGGGAGGGCAGTTAAGAAGGCCAATTGTTGGTTTTGTGTGATGGGAGAGGTTTTGTTTTGTTTTTTTAAATCTGTGGCTCACAGTTTTCCAAGCTCTAAGACTTCAAACGGTGTCGTTTTCCAAAGTAACTTTCTCCTGACTTGTACATTTCTGCGACCCTGACGATATTAATTAATTCTGGTCTTTAATCTACCGTATTTTCTTCTTTTTTTCTCCCAGAATCACTGTCACGTTGGGCAAGAACTGTCTTAAAATAAAACCAAACCCCAATCAGCTTAAGACCCCCAAGGACGCGGTGCGCTCCTGGAAAGGTCGGTTTGAACAGCACTTGGAATGTGGGCAGTGCATTGGCTCCAGGAGAGCTGTGGAAATCTCTCCCGGGGAGTCAGACCTTCAACGGGTGGGCTTCAGCCTTGAAAGCCAAGTCCTCCCGCTCACCTGGGCCCCCCGCCGGTCAGCCGCTGACCCCAAGGCGGGCCCGGGAGCGCGGGAGAGGTCAGCGCGCAGGGCGGAGTCGCGGCCCCGGAAACGCGCCGGGGCCCGCGAGCTGCAGGAGTGAGTCTCGGTACAGTCAGGGCTTCTGCTGGGCAGGGCCAGCGGCTAATCCTGCCGGCGGACAGCGGGGCGGGGGACAGGGGCCATATAGGTGGAGTCGGCGGCCGCGAAACGCCGTGCGCAGGGGAGAGGGCGGCGGCCCAGGGAGTGCCCCCCTGGAGCGTTTCTTAAAGAAACGGAGACCTAAGCGACTGGCGAGGAGGGGCCGCCCGCTGTTGGGGACGCGCCTGCCGCCCCACCCTCGGCCCGAGGAAAAGCCCCTTGGGTGAGAGGCGGAAGCCGGAGAGAAACGCAGGAGAAAAACGCTTCTGCCCGCGCTCCGGAGCCGCTCTTCCGCGCCCGTCGCCCCGCGCGCACCCCTGCCGCGGCCCTGCGCCCCTCTCACCCTCGCCGGCCACCTGCTCCCGAGCCCTCCCATGGACGCCGCGCGCCCCCCCTGCGCCCGGAGCCGAGCCCTCTGCCGGCTGCTGCTGCTGACGCTCGCGGTGAGTGGCCGGGACCGGTGGGGGTTTCCGAGCGATCGGGGTGCAGGGGTGGGTGAAGACGGGGGGGGGGCGGAAAGTGGGGACTAGCGGGCACCGCGGGGAAGTGGGCGGTGGGGAGCGGAGTTGGAGCGGGGCGCGGGGTGGGGGTGGGGAGGGCGGACAGAAGGTGCCGGCGACCCGGGCGCCGCGCTCCCGGGGGCAGGACCGGGGGCGGCTCTGCCCGACGTTGGCAGATGCCATCTCCGCTGGCAGAGGGAGACGGAGGCGCGGGCCGCCGACGCCCTTGCAAAACCGTCGCCTCTGGGGAAAGTGTGTGCGCGCCCGCGCCTCTCCACCAGCGCCGCTCGGGATTCCCGGGGTCCGCGGCCCCCCCGGGAGGGTGCGGGCCCCTCGGGCTGGAGTCCGTCCGGGTTCGGCCTCCCAAAGGGCAGCGCGAGCCTTTGGGGGTGCAAGAGGGCACGTAGGTGCATTTGCGGGCCGTGGGCTTTGCGTGTGGGCTCTCCTGCCCAAGCGCTCAAAGCCTGTCGCTCAGAAAAGGAAGAGGGACCTTTGTATCGTTTCTCCTGTTTATTACCCCGCGAGGCCTCTGGGCAAGGCCATTACCCCGTGTGTCAGCCTGGATCGCTGAGAAATGACCGCCCTGTTCTGTCTCTGGAGGCATCTGGTTTCTGCTGCCTGTCCTGAGACTCCACCTTCTTCTCCCCTCTCCTATTTTTTTTTTGGGGGGGGGGGTGCTGAAGTGGAAGGATGTGTATTGAATACTTCATTTGCTTATTACAATTTATTTGAGGTACCGTAGGTATACAAAACCTCAAAACCACGAACATTCCAGCATCCTTGCCCGTCTTTAAGAACACAGTCTCATCTCCATTCACTCCTTGCAACAGCCCAGAGCACTAGAGGTGGCCTTATGTGGGCCTTGACAGATTTCCTCAGGAGCGGAGTTGGGGGTCTTCTTGGGAGACTGCAGGATCCAAAGTGGGGAGCTACTCCCGAGTGAATGAATTCTTACGCAGTTCTCCGGGAGGACAAAAGTTGAGGAGATCCTGTGCAAAGGCTCATTCTGCTCGGTGGTGCCCTTTCACGTGGAACCTCAGTCGTTAGGGATTCCCAGGGGGACAGACCCAGAGAAGTGACAGCTAAGTCATGCCACCTGTGGGTCTCCGAACTTGGGAGTTGAAATAGTTAGATAACTACCTCTTCTTGGCTGTTCTAATTTTATAGTGGATTCCTTAACTTTTTTAAAAGGGAAGAGATCATAATTATTGCTATTATTAGAATGCCTTTCATAAAGGATTCAATGGACTTCAAGCCCTTAGCCAAATTCTTTGGGCACATTAATCATAGAGAGTGCTAAGTGCACAGCAATTAATATTTTACAATTGAGGAAACCAGGTGTAGAGTAGGTAACGGTCACAAAGGAATGAGTCTCTCTTGGATGCCTAATTTTGCAGACCCTTTTGGAAGCCATTAGCCATCGCCTCTTGAAGAGACCTTACTAGATGATGGCAATAATAGAAGTGTTCAATAAACAGTGTTCAATTTCCCTGCAAATCAGTACACAGACCTGTCTGGGCCATTTCAGTGCCTTAGAAGAGAGCAACAGTATTAAGTGGAAATTGGTTTACCCTCATTTGTTCACCTTATATTTATTTAGCTACAGAGTTTGATAGGCTGGGAGTGTTGCTGAGAGAATAGGAGGACCCTCACTGCCCTTGTCACCTGTCGCATTCTGGATGGAAGGCTACCTATGACTCCCTCCAGCTCTCAGGCTCTTGTGCATGTCCCTGCAAAGCTCTGCCAGTCTAAAGTGGCTGCTCTGGTTGTGTGACTCAGTTGGGATAGATTTATAATGACTGTTTGATTTGTGGGTTTAGAAAGATGATCTCAAATAGGACTACCTGGGGAGACACCCTTTGTGTTTCCTGTTTCCCATACTTCCAAGTGCTCCAACATTCCTCACAGCAGCCTCTCCTGACTTCCTGCTATTGCCTCATGTCAGGAGTCTTCAGTACTTTAACTCTGATTTCTGCCTCAGCCCCAGGTGAAACATCCTCTCTGAGATGATCACGAATCCTCACTGTTAAATCGAATCAGTCTTACACACTCTTATAGAATTCTATCTTACAGATTGTCCCTTTATTTTTTTTTTTGTTTGTCTTAGGGCCATACCCAGTGATGTCAGGGCTTACTCTTGACTCTGCACTCAGGACATACTTGTTATTCCTGGTTGTTCTTGGAAGGACATAGGGGATGCTATGGATCTTATCCAGGTCGGCCACATGCAAGCCAAATGCCCTATCCACAATGCTATCACTCTAGTCCCCAAACTGTTCCTTCATTCTCAAAATATCACTTCTTCCTTTTGACCTTCCTGACTACTTAGAGAATTGTGTTCTCAATTTATTGTCTACCTCATTTATATTCTCAATTTACATTACTATTTCTATTTACATTTTTTACTATTAGTATTTCTATTACATTATTTACTATTAGTATTTACATTACTATTCAATTTATATTACTATTTCAGGGACCTATTAAATAAAAAGCTTTTGTGTCTGTCTTCCTATATGGTGTGTGATACAACTTTTTTATCTTCTCCAACATTACTTTTCTTTCAGTGTCCCATTGTCCCATGTAACACCAAACCTTATTCCTCAAGAAATCTTGGAGCTATTTTTCCTTCTTTACAGATGTTCTCTTCAAATCTGTTAAGTTCCATAAAATCCACATGTGGAAATAACTCCTGGAGTCTTTGCTTCTGTCCATCAACTGTGCTATTTCTTCTTGATATTACAAGTAATGGGCTGGAGCGATAGCACAGTGGTAGGGCGTTCGCCTTTCATGCGGCCCACCCGTGTTCGATTCTAACGCTCCTCTCGGAGAGCCCAGCAAGCTACTGAAAAGTATCTTGCCCACACGGCAGAACCTGGCAAGCTACCCGTGGCGTATTCAATATGCCAAAAACAGTAACAAGTCTCACGATGGTGACCTTACTGGTGCCCGCTCAAGCAAATCGATGAGCAACAGGATGACAGTGACAGTGACAGTGATTACAAATAATGTCACATAGGTTGGAGCAATAGTACATGGGTAAGTTGCTTACCTTGTGAGCAGCTGACCTAGATTCACTAGATTCAATCCTAGGAACCCCATACCATCCCCTGAGCAAAGCTAGGAGTGATCCCTTAGTGTAGAACCAGAAGTAAGCTAGGTGTAGCTGACAGACAAAAATAAACAAAACAAGAAGTTCAGATAACATAACAATGAAAAATAGTGTGTGTCATTTAATGTATGGACTTGTCTGTCTATAGAGTAGATGAGTAAATTGCTAGAAATGCGATTGTCATTTAAATATATCATAATATTATAATTTTGGTACATATTGCCAACCTCCTCTCTTTTCCATGGAGATTGTATATAATTAGTCTCAAAGCTCTATTTTTGACTGCTTGATGTAAGCAATCATGAGGCAAATGACAAATTGAATCTGTATTTTATACAAAACACTTAACTCTAAATAGAATATTTAAATTGACATATGATGCATGCCATTAATAAAAAAAAGATAAATTCCTATTTAAACTTGAACTTAAGACTTACTGATAGCTTAAAATTTTAAAAATATTAACATTGAGAAAATCAATTGTATAAAACTCACGCACATATACTTCTCTATGACAAAAAAATAAAACAGCTGCCGGAGAGATAGTACAGTGGGGATGATGCTTGCCTTACATGAAGCCAACCTGCTGACTCTGGCACCACATATGGCTCCCTGAGCACTACCAGGAGTGATCCCTGAGCACAGAGTCAAGAATAAGTCCTGAGCAACACCAGATGTGGTCCAAGAAAACATACAAACAAGCAAAGGAAAAACTTAACCAAATCACACTGAACATCGTAAGCAAAGTAAAAAAGTAGTTGATACACTGGAAAAATATTTACATATCATATTTTAAAAGCTTACTATACTAAAATGTAAAAAAGTTCTTATAAATCAAGATAAAATCTACATTGGAGATGAGTATGAAAAATTCTTATAATTTATGACCTATAAATATAAAAGCTACATATAAAATGTAACAGATTGGTTTAAAAACTATATTAAAGTGTCATTTAATATTTGGGAAACATCCACGTTTCAACAACATACTGCTAAACAAGAACAGACAAATAGAAATTTTCAAAGTCTGTGCTTGTAAACAAAATTTTCATCTTTTTCTTAATTATTATTTTTCCTAGTGATTTGTTAAGTAAACTTGTCTAATTACAGATTAAACACTGCTGAGATTTTTATTGAATCATAAAATTAAAATATAACTGTGTAACAGTGGTGGATTTAGGCTGTTGATTTTCCAGATAATGCCTTTCTTTGTGTAATTACTTATGTGTCATTCAAAATTGTTTTTAAGTTTTTCCTTTACATGTGTTTTAATAAATTTACTTCTTGGCATTATAACTTTTTATTCCTTTCTAAAATGATTTATTTTTGACATATTGACATTCAGCAGTTTCATGAATGCATATGAAGATTAATGATTTCTCTGTGCAAGAGTATTCTCTGCTACTTTGCTAAAATTTTCTCATTACTTTGTAGTTATTTGTTGCTTTATTCATTTATCGTACTGAAATAAAATCATTTCAATTGCAAGTATTTATTTTTTTTACCTTTGCCTGGCAATTTACATTTCATCTAAGATCTTCCTTTTCTCTAACACAGCTTAGCGTAACCTTTGCTGAAAATGACTGATGGCTTTAGAAAGTCTATCTTGATTATGAATTAGTGAGGTGATATCTAGTGCTTCCCAATGATATCATTTTAGTATAATATAAAAATCATATTGAAGAGGTACCTCAGTTCCTATTTTCAGGCTTTTCAAATTATTAGAATAATTATTGAATACTGTCAACTGTCCTTCAGCATCTATGGTAGTGAATATACTAGGATTTCCTAAACGAATTCGTGGCTGAATGTGTCAAGAAAAACAAGTGATGTGACAATTGATCTCAAGTTCATGTAGTTACTTCTTGAATACCCTTACATGGGATTTTGCTTTTGGGAGAATTACTCAGAAAGCTATTCTTTCAGCTCTTAGGAGTTCCCATGATCTGATTTTATGTTCCATCTACTAAAGCCCAAAAACATAAGTTAAAACTTTTTAGCTCAGCTAAAAGTTCTAGCTGGGTTCTAGCTTTTGCTCTGGTGTGTTATAGTTTTAATCTGAGTTTAGTTTTTGTATTTATTTTCCCGCTTAGGACTCTCTGACCATCAGCTTTAGGTTGGTTAAAATAGATACAGCTGTCATTTTTAGTTTTGGCTTGGGAGTTTGTCTGAATGAACCTACTGTGAATAACAGAATTAATGGTTGTTCCCCTTGGTCTATTTTCTACACTGGTCAGACTTAACCTCGGTCAAATTTAATATCAAGCAGCATATATAATTTACCTGCCCAAAACAAATCTATGGCTTCTCGTTATCTTTAGGAAAATAGTTCTATATGCTTTTTGATGTTTAGAATCTGGGGCATACCTAATTCTCTGAACTCATATTATACATCTCTTCCTCTTATGCTGTATGCATCACCTGTTTCAGATTTTATAGCTGGGTCTGTGTCATAACTGGGCACTTGCTGTGCTGTTCTATGTTTGTGTATAAGCTCTACCTCCTTCTAAACATGCTAACTGTAACTACTCTTATGTGATTTTACTTGGCTTTAAAATGAGGTTCATTGCCAGCACTCTCTCATAGTTTCAGTAGTATTGTGTTTGTTTCCGTATCTGTTCACAGTAGAGAGTATTTGTTGAATTCCTACATGAAGGGATGTCTAGAATACTATTGTCAAAAGTGCTGGCTGGGGGGCTGGAGCAATAGTTCAGCCAGGTAGGGCGTTTGCCTTGCACGAAGTCGACCCGGTTCAATTCCCAGCATCCCATATGGTCCCCCGAGCACCGCCAGGAATAATTCCTGAATGCAGAGCCAGGAGTAACCCCTGTGCATCACTGGGTGTGACCCAAAAAAGAAAAAAAAAGTTTGCTGTCTGAATCCAGCCTTTTCTCACCTCCACTGCTAGTATCTTCATTCAATTCCCATTTCCCCTCTCTCAGATCTCTGCTGTAGCCTTCCAGAGTGCTTCCACACTTTTTCAACTAGGGTCTAGTCTCACGTGACTCCTGGAATGATTTTAAATTCTCACTAGCTTATACGTCACAGCTTCTCACTCAGCTGTTGCCTCTCATTACATCTTGAAAAAGTATTACACTCCTTAGTTATAACCTTGCAGAGCTTAAGCAATTTGCTCCCGAATGTTCTTTTGATACTGTCTGTTACTATGCTTTCCTTGCTGTGTCTACTACTATGCATCATCTCCCCTCCCCTCTCCTCCCCTCCCCTCCCTTCCCCTCCCCTCCCTTGCCCTCTCCTCCCTTCCCCTCCCCTTTCCTCCTCTCCTCTGTATAGGTTTTATAAATAAGCATGACAAATTATAGTTAGCTATCCTGCTTTTGGTCAAACCATAGGAAAATATATGTACATTTTTTAGAAAATCAATTGTAAAGAACTGAGCTGAATTTCAGTGTGTTCAAGTATGTATTTATTGCATTAGAATTGGTTCACTGTAATTCACTCATTCATTTAAAATTTAAGTAAAATATATCTTAAAAAGACCTTAACTCATTAATGAGGATATGCACCTTCTAGATTAGTCTGTACTACAAAATTACATGCTTATTTTTGTGGACTCATGCATAAATACTCTCCTTATCTGTTCTTAGCTCTGCATTGGTTTTTTCTTTCCCTTGGGTTTACATTGGGTCTGCTATGAATTGGATTTAGGGTACTATTGAATTTGCACTGTAGCTCATAGTTAATTGAAACAGTTGAAAAATATCAGCAATCACAATTTGTTTTTGTCTTTCTTACATACTTATGTCTACTAAGTTTGTCACTGGTTCCTCAGTTTACCCACTAACATAGTGATGCTACTATCTACTCCATTTTATAATTGTTAAAAAGAAACAGGACAATAGGGTAAAAAAATTCCAAATTTACATGCTTTGTAAAGAACTGAGTTTCTTATTTACTTAGTTTGCTTATAATTTTTTAAATTTTCAACACAACCTTTAATTTTTATTCAAATGTACATGTTTAATTATTTTATTGAATTATAAAAACTCATATCAAGTTATACAAATTTATAATTTCTATAAGCTAACATTAGCTTTTTGTTTATAATGTTGACTTTCTTTTTCTTTTGTTAGATCTTAACGTCTGCCTGTGATGCCTGTAAACAGGTGACTCTACATATTCCATACGAATTGGATGCTGAAAAACTTGTTGGTAGAGGTAAGAAACTGCTGAGATGTGTAATAAGTAGCATTGAGTGTGATCTTTTAAAATTAGCGCAATTTTAGAAGGGCAGATATAATTACAGTTGTAACCTACATTATCATTTGTAAACCATATGTCATTTCAATGAAAGCAATATTGTTCCTTTATGTAAATAGGATAGTATGAAGGTGATAGATACTTTATTTGAAATGTATTAATAAATAGTAGCAGTTATTTTTATTTATCTTAGATCTAAGATATAGAATATATCTTTTTTCCATGAAAATAGTTTTGTATCTCTTTCTTGATTTTGATTTTTTTTTCTTTGTTTGGGGCCATGCGAGATGATGCTCAGGGCTGACTCCTTGCTCTGTGCCTGCCCACAGTCATTTCTGGTGGTACTCAGGGAACCCTATGTGGTGTGAGGGATTGAATCTCGTCAGCTACAGGTGAAGCAGCTGCATTAGCTCTGTGGCCCCTTTTTCTTTATTTTAAACTTATTACTTTCGGATTTTTATACTAAAACATTTGGCATCTTCCAAACATTTACTCTCATTTTTAAAACAGTTTTTCTTCATACTATTTGTTTGTTTATTTATTTTGGGCTTTCTGGGTCACACCCAGCAATGCTCAAGGGTTACTCCTGGTTCTGCACTCAGGAGTCATTCCTGGAGGCGCTCGGGGGGACCATATGGGATGCTGGGGATCAAACCCGGGTCCGCCATGTGCAGGGCAAATGCCCTCCCCGCTGTTCTGTTGCTCTCGCCCCCTTTTCACATAATTTAAACATGTAAGAAAAGATCATACCAATGAGAACACAGACTATAACTCTCTTAGCAAAGATATAGAGTTCAGTAATACTTCAATTTAATAACTACCCATATTATTCCTCTATCTTTTGTTTTTGTTTTTGTTTTTTGCCTACACCAAGAAGTGTACTCCTGACTTGTTCAAAAATCACTCCTGGTGGCGCTCAGGATACTAGGGATATGGGATACTAGGGATCGAACCTCCATTGGCCATAGGAAGGCAGGTGCTGTACCCACTGTGTTTTTGCTCTGGCCCCTACTCCTCTCTTTTCTAACTTCAAGTATTCTCATGTTTTATTTAGCAAATTTCAGTTAATAAAGAAAAATCTTTTTGGTGAAAGTGCAGGCATTGATTCACAGGCCTTGTTTGAGGGCAAATAACTCTTCTTTATATGGATATAAAGTACATATTAGAAGTTCTATACTTATTTTCGTAGAACTTACTGAACTCTACCATTTCATGAATCTTTTTTTTTTTTAAATGGAAAATTTTGTGTGAGTGTAATTAATTTTAAGTTTTTGGTTCTTCTCTCAAATTGAAAAGTTTATCTTTAAGATTATATACTTTTATACTTTTTATTACAAACATATGTGTATGTATGTTTATATATGTATATAAATAATTGCTTTTTTTGTTTATACAGTTAACCTGAAAGATTGCTTTAGATCTGCAAATCTAATTCAATCAAGTGATCCAGATTTCCAAATCCTGGAAGATGGCTCCGTCTACACAACACATGCTGTTCTTTCACCCCCAGAGAAGAAAAATTTTACCATATTACTGTCCAACACTGAGAACCATGAGCAGAAGCAAATACTTGTCCTTTTAGAGATCCAAACAATGGTATATACTAAAACATAAAAGTTGATTATATTGACTTATCTTCTTTACTTATCATTACCATAGACTAGATTTCTAACAAAATTCTTTGAAACTCTGTCTCTGGAGCTCTCATGTATAGGAGGGGACATTTTTTGGTGTTTTCGAAAATGACTGAGGCAGCCATTGCTCACTGTAGCAGTTTCAGACTGTCACTTTGTTTCTTTTCTTGTTCTGACACAGATCTCTCTGGGGTCCCCCTGGCTCTTCCTAGTTACTGGTGAGTGGAGGGAGCAGAAGGTGCTGAACCCAAATTTTCAAAAACACAGACTCTACTTTCTTTATGTATTTCAACTCCCATGTTTTTTGCATGACAGTGTGGCAATAGCCTTTTTATTTTTTAATTTTCCTTATAGGATTCCAGGTTCCTTTTCCTTTCTCCCAAATTCTTGCCATGTTGTTTTCTTAAGAGAATTGCTCTTAAGAACTTCTTAGAGTGAAGTTCTCTCTCTCTTTTCTTTTCCGTGTTGATGTGTTTCTAGATTGTCAAGCATTATTACAGTCTTGCACGTGCCCAGTCCTTCATAAAAGGAAAAGCAATGCATCTGATTTCTAATGTTTGTATTTTTTCTTCCTTCCAAATCAAGGTGCTGAAGCAAAGTCATTCTACAGAAAAAGTTCTAAAACGTGCCAAGAGGAGATGGGCTCCTATTCCTTGCTCAATGCTAGAAAATTCCTTGGGTCCTTTTCCACTCTTTCTTCAACAGGTACGTTTCATGCTCCTTTCCCCATGAAGTCTATGGCTTCTATTTTTATTTGGACACAGAACAAGCAATTATTTGAAAAATAGTTGAGTACTATAAGTGAGTGGATAATTATGTATCTTAGGTTTCAATAATGGGTATAAATAAATATATTTATGATTGTATGTAATTTTTTTCAGTTTTAGTGTTGAAAAGACCATTTGTATAACTGTAAAACCCATCTAGTACTCTCAAACTCTTGGTTCCTTTATGAGTTTTTATATAAGTTCATGTTTTATAGAGCTGGATGTACTCTCAAAACCCCCAAAACTGTAGCAATGTTGTCCCATTGTTCATCAATTTGCCAGAGTGGGCACCAGCAACGTCTCCATTGTGATATTTGTTGTTACTGTATTTGGCATATCGAATATGCCACGGGTAGCTTGCCAGACTCTGTGGTGTGAGTGGAATACTCTCGGTAGCTTGCTGGGCTCTCTGAGAGGGACGGAGGAATTGAACCTGGGTCGGCCGCGTGCAAGACATATGCCCTACCTGCTGTGTTATCTCTCCAGTCCACCCCAAAAACATCTCCCAATAAAAAATGGGATAAAACTGCTAAATGCAGCGATGCAGGACATGTACATTATATCTCCGTCTCTGCTGCTTAAGTCACACAAGATTATATTTTCTCTTGTTTTTAATGTTTAGCGGAAACACCAATCAATTGGCTTGTCTTCTTCACTGTCAATGACCACTGCCATGTAGTCTATGGCTTGGCTTTCTTTTCCATCAGTTTTTGAAGTGATAAGAGAGAACCTGCTTTCCTGTCATCCCAACAAATGTAATGTTGCCAAGAGAACATTAAAAAAATTAACATGAAAACTGGCTAAATTATTAGAAAATAATTATATTTAGTTATCCTGATATACAGATGGAACTCATGGAGGTGGTATAAACAACTTTTGAGGAAAATGCATCTTTGATCAAGTACCAGAAATTTATGCTTACTGAGATATTTACTCAAGTACCAGGAATTCATACTTGCCGCTAATTCTCACATATATTTTTACCCTATTAATCTCCTGTAATAAGAAAGATGGTGAGAAAAACAAAAAGTAATTGTGGAAAGCATTTTTTTGAGCTTTTGTGTATGTATAGTGCTCTTTTAACATACTGTCTCAAATATTGTTATATAAAATTGAAATTCACATTTAAAAAATTGACCAAAGAATTATTCCATAGGTTATTTTTGTTTTCTGCAGTAGGGAAATTCATAAATATTTGGTCTATATCTTGCAGCTTTTAAAATATCCCTTGATCTGGAAATCTAAGACTTTATCACATTGTTTTCCTCATACATTGCTCTTTAAGCTTTTTCTGTTATGGCTTCTTTACTGTGTTATTACTTTTTTAAAAAAAAAATTTTATTAGTGAAGTATGGTTACAGACTTGCAAACTTTTGTGCTTACATTTTAGTCATATAGTGGTTGAGTGCCCATTCCTCTACCAGTGTCCATTTTCCACCACAAATGGTCCCAGCATCCCTCCCCACCCCCTACCCCCGTCCCCTCTACCTCCCTGCCACTGTAGCAGGGCATTCCCTTTTGCTCTCTCTCTCTCCTATTGGGTATTGTGGTTTGCAGTAGAGCTATTAAGTGGCTATCATGTACTGTGTTACTACTTTTTATGTATAAATGTCAAGTAAGGAGTTATGTATATGTCAGTAAAAAATGACAGTGTCATCACATAAGTGCACAAATCAAAGTTTTGCTAAAATTAACATTTGTCTCATGTATTTCTTAATCTACTTTCTAGGTTCAATCTGACACAGCACAAAACTACACCATATACTATTCTATAAGTGGACCTGGAGTTGACATCGAACCTAAAAATTTGTTTTATGTAGAGAGAGACACTGGAAATCTCTTTTGTACCCGTTCAGTAGATCGTGAGCAGTATGAATCTTTTAAGGTAAAGTCTAAAGTTTCTATGTTCTCTTGAAAAATCGCTAAAATTTGCTGTTTTGTCTCTAAATTTCAGTTTGTTTAATATTTTCTTTTGCCCAAGTTTGTCATAAATGCTTTGGCTTTGTCTGCTATCATTGGTTTGATTTGAAGGAAGGAAAAATAATTTTTGCAGACTAAATGACATTAGATTCTATTAGATTATTATTGGATTATACATTGGCTATATTTTTTGTAAAAGAAAAGAGTTACCCTTTGAAGATTGACAGAAAACTTCTACAAACCTCTGGATGGTACTGAGAAAGATAGGAGAGACGTTAAGTGAAATTCTGCAGTTAGGTGTTGCTGTCTTAGCAATAGGAGACAGTTAGCTTGTGGTGGCGAGGGCGTAGAGAGTATTTAGCTAAGATGATGTTGTCTTAACGCCGGGGGACCATATTATGTGGTGCCAGGCTTTGGACTCAAGTTGGCTGCATGCAAAGCCAGAGAGACTCTACAGGCACTTCTATTTCTCTGGACCCTTAATGTTATTTTAGTTTTTCAGTTTGACTTTCTCTTTTTGCTTAATTATTTTACATCTATTTGGGTCTATTTAATTATGCATCAGTCCATTAAATTAACTGAATATATGTGTAAACTTGGAATTAGATATTTAGCATAGAATTGCTGTGACATAGCCTTGTATCCATGTTAATATTTTTCCGCTACAGGGGCTGGAGTGATAGCACAGCGGGTAGGGCATTTGCCTTGCACGCGGCCGACTCCCAGTTCGAATGGTTCGAATCCCAGCATCCCATATGGTCCCCTGAGCACTGCCAGGGGTGGTTCCTGAGTGCACAGCCAGGAGTAATCCCTGTGCATCGCCAGGTGTGACCCAAAAAGCAAAAAACAAACAAACAACATTTTTCTGCTACAGCTCTTATGAGGAAACTTAGAACTGAAATGTACATTAGGAAATCAACAGATGCTAGAGAAATAGTATAGTGGGCAGGGTGCCAGAATTGCACATGGTCTACCCAGTTTAGTCCTGGGCACTGCATACAGCCTTCTGAACATTGCCAGGAGTGAGCATATAGCCAGGGGTAGACCCTGAACGCAACTGGGTATTCCTCAAAAACAGCAAAAATTCAACAGAGTTGGGTAGATAATCCAAAGGGCTAGTACACCTGTGTTGCATGTGAGAAGCCTAGGTTTAATTTCTGCCTGGTATGGTCCCAGAGCACCATCAGCTGTGACTCCTAAGCAACATGACACTAAATGCTACTGCGTGGGACCTCCAAAACAAAATTAAAAATATAAAATCAACAGAAATAAATTTCGTACAGTTTTTTATGGCTGGTGGGGTTTTGGACAGTGCTCATGGGACCATATGAGGTGCTGGGGATGGAGCTCAGGTCAGCTGTATGCAAACCACTAAGTGCCCTGCCTGTTGCACTATTGCTCCTTGCCCTCTGTTGTACACAATTTATAGCCATCTCATTGTGTCTTCCCTCTTAAATTAAAAAAAATGTTGTATGAAAACAATTACCTAAATGAAGCCATCAATATGCCTATATTCTTAATTAGTACTAAATAATATCCTAGGTAACTGCAACTGAGGAACTTAAAATTCTGGGAATTATGATTTAAAACATTAGGTTAGGGGGCCAGAGCAATAGTATAGTGAATAGGGTGTTTGCCTTGCACACACGTGACCATGGTTCCATCCCTGGCATCCCATGTGTTCCCCCAAGCACCACCAAGACGTAAGTCCTGAAAAGAAAGCAAGAAGTAATCTTTGAGCATCAACGGGTGTGTCCCAAACATCAAAATGAATGGATAAATAAATAATTTACTATGGGTGCTTTCTCAACATTTAACAATACCCAAATTGCCACTTTGTAACACTTTTTAATTGCATGGGATCAGTAGAATTAGAACACTCAGTTCTGCTGTGTTTCTCATGTGCTGAGTGTTAGCTAAAAAAATGTAAACACAGAATGTATTACATCATAAAATTAGCCAACCTTTCTGGCCTTAAGGTTGTGTCTTATCCACAACAAAAATTGTCAAGTGGTGAAATTCTCATTGCAGTGTAGAACAGTGTCCAAGGTAATACCGAAGCAAGTTTGAACCATACTTTTATAGATTATTTTCACCTTTCTGACTTTGCCCTCTTTCTAGCTCACCGCCTTTGCAACAACTCCAGATGGATACACTCCAGAGGCACCACTCACCCTGCTAATCAAGATTGAGGATGAAAATGATAACTACCCAATATTTACAGAAGAAGTATTTACTTTTAAAGTTCATGAAAATTGCAGAGTTGGTATGTATCTATATAAATAATATAGAGAAATAGTAATGCTTCAATTACTGTTTTGAGTTTTCTTATTGCCATTGGGAGGTAATATATATACCTAACTGACAAAAGCAGGGATTTGTTACTCAGGGTACTCTGATGTAATTTTACTCTGCTCTTTTCCTGGGAAATTTTCTTACTTTTGACAAGCCTTAGTTTCTTATGTATAAAATGGTATGTCTATATGTAAGATGATTAAGAAGATTCAGTGAAACATAGTTCACATGGAATGACAGTGCAAGGTGCCTAAATAGTACTTTGTCTTCCTATATGAGAAAAAATAAATATTTTAAGAGAATATGTTTTTCAAAGAGTAAGCATTTCACAACTGAAAACAGCCTTGAAGAGATGCTGAAATATATCATAACTGAACTATTACTCATATTCCTAGCATATTCATAAAGATATTCAGAATAATGCAGCTGTTTTCTCAGCCTTGTAAAAATGGAACTTTAGAACTAGAAAACTTTTTGAGTCTTCAAGGGAACTCTAACTAAACTAATCATTTTCAGAGAAACCATCCCAAAGGAGCTATATAAATGTAGAATTTAAATGGACAGAGGTTCAGGAATACTTTAGAACTCTTCTGTCTTGAAATACGAAGTTCATAAAGCAACAGTATGTGTATTTATAAAATTATGCAGTAAATACAGATAAGGTCACCAGATTACAAAATGTTAGAATATTGGAATTATTTAAAAGGATATAGTAATTGATATGAGCATTCACAAAATGAATAGCCTGCTGTAAAGTTAGTAATTCAGATTTTTTTCTGAGATAGGTGGGAAGGGATGAAATAAAAGGAAGTTTGAAAATATAAACATTCTGAAAATTAAAGAGGCTGTTTCAATATTTAGGTACTACCGTGGGACAGGTGTGTGCCACTGACAAAGACGAACCCGATACGCTGCACACACGCCTGAAATACAGCATCGTCGAGCAGATCCCAGCAACACCCAGGCTGTTCTCCATGCATCCAGTTACCGGAGTGATCACCACCATGTCGTCCCAGTTAGACAGAGAGGTAAGAGAAGTATGAACTAATGAAGCTGATTGACCCCTGGTTATTTTGGAATACTTCCATTTTAGTCTTGCACCAGTAGATGTACTTTGGAATGAAAAAAGTATTTTGTGAATTTATTTGTAGACAAATTATTATTATTTATAAATTATTAGCGGAGGTCATTAATCTTTTAGGGTACTAATTTTGAATCGTTAATTTATTCTCTTGCATAGTGTACTTTTTACAAAATACAAAAGAGTTTGTCACATAACCATATTATTGTATTAAAAGTAAGAATTGTATTAAAAGTAAGAGTTGTATTAGAGGGATCAAGTAGGGAAGATTTTTTTTAAATGTGCAGAAATTTATTATCTACAGAGAACAAAGTTTCTTTTTGTGTCCCATCTCTTCTCAAATAATCTTATGCACATTCTTCATCGTATATAGGTTTAAATATAGTTTCTATCTCTCTAACCTTGAGTTTACCATTTTCTATTTATAACAATTTATAAATCTTTCTTTGGAATATTTCAGAGGTACCAAAGATGAATATATCAAAATTGAACTAGTTTTTCTTTCTAAACATGTTTCCCTTTACATGTTTTCTAATTGAAGTTATCCAGTGTCTTTCTAATCACTTTTCTCTTGTCACTGTGAAGTCAACTACTTAAAATCATTTTTATTTCCTTTGTGATCAAGTCACTATCCAAAGCTTGTTGATACTATTTCCAAAATTTGATTACTTGCATATTTGGCCATTTCCAATATAACAATCCTAGCTTAATAATTCATTTATTTGGTTATTTAAATATTACATTTTTTTTGCCAAGCAATTTTTCCATTAGAATTCTTGTAGTTTACCTGGATTAACAGCTATGTCTGTCATCTCTAATCTTTCGATTTAGTAATGTAGGTTTAACATGTTACTTTGATGCTTAAACATTCTAATTATTTTTCTTCTTTGTATCTTTATTTCTCGTGGACAGTAATCTTCAAGGATTCCTTTATACACAAATATTTTTGAGGAATCTATTTTATGCGGGCTATATTAATATCAATTTTTTCCATTACTACTTAAAATAATAATATGGAAGAAATGCAAATCACTCTTCTCATTAAAATGAAATAATAATATTTCAGTATTTGCCGTTTAAAACGATAACTGTTGTGCTATATGTTAACATAAATAACATGATCATTAACCATTTTTCCGAATAATTTATGTGGAAATAGTTTAATGAGAAGAGTGATTTGCATTTCTTCCAGTACTTGATTTAATTTCAATCAAATGACTGTTTTGGTTTTGGTTTTGGACTACACCTGGCTGTGTAATCTCAGGGCAGCTAGGGAAAGCCGCGATGGCGCTCTCTCTCTCTCTCTCTCTCTCTCTCTCTCTCTCTCTCTTTCTTGCTCTGCTCTCGCTCTCCCCATCCAGGTTCAGTGGTCTCAGGCCACTCCCCACCCACTGCGGCCCATCCCATTATATAAAGCTTAAAAAGAAAGGAGTATTTTGATAGCAATTTCAGTTTATTCTGGCAATTTTTTGGTACTACACTAAAACTTGGCAAGTGATTGTTTTCTGAAACTTTTCTGCAATATGCATTTTGAAGCTTTATCACTGAACTTTCTGTTTTACATTACGGTATAGTACTGTGAGCAGTAGCTTATCTATGTTTAATTTTGTAACTGCATTCCTTAGTCATTTGGAAAATACTGCTTTACTGAGTTATATAGAACTTCGAAATATTAATTCATTTCATTGAACAATTTTAAGAAATCACCTTTCACCTCCATCAATATAATAATGGTTGATAAGATGTTCTCCAAACTTTGTAATTGGCTTAAAGCTGCATTTATCTTTGTCAACAAGTAAATTATCCCCCTTTGAAGTGACAGTTTTACTTTTTGCTTGATGAAAATATCTTCCAGGTAAGCTCAGCTGAATAGCCATAGATGTCTTTCATGTTCAAATAATAGTCTTTGAAAACAGCAACAATTGCTGGTTCAGTTCTTAAGCCAAGTAACCACAGAAGTACTTTTCTTTGAACAAAATACACTGATTTGTACAGAGTGCCTTATGCTTGCTTCCTATTCCTTCACATGGACTCTAGGGTGAAATTTAAGAAACTTAAACAAAAGTAATCATATTTCTGCATCTACAGAGATATCCTTAAGTGAAATTGGTATTTGTTTACTTTTTTATAATTTTATTAATTTTTACAGTATGTGCTGATGAAGAATACAATATTATTTGCTGCATTGCTGAATGAAATGCTGTTAGTTCTATATATTTTACCAGATAGTCATGGAATTTATGTGCTTAGGAAAAGCAAATTGCAAGACAACTGTTCTTTTATCATCAAGTCACAGATAGATCATTTTGATGGAATCAGTTCATTTAAAAACTTGCCTGGCTTGAAGCAGGTGAACTGGAGAATGAGTCAGTGGTTGAAGTGGCTATCTTCTCCTTAACAATTGAACTCTTATTTTCATTTCAGGTAATTGATAAATACCATTTGAAGATAAAAGTACAAGACATGGATGGCCAGTATTTTGGATTGCAGACCACTTCAGCCTGTGTTATTCATATTGAAGATGCTAATGATAACTTGCCAACATTCACACAATCTTCTGTAAGTACTTGATATTAATTAAAGAACAATGTGCAGGGCTGGAGCGATAGCACAGCAGGTAGGGCGTTTGCCTTGCACGCGGCCGACCTGGGTTCGATTCCCAGCATCCCATATGGTCCCCCGAGCACTGCCAGGAGTAATTCCTGAGTGCATGAGCCAGGATTTACTCCTGTGCATTGCTGGGTGTGACCCAAAAGCCAAAAAAAAAAAAAAAAGAACAATGTGCAACCAATGCAACCAGTGCAACCAACGTTACTTGCTAAATATGCTCATCTTCATCTATACCCCGTGATTTCTGATGAAATATTCCCAATCATATGAAAACAGTTTGAACTTAGGGTATAAGCTCATAAGCTCATATAAACATAATTCTCTAATAATTAGAAGAATTGAACTTATTTCTTAGAATGTTCTATTTGTGAGTTTCTAATTGAACTTTTTGTTGTTTTTATTATTTTAGTATGTGACATCAGTGGATGAAAATACAGTTAATATAGAAATCTTACGTGTTTCTGTTGAAGATAAGGATTTAATCAATACTGCTAATTGGAGAGCTAATTATACCATTTTAAAGGGCAATGAAAATGGAAATTTTAAAATTGTAACAGATCCCCAAACCAATGAGGGAATTCTGTGTGTGGTTAAGGTAAGAATGAATGAGTAGTTATTTGTAGCTTAAAATGCATAAAGTAGCACAATAGAGAATAAATAAATAAAAGAAATTCTAGAAAATATAGATAAATATAAGTATAAATATAGGTAAATATAAATATGTATAAGTAAATAAAATATATAGGTAAATGTAAATTCTGTTTCATGTATATGATGACATAATTTATTTGGGGTAGCCATTTATTAACTGAAAATTTAAAATATTATACTTGTGCCCAGTAATATGTATAGTATCTACTTTAGAATTACCATATCAAAAACTAACACAACTTTGGTGCCAAAGCAGTAGTGACAAAGGTTCTATAGTTGGGTCAAAGCCTCTGCTTGGTAATTGAATTTGCTGAAGGATGTGCAATTTGTTGAGTCTAACTAATTATTCTTAGTTAGACTCAGAGGGTGACAGTTTATATATATGTTTATCAAGACCCATTATATCTTTAGATTTCTGACAGAGAAGGGAATCACGAGCTATTCATATATATATGTATATACATACACATATATATATGCACACACAAAAATATGTGTCTGTTGCATTCTGTAAAATCTCAGAATTGCTCTTATTTCAGGAGCCAGCTATCCCACAGTTATCCTCAGATCACTCAGATAACTGATATCTGAGTGATCTGAGCAGTTTTGTTGTAAACAAAGACATAGGTTTACATCTCCTCTCTCTTACACTGGAATGATTCTGTTGTGGCTCTATAGTCTTTTCCTTTTGTACAGTCACAAAGAACAGGATCAAAAATGATGACTTTTTTTATTCCTAGCTGCAGTTTTTGTGAATTTTTCTCCACCGAAATAGCTAATTTTTTGTCTCTTTCTTTTTTTTAGCTGCTTCTCTAAAACTTGTTATGTTCTAAGAAGGACATTTATCACTCACGTCCAAAACCTGATAAAATTTCTTGTAGTAAAAGACACAAATTCGATTTATAACCACAGTCAGGCAAAATTAAAATAAAGCCCTTTCATAAAACTTGCTGATACTACATTATTAGAAAATACATGAGTTAGAAGAGCTTAAAAAGGAAAGTGTAATATCCATAGGTTCTATATTCACTCCCCTTTTAAAACATGTTGTAAAACTAACTCAGGCTTTATACCAGGTACAGTTCATCTCAGGAGGGTCAGATAAACTGTTCTTAAATCAAAGGCATGGATAGTAATTGCTGGTTGGTGTGTGAAATCCCTAAAACAATGTCTTAAGTGTTACCCTCGAAGCAGTTTTATTAAACACTTCCTGAAATTGTCATTAACTCTGATAGGTACGGCAGGGATTAGACACTTGCGCACAGCTGACCTGGGTTTGATCCCTGGCACTGCACGTAGTCTCCACCCCCACTGCCAGCCCTGCCAGGGATAATTCCTGAGCACAAAGCAGGAGTAAGCCCTGAGCATACATAGGCATGGCTATAACTGGGAAAAAAAAAAGACTGATAGTGTTTGTTAAGGAACAGTTGGTTTCTGTTTCTCATTTTTTGTTTACTGGCTCCATCTAAATATGCAGGTAATTGAAGGATTTCCCTCCTCCCATTATCACACTTTGGATATATAGTTATTATTCTCATGACTGCTCTCAGCACAGCACTTCTATATAATGAAATTTAACTAGCACTGTTTATTAGTGGACATGTCTAAAATTAAATGTCTTGAGCTGATTTTAACACATCTGTTTTGATAGCCACTGAATTACGAAGAGAGACAGCAGGTGAGCCTGCAGATTGGTGTAGTTAATGAAGCTCCGTATTCGAAAGAGACTGGATCGAGGCCACCCATGAATACAGCCACGGTTACCGTTAATGTCAGAGACCAGGACGAGGGTCCCGAGTGCATTCCCCCCATGCAAACCACTCGAATCCAAGAAAACTCCCCAGCAGGAACAAGGAGCAATGGCTATAGAGCATATGATCCAGAAACAAAAAGTAGCAATGACATAAGGTATTTTATCTGTTTCCAAATTTACTATGTTTTAAAAATGTATTACTTATTTTGATTTTGATGCCAGTATTTTAATTTGGCTTACGATCTATTTTGTTATCATTAATAGGTATAAGAAATTAACTGATCCTAAAGGGTGGGTCACTGTGGAAGAGAATTCAGGATTAATTACAGTTTTCAGAACTCTGGATAGGGAGGCTGAGAATATAAGAAATGGTATATATAATATTACAATCCTGGCAGCAGATAGAGGTAAGAACTATGTTTTCAAGTTGCTACATAATTCTGGACTATGTACATATTCACTTTGTAAATGAATGACGTGCATTTTTATCAGCTATATACGTTCTCAACTTGTTTACCTCCTCAGATGACATACAAGGAAACTGAGTTTTATTAGTGTTTAACTATAATTTTTTAAGTGATGTTTACTTTTTAATTGCATCTTAGTTTTAGATGTAATTCTAAGATAGTTTAATTATAGAAAACTAGAACTAGAAAACTGTTTTTTCTTTTTTAGGAAACTGACAATATATTTGGTGTTTGTAATTCTGATTAAGGATGTTGTATAAAAATATATTTATGATTAAAATATTTTATTTGCATGCAATATCCTTAACCAGGATATCAAAAAAATATGTGCATTAAAATAATTTAGTGCCTAATATAATTTTATCATAACATGCACTTAAACTTTGTATCACAGAAAAATAAAATTTACAAGCGATTTTAGAAGGATGCTTCACATCCAATTAAAGACTGCCCTTTAAATCCTCAGTTTCTCATGGTCCTTTATCAAAGACATGTGTATTTGGTCAAGAAAAAATTAAAGAAGTACAGAAGTTTTACATATTTAATAGCACTTGGCAATTGAAACAAAAATGAAAAATTATTCTCTGAAATTAGATAACTTGGGTTATAAGTTTATATCACACCACCTCTGTGGCAGTCACTGTCACTGTCACTGTCATCCCGTTGTTCATCCATTTGTTCGAGCGGGAACCAGTAACGTCTCTCAATGTGAGACTTATTTTTTTTTTATTTTTGGGTCACACCCAGCGATGCTCAGGGGTCACTCCTGACTCTGCACTCAGGAATTACCCCTGGCCATGCTCAGGGATGGGATGCTGGGAATCAAACCCGGGTCGGCTGCGTGCAAGGCAAACGCCCTACCCACTGTGCTATCACTCCAGCCCCAATGTGAGACTTATTGTTACTCTTTTTGGCATATCCAATATGCCACGGGTAGCTTGCCAGGCTCTGTCTTGCGTGCACATACTCTCGGTAGCTTGCTGGGCTCTCCAAGAGGGGCGGAGGAATCGAACACGGGTCTGCTGCGTGAAAGGCGAACGCCCAACCGCTGTGCTATCGCTCCAGCAGTGAATAAAATAATCATGAGATTAGATATTTTATGGAGTTTCATCGTTAATCATCATTGTGCTCTAGAGGTGTTTGTAAAGGTGGCTGATGCCCCCCAGTGGGACCCTAGACCAGTGGAGGATAACAGCCTGCCATAAAGGGAGGGAAGGAGAAGGTTACATTGGTTATTTTCTGTTTGTTTCCTCAAAGATGGTAGATTTCCAGGGGGAACTGGTTGATTTTTTTTCCCCAGTAAAGGGAGCAGTAGGCCAAATAACTTTGGAACTTCTGGTTTAGAAAATGCGTGCAATGGCACTTTCCCATTCACTTCTTTTCGCAGATAAGTAATTCTGTTTATTTCTTTAATTTCATAGACAGCTCATTCCACAATATTTTTGTTTGTTTCTGCCATTGCCTTTTTCTGTAATCTGTACTACTTTCCTCTGGGACCTCCCTACTGCTTCTTAGTGGAAACACCCTCTCCTCTTGAACACAGACCACGGGCCCCACGCTGGCTTCTCACTCTCCACTTACTCCTTTATCTCTCATGGATTTATCTGTCATGGGTTCTTTTATATGCTTTCTGAGTTGTCTAACTTCCCTCCCCTGTGTTAAGAAACACAGCCATTTCTTAAACATCATGGTCAAGTTTGTTTTTCTTTCTTGCTTCTTCATTGTTGTCATTGTTGCATGTCCAGGGGTCAAACTCTTGCTTGCAATGCTGTGCTCGTGGGTGAGCCAGGGATTGCACACATGCTGTGGAGCTGGGAATCATGGCAGTAGCCCCACCACGATCTCACTGACCCATACGGGATCACACTTACAGCCTCAAGCCCACAAGGCAAGCACTCTAGCACTGAGGCACTTCTGCAGAGCCTTCTAAATCCAAACTCTTGAGGTCATTTCCCTCAACTAGTTCCCCATTGCAATGGAGTTTTCTGTGTTGCATTATTCCAGTTCCAGGTGAGAAGTGTATTTCTAATTTTTTTAAAAAAATTAACATGGGAGTAATATATATATATATATTTATATATATAAATCATGGGACCATGATTAATCCAATTTATATGACTGTATGGAATTAGCACTTATGTAGAAGTATACTAGTACTAAGATGTGAGCATTTTGTGTATGTACATGTACACATAAATGTTCATTGTATTATACAGTGAATAAAGGAAACAGTTTTCACTTCATCAATAGTTGGAAAACCTAACTGTGAGATGATTAAGATTTTTAGTTAGGGTATTTGGCTTCACACTAGTACTGATTGTGAAAAGCAAAGCAAGGGAGTTTACTACACGATTCTAAATGTTTAATGAAAGGGAATTTCAAGCATTTAGCATGGTAGTTGGTGAGTTAACACTGTGTAGGTCACTTTTAAAGAGAAGGCAATTAACCAGATTCAGTTGGTGAGGCATATGCATATAGACAGTGAATTAGTCTTCTGATTGTTTGTGTATCAGTTTTCTGATTGGTCCTTACTATTTTTATCTATTTCTTAGCATTAATCTTTCTCATTTTGGAATTTAAATATTCAGCCTCATATTAAATAAATAGTAGTTTACTTATTTTCGATTTTGTATTTTTCCCTTCTATCCCTTGACCCAAATTTAACTAGCAGTCTTATAGTTACATCTCCATACTTTTCTGTAGCCCAATTTTCAGAATTAGTGCTCAGTTTTAGGGCTTTGACTCCTGACGAGTGATCAAAGTAGAAATTTTAAAAATCCTTTTGTATTGGTGAAGAGTGTGAGAGCAGGAGTGTCCTCTGTCTTTCCTAGGTTGGAGGCTTCCTATAACCCCAGCTAGACTCTGCACGTTTGTATATATTCTTAATTCTCAATTCTGGGGCTGGAGCAATAGCACAGCGGGTAGGGCATTTGCCTTGCACAAGGCCGACCCGGGTTCAATTCCCAGCATCCCATATGGTCCCCTGAGCAACGCCAAGAGTAATTCCTGAGTGCAGAGCCAGGAGTAACTCCTGTGTATCACTAAGTGTGACCAAAAAGAAAAAAAAATTCTTATTCCTTCCAAGTCTCCTTTAAAAAAAAAAATTGTTGTTGTTTGTTTTATGGACTATCCCTGGCTGTGCTCAGAGTTTACTCCTGGCTCTGCCCTCAGGAATTACTTCTGGCAGAGTTTGGGGGACTATAAGCAGTACCCAGCATCAAACCCAGTCAGCCACATGCAGAGCAAGGGTCTTACTTGCTGGACCGTCTCTCCAGCCTGACCATTCTTTCTAGTAAACAGAAAGAGCAAATGGATTTGAGACAGAACTTCTTGATTTCTGTCAGCTTTGAATCTCCACAGCCATATAACAAGTAAGCCTTCACCTATGACTGCTTCATCTGTGGATCCCATATTTTCTAGTATAATACTTTGTACAAAGTATTTATTAATGTATTACATGCTTATATAAAAGAATTTTGTAGGCTATCTACTTTAGCATGTTTCCCCTCCTTGATTCCTTTGCCCTCTGTGCACATCCATGTCCTGTTCTCATCTAGTCTTCTAGACACATCGAGTTGGGTTTTTTGATGCAAAGCCTTAAGTGTTTCCTGTCTGTATGTTAGTATCTCACCTCCTGGTGTGGCTCTTAGGAACCCTGATACTCCTCTCCGTGACAGCTTCCTTCAGCTTGCCTTTCCCTTCAGTGTAGCTGAGGTGGAGGAATTGCACTGTGCTTTCTCATTTCCATGAATTTCCTTGTGCTTCTAATTGCATTGGAAATATCTTTGTTTACTCTGTCCCTCCCTCCCTCCCACCCTCCCTCCCTCCCTCCCTCCTTCCCTCCCTCCCTCCCTCCCTCCCTCCCTCCCTCCCTCCCTTCCTTCCTTCCTTCCTTCCTTCCTTCCTTCCTTCCTTCCTTCCTTCCTTCCTTCCTTCCTTCCTTCCTTCCTTCCCTCCCTCCCTCCCTCCCTCCCTCCCTCCCTCCCTCCCTCCCTCCCTCCCTCCCTCCTTCCTTCCTTCCTTCCTTCCTTCCTTCCTTCCTTCCTTCCTTCCTTCCTTCCTTCCTTCCTTCCTTCCTTTCCTTCCTTCCCTTCTTCCTTCCCTCCCTCCTTCATTCCTTTGTTCCTTCCCTCCTTCCCTCCCTCCCTCCCTCCTTCCCTCCTTCCTTCCTTCCTTCCTTTCTTCCTTCCCTCCTTTCCCTCCCTGTTTCCTTCCCTCCCGCCTTCCTTCCTTCACTACCTCCTTCCTTCCTTCACTACCTCCTCCCTCCCTCCCTCCCTCCCTCCCTCCCTCCCTCCCTCCCTCCTTCCCTCCCTCCCTCCCTTACTTCCTCTCTATCTTTAATAAGTAAAACAATTTTCTTTAGACTGTGAGGAAGGAGATAGATTCAGGAGGGGAGAGTTGAATGTACACAGACTTAGATAAAGGTCACCTTCCAGAATGCGGGGAAGCACCTCTGTTTTTTTTTTTCCTTTAAAATACAGAACTCAACTTTGAAAAAGTTCCCATGTCCATTGCAACTATTTTGTAATGAATGATGAATCTAAAGAGCAGCTGTAGTCTGTACCCTTTGAAGTGGTGATAATTTTCTTTTAACATTTCCTAAGAATGTGTAGCTTGTGACTGTTGTTGGCACTGTTCATAAGTGTGTTGTATATATCTAAGAGACATTCTAATATGTTCTTGTATAATTTCCAAGTAGAAATGCAAAATCTATAAAAATTGTACTTTTGCATCTGATTCTCCTAGATGGACGTTCTTGTACTGGGACATTGGGAATTATACTTGAAGATGTGAATGATAATGGCCCATTCATACCTAAACAGACGGTGATAATCTGCAAACCTGTGATGTCAAGTGCAGAGATTGTTGCTGTCGATCCAGATGATATCATAAATGGTCCACCCTTTGAATTTAGTTTGGAGGGTACTTCTAGTACTGACACAGAAAGAATGTGGAGACTGACAAGAATTAATGGTATGTATTTCTCATTGTTTCTTTGTTCTCTTCAGTATGGGGATGGTTAAATACTTATTTTTCTCTGAGTATATGTACTGTGTTGGAATTGCCAATGAAAGAAAACAGCATTCTAAGTTTCTGTTGTAGCGGAAATGGACCTTTCTAGTACTCATTTAGAATCAAAGCTATCCTAGGACTTTGTCCAGTGTTACTTGCACTCTCGCTCCACACCCACAGGGGTGTGGTTAGGGTATGTGGAGTGTGTGTGAGTGTGAACGACACAAGAAAGCAAGAGAGAGATGGAGACAAAGAGAGAGACACACACAGAGACAGAGAGAGTATCTGTGTTACCTGTGTACACAGGTCTGTGTACTAGACCTGTCTAGTACATTTCCATTGTTAGGTCCCTCCTACTACATCAGTGCTTCATGTGTTAGTAGTATCTTAGATCCCCGGTAACACAGTTCTTCCTTCTATTTATCAGGAAGTAGACTTTCTTAGGCAGAATGTTTAAGGGGTTTGTTTGGCATAAGTAGTTGTACAAGACTGAGAGATTTGGTTAGGCCAAAGGACAGCTCAGGAACCCTACAGAGATTCAAGCTAACCTGCCCTTCGGAGTGGTCCCACAAGGCCTCTGTGCTCCCCTGGGTTAGCCAGTGGGTTAGGGGGTGACCTTTAGCCCTAAGGCATAATCACTGTTACCCTCCCTCACTGGTGGACAAAAGACCTTGATTGCCTCAGAATCCTGAGTCTCTTTCCTATCCCTTCCCGCTGTCCGTGCATTGGCTTCTGACCATTTCTTGTCCATTGTTTCCTTGGAATCTCTGCATTCTGAGTCCTGCTCTGATCTTCTGATTTTACCCTGGGAAGGACCTACTGTCGATAAAGAATAACAAAAGTGAAAGAAAATGGAGTATTAACTGCTCAGCACATTTGCCATCGCCTGACTGCCAAACTCAGGGACATTAGGTCTCAGCGTTCCAGTCTCCGTGTGTCCTCAGGCATGACTCAAGATAATTTGTTTTGCTTTTAAAATGCCCTTGAATATTCTTCAGCTTCATTGGCTGGAAATACTCTTCCATTTCCAACTCTGGCAAGTTAGAAAACAAAAGTTGAGAGAGAAAGGAAAGGGAAGCTAGGATGGCGGACAAACCTGGAAACTACAGAAGTCGTGGTAGCACATTAGGGTTCTACTTCCAAATTCTCCTCTGAGGACTGACTACATTTTGAGTCTTATTTAACAACAATATTCTGAGATTTGCATATGCAGTTTATTAACTGTTTTTTTCTTAGGAAGAACTAATCTTATTTTCAGATTTTGTTCTTTGTACTTATTTGGTGTTATTTGTCGTTTATTTTCAAATAATATTGAAGATGGTGGTAATTTTTTAAAAAAATATTTCTGTTTGGCAAATAAATTGATTATAGTATATTTTTGGTCAAACTTTTATTATTTTAAAGTTTCATAAAGCTGGGAAAGCTTTATGTGAAGCAACACAAAGCTGGGAAACATAAACTTAATAACAAACCCTATGGGCCGGAGTGATGTACAGTGGGTAGTACATTTGCCTTGCATGTGGCTGACTGTTGGATAACATTGGGTTGTCCTTGCTCCTTCCGCAGCGAGCTTAGGTTTATTGAGTTACTCCTACAACAGTGGCCCTGGGGCATACCCAATTCCATCAGGCTCTAATAATCTATATTGCTTCTCTCTTTCCTTTATGTCATTTGCATGATTTAGCAATGTCCTTTTTGTTTAGACACAGGAAGACAGTTGATGCTATGTTTTTCTAACATGGGAGTTAATTAACTATGAAATAATATTTACTTCTGGGTGTCTAATATTTATCTGAGTTAAGCCTCAGTTGCTTTTACTTCCTAATACCCCCAAAAGGAGGATCTCAGCAAGGGACAAGGATGGACCTAGGGCAAGGTGTAAACTACTCTCACATCAGAAAGGGACATGCTAAGTACCATAAGAACTATAACTTAAGACCACAGTCATGGAACAAACTCTGTCATGACTTAAAAAGAAGTAATTGAATAAGGACCCTGTTAGGTTAGGAAAGACTAATTTGGCCTGAGCACTGTAGTCTGGGATGTATAATGAGAATTTCCCAGGAAGAGCTAACCTTTAAGCTTACTATATCCCTTACTGTGTCTGTACAAAATGACTAGAAATATTAGTAAGAAATAAATTTACTCTAATTGTTTAAATGGATTGCTAGATGCGGAAAGGAAAAAACAATACACCCTAGATGAAATCCCATCCTTGAGTGGATCTCCTAGTAATCTAGAGTGCTGGATTCTCCAATGAGATTTTGTCCTTGAGTTAATCTCCTAGAACTTCTGATGGAGTTCCATCTGTTTGTGTTATGACAATGTTCAATCCCACCTATGTGTACCATTTGCCATAGGAATCATTCTATTATGCTGGGCCCAGTTAATTGGGGAGGGTTTCTCCTGAGCCTGCGCATGCAGCCCGGCCCTTGACTTCAGAGTATAGAGTGTACCAGAGATTGGCCAGGGACATTCTAACCTGCACTGAAACAAATCAAAACTAAAAAGTATAGTTGGTTTCAGTAGCCTGTTGAACCATAAGATGAAATTCTAGTAATTTCAAGCCTCAGGTATGCCACTGTACTTATTTTTTTGGCCTTTTGGATCACACCCTGCGATGCTCAGGGGTTACTCCTGGCTCTGCATTCAGGAATGACTCTTGGCGGTGCTCAGAGGACCATATGGTATGCTGGGGGATCAAACCCAGGTTGGCTGCAACCAAGGCAAACGCCCTTTCCACTGTGCTATTGCTCTAGCCCTGCCAATGTATTTTAAGCCAGAATGGTCTAAGTGGTCATAATTGTCTCTGATAAAATGTTTAAGTCTAAGTGTGTTTGGCTCATTATGTGAAAATAAAGTCAGGGGAAATATCCAGAAGTTCAGTGATACTGTTGATGATAAATGATGTATGATAGAAATATTACACTGAATAGTTCTATTAAAATTCTGAAGTTGTGGGGCCATAGAGATAGTGCAGTGGGCAGGGTGCTTGCCTTGCATGTAGCCTACTTGGACTCAGAATCCCAGCACCTTATATAGTCCTCCAAGCCCTGCCAGGTGTGCTCCCTGAGTACATAGGCAGATGTAAGTCCTGAGCAGTAGCTGATGTCGTGGAGCCCCTTTTCCCACAAATTCTAAAGTTGTGTTCAAAATCAACCTCTTAACAAGTCCTTTGGTTTGAGAAGGATTTGTTTGTATACTGGTAAATATAAGAACTGAAAGGCCTTTTGTTGTTGCTGAGGATCAGAACTGTTCAATCCATTCACCTTTCCCTCTTGTAGTATCAAGATCTTCATTCATAATAGAATCGGAAGACTACCCTATCAGTAGTTATGTATCTCAGGAGAAATCAATGACATTTTTTAATGCTTGGCGCCATCTTTTTTTTCCAGATACAGCAGCACGTCTTTCCTTAGAAAGAAGAGATGCCGCCTTTGGATCATATAGAGTACCTATCAGAGTAACAGATAGACATGGCCTGTCACGGGTGACTCCATTAAATGTGTTGTTGTGTGACTGTGTGACCGAAAATGACTGCACTCTTCGCTCAGATGCAAGGACAGGCAACGGAGAAATACGACTTGGAAAGTGGGCCATCCTTGCAATACTGTTGGGCATAGCTTTGCTATTTTGTAAGTCCTGTCACAAATGTCAGCAGTAGCCTTTAGACTAACTTTTGAGTTAACATTAGTGTAATCAGTATTGTTAATAATAGCTATTCATTTGTGTATACCTATAGATTTTTAAATATTGCAACCATTTTATATTCATGCAAAGGAAGACAAAGTTGACATTCATGTGGTAATTCAGAATTAAAACTTTTTTTTTTTTTTGGAAGTGGGGTTGCATCCAGTGATGCTCAGGGCTTACTCCTGGCTCTGTGATCAAGGATCACACCTCGGGAAGCTCTGGGGACCTTCTGCGGTGTCAGGGATTGAATCAGGTCACCGTGTGCAGATCAAGTGGCCTGCCCCCTATACTGTCATTCTGGCCTCCAAATTTAAGCATTCTTATGACACCTCCCTTTTAGTATAGTTCTTCAGGGTTCATGTAAAGAGGGGCAAGTATGGAGAAATGTAATTCTAAATTGTGGTTGAGTTAGGTTTAGTTTAATTTATTTTTAGTGGCTGAAAAAAGATATTTTTTACTTCGTTTAACACATAATCTTCTATACGTACAATGATAAAAGATCCCGAATTGTTGACAATCACCAGTAATATTTACTGGACACTAAATCTGAATTTTACCAATTTATCTGTCTTCCTATCTATATATCTTAGGCAAATGTGTGTTCATTATGACAGTACATTAGAATCAATTTGAGAAAGTTCCTAACCAAAATGTCAGTGTATTATTCATACCCAGGTAACTGGGTTTGTTTATTTATTTATTTATTTTGGTGTTTGGATCACACTGGGTGATGCTCAGGGATTATTCTTGGCATGGTGCTCAGGGGTCATTTCTGGTGTGCTCAGGGGAACCACATACAGTTACAGTGATGAAACCTAGTACAGCAGAACACAGGCCAGCACCTTAACTCCCCTACAATCTCTCTTTGCCTTGTGCCTTGTTTTAATTTTATTTTTAATCGAGTCACCTGGGACTGGAGAGATAGTATAGCATAGATACTATAGTGCTTGCCTTGCATGCAGCCAACCTATATTCTATCCCAGTGCTTCATAAGCTCCATCAAGTCTGCCAGGAGTAATTCATGAAAGCAAGGCCAGGAGCAAGCCCTGAGCACTTCTAGGTGTGACCTGAAAACCAAATAAATAAATACACAGTCCCTTGACTAGAAATTATTTTTCAGAAAATACTTTTTTATTTTTCAGAGAATACTTTTGAGTTTGTTTTTCTTACAAGTGAACACTAACACTGTTTATAGCATAATCCCAGTCATTCAGTGTATAGTGAGAGTATCTCCCCTAGGTATTACATGTCACATGTTAACAACAGTTATTTAGAGAAATGATAATGAAACAATTGTATGCCTTACAACCACTAATTATAAGAGAGGATTTTTTCCCTTTTCCTTATCCTGTTCAACACATATTTAATTATATACTGGAAGTGGATCTGTTTCTAGTTTCAGCATGGGCATAAAGTTCAGTGTGGAAATCCAATATTGAACCAGTCTTTGTGGCAGATTGGATTCTCTTGTGTACTGTTTTGACACAGGCCACCATGTGTGTATCTTGAAAACGGTCTTAGTGCTAATTATCTTAAACTCATAACTTCTCCTTATTTTATGATAAAGAAAGCTCATTGCTCTACCGCTCCAGGTATCCTATTTACCTTAGTCTGTGGTGCTACTCGGACAACTGAAAAGCCAAAAGTATTTCCAGATGACGTAGCCCAGCAGAACCTCATTGTGTCTAACACTGAAGCTCCCGGTGATGACAAAATGGTAAGTACTACCTCATTTCAAAAGAAGAAAGGGCAACTTGGTCTAGCCAACTCTTAAGTTTTCTTTGGAGATCTTTCTGATACCATGTAACTTAGACTTATAAGATGTCATCAGTCCCACAGAACACAAGAAATACCATGGGCTTACATGTTGATATATGTGGCATTTTAATTTAGTCATCTAGTGTCACATCATGGTAAAAGTCCTATTTGTTATTATTATTTAATACTTCAAATGTTTCATGGTTTCAACTTAAGGTCTTCTCTTTTTTATATGCTGAAAGTGCTGTTGGTGCTATAAAAATGTTCCATTTAATTACTCAGATCATCAACATAATTATTTTATTTTTTCCCTGGCAGCAGTAATAAAATGACTGCAAGCTTTGATGAGTGTGGGAAGAACTTTAATGGAGACTTTCTGGTTCATATATAGAGAAGGCAGAAGCTTGAGGTCAAATGTGTAAAACTACAATAACAAGTGAAGGTGTTACTCCAACTTTGAGTTCTAGTCCAGTGCATAGCTTCTTTCATGAGGAATAAATAAATTCTTCTTCTAAAAAGCATGATCAAGCAGCCTTGATGGCATAGTGGTGAGCATAACCGCCTTCCAAGATGCATAGTCATAATCAGTGATCAGGCGGGGATGATTTAGAACATAGCAGGATGTTGGCATATAGGGAGGTATTATAAAAAGCAAAACAAGGTTTATTCAAAATGAAAAATGAGTGGTTAAAACTCTGGTGTTCTTACTTTCCCTGCTTGATATATTTAGAGTTATTCACATTTCAGTGATGTTTTATCGCAAGTAATTATTTTTAATTTCATTGAAAGAAAACCAGATTCGACACTGTATAAAATTACTGATATATTTCTATTTCCACTCTAGGCAAGTGAAGGAAATAAGTTTTAAGCAGAGCAAATAATGTGAGACAAAAACCCTATATTGGAGTATGAGATGACTGGAAAGTTTTAACAAATGAAGTTGGATAGTTTTCCTTTTTTTGTGCTTTGGTTTTGAGCTAGAACCCAGATTTGTCCAGGGCTCATTACTGGCAGGGTTTCAGGTACCATATGGGGTGCTGGGGATCAAACTTGGGTTGGCATATGCAAGGCAAGGCCCACTCTCTCTCCAGTGCCTAGTTTTCTAAGATTTTAAAGAAGAAATGGGGATTAATTTTAACTTCTCTGATTTGTCTCAAGAAACGAATCATTTGACTTCCACAATAGTCTCTCAATATTGAGCACTGCATGAAGTACCGGGGTTACGTAGTTAGGTAGCACTGTTGTCCTGTTGTTCATCAATTTGCTCGAGCGGGCACCAGTAACGTCTCCATTGTGAGACTTGTTGTTACTGTTTTTGGCATATCTAATACGCCACGCGTAGCTTGCCTGGTTCTGCCGTGCGGGCGGGATACTGTCAGTAGCTTGCTGGGCTCTTCAAGAGGGATGGAGGAATCGAACCTGGGTCAGCGGTGCGCAAGGCAAAAGCACCCTACCCGCTATGCTATAGCTCCAGTCCATAATGAAAGGCAAGTGAATGATTTTCTAGTTCTGACAAGACCAAGTTGTAACTTCCAGGAAATGCCTCTCAGGGTTTGAGGGTGATGGGGATGATGATGTAGCAGGTAGAGCGCTTGACTTGCACGTGGCTGTTCTGGGTTGGATCCCCAGCATCGTGTACGGTCCCCTGAGCTCTGACAGGAATCACCTCAGAGTGCAGAGCCAGGAGTGAGACCTGAGCACCCCTGCGTAGGACCCAAAAGCCCCAAAATAATGCCTTTCGGTGGAGCAGCATTGGATATAGAACTGGCATGAAGCCAGAGTCGTGGGCACGTACGAATGCACCTCTCCCTCAGAAACACAAATTGACAGCAGTGCGTTATCTGACTCGCTATGTGCATGTCAACTGAGTTACAAACAGTTAGGTATGCAGAATTACTAAGAGTGATTTAATTCCTACTTAACTTCTACCTCAAAAATTCTAGGCATTACCTGCATGGCACTAGCCTTTGATTATTGTATTGAAGTCTTTCCTTTTTGTATTTTCCTAACTCCTCTCTCTCATTTCAGTTTTCAGCAAATGGCTTCACATGTACAACCCATACTTCTGGCAGTTCAGCTCATGGAATGGGCTGCACCTTGGGATCAGGAGTGAAAAATGGACAGGAGACCATTGAAATGGTGAAAGGAGCCCATCAGAACCTGGAATCCTGCCAGGTGGCTGGGCATCATCACACCCTGGATCCCTGCAGGGTAGGGGGGCAGCACACCTTGGATTCCTGCAGGGGCGGACACGTGGAGATTGACAACTGCAGATACAATTACTCCGAGTGGCACAGTTTCACTCAGCCCCGTCTTGGTGAAGTAAGTTTCCTAAATGGCCTAGAAATCTGTTTTGATTTCATTTTAACTTTCAAAATGATTGCACTTCAGTGATCTGATATTTATTTCAAATTAATGATTAATATTCTGATTGGAACATCATCTTCCTTAATTTTGGTATCATTCTGTCTAGATGCTAATTGGGTATTTACTCTTCCTCATATTTTGTGTGATTTTTAATTCCTACCAAGTTACAGTGGTAGAAAAATTATTTTTATATGACTTTGTGTTAATATTTCTTGTCTGACAAATCCTGTCATATTGAAACCCAAAGTGTGGGTCTGGGCAGTTCCAGCCCACACAGTCATGGTTCCTTATTCCAAAAGATGAGTCCACTTTAGTGTGGCTTCATTTCACTACGGCCATCATTTTGAAAGGTTAGCAATGGCTTCTTGTATACTTGCTGCCACATCTGGGACGTTTGGAAACATGCTGTATAGTGAATTTATAGTGTGATTTGTGATCAGACCAATCATGTGCATTTTTTATATGTAGGAATCCATTAGAGGACACACTCTGATTAAAAATTAAACAATGAAAGGTAAATCAAAGCCCTTATTTTTATGTTAGTAAGTCTTGGTGTTAAAATAATAAAAATAAAATGTGTTGTGTTTTTCCCCCTGGCAGAAGGTGCAGCTCTGTGATCAGGATGCCAGTCATCAGCTTGCTCAAGACTATGTGCTCAAGTACAGCTACGAAGGAAGAGGGTCTGTCGCGGGTTCTATAGGTTGTTGCAGTGAACGACAAGAAGAAGAGGGACTTGAGTTTTTGGATCATTTGGAACCCAAATTTAGGACATTAGCACAAGTATGCATGAATAGATGAGTGCGTACTAGGATAAGTCTACAGAAACAAGTGGCATTATTGCCTTCTCTTTCTTAAATAACAAAATAATGGTTTTTGTTTTGTTTTTGAAAGAAGATATTATATACGTAGGGATATCCCCACTATAAATTTGATAAAATCTCTTTACTCAATGTGGATTTACAGAGAGATTCTGTATTGAGTATACACTTTATACAATGTTTACCTGGTTTTTAATAACTTGCCTTTCACTTAAGGAAATCTACAAATAGAAAATTAAGGGTGTCTGCATTATTGTTTACACCAGCATGATGACAAAAGCCCCATTATAATGCAATGGAATGCATTCATTTGAGTCATCTTATAGATAGACTTGAAGTGCAACCCATTAGAAAATTTTAGATTTTTAACATGCTTTCACATTATTGCCAGTTACCTAATCAGTTGAAGCGGTGCTTGAAAACTGTTGTTCTTATAAAAATTCTAAGGTGTTCAAATTGAATTTTTGATATTGCCATATTTTTATAACATGACCTTTATTCATAATGCAAAAATCAATATTGCCAATATTATTTATATTGCCCATTATTACAGTTCCATTTGAGCAAGTTTAGTTTCTAGGTTGTATTCTGTATTAAGTCCTGCACTGAATCTGTATTTCCTCTGCTAACTCTTTTGACAGTGAAATTTAGTATTAAATAATACCTTAAGGTAGTGTTATTCCTGCAAAGTTTTAGGTTTTAGTATCTCCCTTTCTTTCTCCCACCCCCATTTTCTTTTTCCTTCTTCCTTGTATTTCTCTCCCTTTCATTTTCACCATCAACTCCCTCCGTTTTCTTTTCTTTTTCTTTTAACATTCCTATTTAGATTTGGGAATCTAAATAATTTTTGTACATAAATGTTCTGCTTCTCCCTTAAAGTGAGTTTTTCTGGTTTTTTTTTTTGGCACAGGTATTCCTAGCTTTCCATAAGATCATTGTAATGTTGATACTTTATTTCAAATATTTTGGTGATTCCTTTCTGTCCTCAGTATAACTTTGCCTTTGTAACGTAGAAATACGTTATGGTTTTTATTAGACAAACACTTCATTGGAAAAAGGAATAGTGAACTAAAGTTGAGGTCAAGATATTTACTATATAGTATATTCATAGATCATGTCTTTAATGTAGGTGTAAGGTTTATAGGTACAAAATTATAGTGGTCTTTTAAAATTAGCTTGGAAATACAGGGATTGTAGAAGTGCTTTAGAAGTAACTATTGTGTGACTTTTAAAATGAGGTGGGTAGTCATGTATGTGTAAAGTTACTTTAGTTACTTTTTAAGGTTATATATTGGACAAATATGTAAGTGGGCCTAACTTACAATTTTGAAATAATAGACACAATTCGCACAAAACAAATTCAAGGTCTTATAGTTAAATTCAGTCAATGAATTTCATTTTCTGTGCATACCAATACATTAATATTTATTGTTAATAATATGCCTATGTTAAATTCACAGGTTGGCTTGTAACAATTATCAAGAATTAGAATTCGGAAATTAATGAAGTTTATATTTTCATAGTTTCATTACTGTTCAAAAAAACTATTTAAAAGTTATTTGTAATACATTTTGTACAGAATTCTTGTATATTACTAGTTATGATAAAGGAGATTAGTAGTTTTAAAAGTCTGTTTATTGAAAATGCGCCTGGTATGAGTTAATGGGATTATATTTTTTAACTCAAAAGATTGTGTCTCATCTGTAGAATCCTATCCTACATATTTTAGAATTTTAGAGTTCGACTTGGAGAGTTCCTTTAACCATTGTTATCACTACATTTATATATGTCTATTCTAAAGACTGTGAAGCTGTGGGTTGGGATATTGGTTAAGTTGCATACTCTCTGTGTTTTGTTTTGTTTTGGTTTTTTCATCATAAAATGGTTAATAACATAGAAATAGTTTTTTAGATGGCTGTAAGACTTTTGAATAAAAATGGTTTTTAGCTTGAAAATTATACAGTCATATACCTAAAAGACACTTTTAGTAAGAATAAATAATTTGGACTAAACCACACCTACAATGCATTTCCTATTAGCGAAAATCAATTATGGAAACAGGGTAATGGAAAGTTGTTGCTAGAATGTTGTTAATTGACAAAATATCTCCTCATAAAAGTTACCTGATAACGGCCAATGCATTCAGGACACATCACAAAGATTATTAAAAGCATCCATTTAAAATTGCCAAGATTAAAATACTATTTTTTAAGTCTTCATTTTAAATAACTGCAAGCTATCACCTACCTGGAAATTTAAGGCTCTTTGGTAGTAGCTGTGGTAACCGTAAATGCAGATGCCAAAGAGTGTCTTGATTGAAATACCAATTCCACACCTATTAGCTATGTTATTAAGAAAATCACTTAAACTTTGAGTCTAGTTTCCTCACTTGTGTTTTGTATGAAGGGTGGGAGGAAATTGCTTTATAATTTTGTTGCCATGGTCAAGAAAATTAATTCATAATCCCTGGCACAGAGTTGCCACTGAGTATACATTAGCTACTCCTGTTATCTAATGAGAAGAGAATGTCTTAGTTGGGGATAATCACATATTCATTCAACATTCTCCTTTATAGCTGGCACCTTGTCGTCCGTGTGCCCATGTTGCCATTCATTTCCCAGAAGCCTGGCAAGCCTGTTGTTTTCTACTACATTACTCTTATTATACAAAAGACAAATATGGTATCACACTGAGTCAGGTTCTCTTTGGTTTTCTATGTAGAGCATTTCAATTACCGAAATTTAAAACTGAGAATCCTCAGTTGCAATCTTTGTTTATATAGTATATCCTATTTATTATCTCAAATTGCCAAACTTTCTGAAAAGTTTGAGCAATTTTATTCATGCATTTGTATTTTTGTAGAGGTTTATACTCTTGACACTGCTCTCATGTAAGGCTTTCCTGATACAGTCTGCGCTGTTAGGAGAAGGTATAAAATGAATGCATTCCTTGTTGCTGCCCACACAGTGCAGGTGTAGATGTAAGAATAGGATCACCAAATCATGCAGAACTTTTCCTGTGGTATTATGTGGTAAATACTCAAAACACACTGAAAAAATTCCAAACCCTGTTACATTTAACTGTACTGTTCTAGTGAAGAAAGCTGTGCTTCTGCTGTTCTAAGCCAGTGCTCATAATCATGAAGTATAGCCTGTTTCTGGTAACTCCCATGTCTCTCTTGGTACATTCTTCTCATCAGTGTCCTAGTTCAAACCTTTGTTCTCATGCAGCCACACTGTGTCATGAATCTAGTCTCTTTCATTTTTTCCAGTTGCCATCAAAGGACAGATATAATCCTGGCATTCTCCTAAGGGCCATAGATGGTTTCAGAGTGCAAATTTGAAATACAGAAACCACATTCACATACTTATGTCCAAGACCCTACACATTCTTTATTTATGATTTTATCATTGTAAGGATTCATTTGCAATGTCTATTCTCTTCTTATCCATTTCTTCATTTACAAAAAAGTGATATTTTTAAGGATCAAGTTAAAATGCTACCTTCTTTAATCATAAGAGAGCTGTGTTTCTAGATCTCATTGTAAATTCTTTTCCTTACTGGTTTATATAGAAGTTTGTGCATATGTATGAGTGAATATGTGTGCATGTGTTTTTCCTCTCTTATGCAGAGGTACTAAATACAAATAAAAACACTTATATTTGTAAGCTTAGAAAATTATCACCACTAACATATTTTGATGCACCAAGTTGTATTGCCAAGGTCATAATGGAAGAAAAGTTATTACAAACTAAGTTATATGACCCCTAGCATGCTGTATTACTTTGCTTTGACATATTTTTATTGTAGAGCTTATATATTTAGCTTATACATTGGGTTTTATCAACATAGATAAATTGAACACATAGAATATAAAGCATTTGCACTCACCACTTAGTACAAGAAATGGTTAGATATTGCATTCTTTTTTTTCCCCTCTGGGGGCCTGGGGTGGCTGATCCTTTTTTATACTGTGGCTCATAGCAACTAAATTCTTCGCATCTTCAGTGATTTCATGCACATTTGCCAACACACTGAAATGGAACAATGACTTTTTTGCATCTTCACTATTGTAAGTACCTAGAAAACTCTCAACGTTGGTTATACGAATGAGTAAATAAATTCACATCTGCATTTGTTATCTTATTGATACTAGACTGAGGTTTTACCTAAAGGGATTTTTTTCCCCTCGATATTAGTCAAAGTCATCTATCCAGGTGAATTTCATTTATGATATCATCTCATAGTCAGCATGTTGCAAGATTGTAGTGAACCTAATTTTTGCTAAAGAGCAAAGCCATACAGAAAGCAACTAAGAATCACATTTTGGGAATTCAGTAAATTGCTTTTCTAAATTTGCCAAAGTCAGTTTATAAACTGATTCGAGTAAGACCATTCTTGACTCCAGAGGTATTTAAGAATCCTGAAGGCATGAAAGTGGTAACAAACCTACTCTACGTTAAACTGGGAGAATGTTTACCAAGAATGTTTGTCCCAACTCAACTGGGGTTTCTGGGATATTCCATGAGAAGACCATCAGATGAAAACCAGAAGAAATGAAAAGGTTCACTGTGAGCACAAGAGACAATGAGCTTATTCCTTTGTGAGCTTGGTATGTCTCGAGAAGATAACATGCAACATGTGAGACTCTGCTTTTCTCTGACCTTCTAAGGAATAGAACTTTCAGTTATTACGACAGTAAGTATGTCATGTTTCTGATTTCATTGGGGGGGTGCAATACTGTACTTTTCTCTATGATTTTTATTTCCACTGGGCTTAGATTTCAGTCAAAGGATCCAAATCTTAAAATATCAGATTATGCTAAGAGTCTAGTAAGATTCTCTCTGCCTTCTATTAAGATTCTCTCTGTTTCCCCCTACTCCTCATTCAAGTAATGGCTAAGGACTTAAGTCACCTTTGTGTAATTTTTCATTTAGTTAAGTAAATAAGAATATTGCTCATCTGCATTTTAAGTTAAACATGGTGGCTGACCTGGGTTCAGTCCACAGTACTCCATATAACTTCTGGGGGAGCCCTGCCAGGAATTATTCCTGAGCACAGAACCAGGAGTAAGCCCTGATCACAGCTGAATATGGGCCCTAAATCAAAATAATTGAAATAAAGATAATTGGTATAAACTAACTATTCAAGGGTAGAATAGTAACTATTTACAATGTTATTGTGAACTATAATTAAGGACAATGGATGTAATGATTTTGAGTACTGGGTTGATAATTCGAAAGACATATATTCAAACTGCAGCTTTGTTTTCACTACCCCAATAACTGAATAAACTTGGTAAATCACAGAAGTCTCAGAGTTCTTGGATATAAAATAGGGTTCTGATCAGGGACTTTATTCAAAGGAAGAGAGTGTGAGACCCTCATTCTTTCCCTGGTGCTGTATGGCCCCCCTGCTCCCAGTTCTATTCATAACCTTCATTGTTCTAGGCAGTGTATCTCAACTGGGGTTTCTAGGATATTCCAAGGGAGTAATGTGAAAATCATAAATGGGTTGGTGAGGGTATTGCATGACACTGGGGGTGAATTTGTAGGGGGCAGTGTAGCATGGAAACAAGGTCAGAAGAGTCACGGTCAGCAAAGTTTGAGAAACACGGTTCTAGAACACTCAGGGCAATGCAACAAGTGGGGCTACAATCTGATGCCCACAGGGATGGGCAGAGGACCATGGAGAATAACTCCCAGGTAGCGATCCCCACCCTGGAGAAGGCATGTATCAAAAATAGACACAAGTAAGAATAAATGAGATACTGCATAGTAAGGTCTTGGTTTAGTGCCTTACTCATAAATATGTCAACAGTAGCAGCTATTATCGTGCTAATGATCATGGAATATCGTGAATTATCTTGACTTTGAAGATTAATAAAATTTTAAAAAATAAACAGAATACAGGGTCAATAAAAAAAGCGGGATGATGTTCCTAATCAGAATAAACTCAAAATTATGTAAATGGAATTGTCTGATATATAATGGCTGGAGAGATAGTACAGTAGGCAAGGTGCTTCCCTTGTGTGCAGCCATCCTGGGGTTTGATCCCTGGCATCCCATATGGTGCCCAAGCACTGCCAGGAGTGACCCCTGAGTATCATCAGGTGTGGCACAAAATAAAACAAAAGCCTATGTTATACAATAAAATATAGATGGCAATTTCTAATGATGAAACTATTTCTTCTTTAGATGTTTTAATGGCTTCATTTTACAATAAAATCTGATTTATAAAATCAGAGGAAATTTAAAGATTAAAAAAATATATATGTATATATATTTGTAGGGCTGGAGATAGTACAGTGGGTAAGGGGCTTGTCTTGCATGCTGCTAACCAGGGTTCAACCCTCAAATTTCATTTGACCCCAGAGACTGCCAGGAGTAATCCCTAAGTGCATAGCCAGAAGGAAGCTCTGAGCACCTCTGGGTGTAGCCCCCAAACAGAAAACAGAATTGTGAAAAGAAAAAACCTGAATTTTATGTATGTCAACCTCAACGAGGAATATAAGATGTTCACAGTAAATGATTATCTTGAAGAAGCAAATAGTTTATGTAAGTATAATAATTGCATGTATTACTTTTGGTCTTAGAACTTTTTTTCACTTTTAACACAGAATTTGTCATCAGCAAAGATTCCTGTTAGTCTAAAGAAAAAATAAACTTACTAGAAACACCAAATAAAACATTTCAAACTATATCTAGATGATTGCAATGATAAGCCAAGTGAATCGTTCATTTTGCAGAAAGCCAAATTACTCCCTATTTCTCCTGTCAAGCATAATCGTAGTCCTTCCTCCATGGTAACGTGCCTAGTCTCCATTGGCTTTCATTTTAAATGTTGTAATATTGAAGCCTTGTCTGACTTCTGAATATTTGATTGTTTATATGTTTTGAACCACACTCAGTGGTGCTCAGGGCTTACTCTTTTTAGGCATCACTCTTGATGCTCAGGGAAGCATATAGGATGCCATGTATTGAACATGGATCAACCACATGCAAGAGAAACACCTCACCTACTATAATATTTCTACAAAATCTGAACCCTGACCTTTCTGGGGGAAAGGGGATGGACAGGAGCACATCTGATGATGCTCAGGATGTATTCCTGGTTCTGCACTTAGGAATAAATCCTGGGTCTGCACAGGGACCATATGGGCTCTCAGGGATTGAACCCAGATTGGCCTCATACAAGGGAAGTGCCTTACATGCTGTACTATCCCTCCAGACCCCTGAATCCTGGACTTAAAAAAAAATTAAAAATAGAAATCATTTTCTAACTTGTTAAATAAAGGATACGGGATCCTTTAGCTAACAAAGGTTTTATATAAACATTTTTAATATCAGCTCTCCTTTCATGCATAACAAATATGAAAATATTAAAAATTTTATACACAATAAAATATTTCTGAAATTTTCTCTATTGAGTACTTAAATAAAAAAAAACGGGCAAGATGATGAGAGAATTTGGATACTTTTCTAGAAACCAGAATAGGATTAATTAACTTGTAGGCACAGTTTTATTCAATATGATTATTACTGTGTGTGATATTTCTTCAAAGAAGAATGTAAATCTTCCCATTTACATAACCCTACAGCTTAGGTTTCAGCAGGGAAGAAAATCTCCAACCCTAGTTAATTAAAACATTTTTATTGTAATAAACTAATATACCTCATAAATTTTTAAGAGAAGGGTTCAAAAAGTTTGACATTTATCTCAACTTCCTTAGAACTCAGTTCTGCATCTTAAATAAATCAAATGCCTAATATGTGTGTTTTTCATTTCTACAATAAGGAAGGAGTTATACCAGATTGAATATGAAGCCAATTTCTATTGTTAATTGTCCACAAACTTTACATATTTATTAAATGTGAGTGAAATGATAATTTACTTTTAGTAAAACTTATTTAAAACTGGTTTCCAGACTTTCTCTAAGTCAAAGATAGGTGCCTCAGATGTCTGTGATGCATGATATTGCATGTCACACTGGGACAAAGGTTAGTTTAGAGTCAGTATCACACCTACAGGAAAGTGGTAAGCAGCCTTAAAGACATGACTTCAAGGAATAAATGCACACCCATCTTGTCACACCCAAGATTTTTACAATGCATTCATTTTTCTAATCCAGATATGCATCTAAACCTTAATTGCCTACATATTCTCTTTTTTATAAGCCTTGGGTCTTTTTGCAGTGTGGAGGCTGGGTGGCCTTCGTTGGGCCACACCCAGTGGTGCTTAGTGCTTCTTGCTGGCCCTGTGCTCAAGGAATGTTCCTGGTGGTTCTCGGGGGATCCTATATGGTGACACAACCTGATGATGAGGGGTGGTCCTTCCAAATTTTGGGTAAGGAGAAGGCTGATGTGATGGTGAATCAGAGACTGACGCTGGACTAAATGACACATGGAATCTGGAAATCAGCCCACTCACACCTGTAATGTTCGGCTTGAGCAACGCCTGTTGAACAGGCAGATGCACACAATGAGTTCCGGGGACATGAGAACATCCCAAAGAAACTACTGTGTCACCCAGTGGGAGGAAATTCTACTGTGAAGGAAACCATGTGAAGGATCATGAGATAATTTCAGAATGAGAGGGATTAAAAGTTCATCTTGTATTAGAGCTTTGTTATATTTCTTTTGTCCAGTTGTTATAAGGCATTATTACTCACACAATGGCTTTTGTTTTCTGTGTGGAAATTATTATTCCTTTATCCTTTTAGAAGTCCCTATGATTACAATCTTTCTTGCTTCAGTCATATATGTGCAAAAGAGGATATTTGTAAGAGCAGCTGAAGATTTTAGTGGGGAAAGAATAAAACTATTTTAATAGTCCTTGCTGTATAATTAGTAAGAAAAAATTAAAAATGCAAGTCTGAGCTTAGTTTATCCAGTCTGGGATGGAGTTCTGTCATGGATCTATTTAAAATAAATCATCCTGGATTTGTGGGAAGGACACCGGTAGCATTTTGCATGCCACAGTTATACACAAAGAAGTTCCCATCTCTGTGGATGAGAGTGAGTTTTCTCCTGAAGAGATTGGATGGTCCTACTTGCCAATCATTCTGGGTAGAAATTAATACTAGGGTGAGAATGAAGGGATAGGTCCAGCACAGAGGAGGGCAAGAAATCTATGTTCGCCTGAGATCAGAGGTCATTTTGATTCAGATTTGTGTTTGTTGTTGTTGTTGTTGCATAGTGTTTCAGTGGAGGTAGAAGTAAATCAGGTAGGGAAGCTTGCCCAAGAAAGACAGCTAAAGAGGGAAATAGAGATTTTTTGTGTGGTTCTTGCCCTGGGAAGCTATATAAGGCATAAGACTATTCTTCAACTATCTGTAATCCACAGATTACAAGTGGCCATTTTAAATAACAAAAAAGAAATGAAGCATGTTCTCTGGGTTACTCTGGGTTTGGGAAGGGTGTTTAAGGAAGAGCAGTGTCCTACAGGCCAGAGTGGCACCAGCAGAGATGGCTGAGGGAGGAAATTGGTGGCTGGTGTGAGAGAATCTGCCCATCTGACTCCCAGGCCTGAGGAAACATCTCTTTCAAAAGAGCAAGTGGATACATTAAGACGAGCAACTACTGTCAAAAACTAAGGTCTGTGAGAACTGGTGTGTTAGGACATGTTTGCATGATATTCTTCATTGTTGCATCAACCATCATTTAAAAAAAATAACACTCTGAAATGGTAGAATTAATTCTGTGAAACAAGGCTGAACTCTTCAGAACCAATATTTTTCTTGGTTTTAATTTAAACTTCTGTTCCTAAGTTTCTCTTTTATAGTTGTGTAGGTTGTGTAGAAAGGCCTGTGTGAGGAGCCCAAATTTGCCAGGCCACCACCAGAGAAGCTTCTGAGGTGTATCGGTGTGTGAGACCTACAGCACCTGCAGGCCTGCCTTGTGACGGACACCATCTCCATGGGCCGGGAGTCAGCGCCCGCCTTCTCAGACCATTCATGACATTCCACTCTCCGTGACCAGCCAGTCTTGTCAGTGTACAGGACTTTTCTTAATGATCTTACATTTCTTTTCCTCTATAAATCATACGTCTTTCAAGGACACACCCAAATTCTTGAAGGATGTACAATGACTTAAAATCAATTCCTATTTTTGATCCTTTGTTATTGCTTCCATTACCATTCAAGAAAACGACCAACTTTTGTACATTATACTCTTTCCCACTTTTGTACATTGTACTTTTCGTAGTGACTTTTCAGTTTGGGGGATATGACATATAAATAAAAATACTTTAGACACAGAGGTATACTTTCATGCTTTAAGAAGACATAGCTATTTAAAATTTTATTATGAAAGACATCTGGTTCTCACTATAATCAAACAGAACCTTGTAATTTAAATTTCCATCACTTTACTATTGTAGTTAACATACTTACAATAGTGATAAAATTTATGGTGTGTTGTTTTGTTTGGGGGGGTTTATTTGTTTTTGAGCCACACCCACATTGTTCAGAGGTTGCTTCTGGCTCTGTGTTCAGAAATTATCCCAGGCAGTGCTTGGGCGACCATATGGGATGCTGGGGATCAAAACCGGGTTGGCTTCCTGCAAGGCAAACACCCTACCATTGTACTATTTCTACAGCCCCCAAATGTATAGTTTTGATGTACAGTTGCCATATCTCACCACAATCAGCATGCCTAGATTGTCTACCAATGTTATTCTAGTCTGTCTCCTCATTGCCCCCCTCCTCCCACCCTGCTTGCTAATCACAGTTATGTAATTTAAGGCCAATGGTTTGTCATCACTGGGTATTAATTATTCCTTCACTGTATCACTGTATCACTGTCATCCCGGTGTTCATTGAATTGCTCGAGCGGGCACCAGTAACATTTCCATGTGAGACTTGTTACTGTTTTTGGCATATCGAATACGACATGGGGAGCTTGCCAGGCTCTGCTGTGGGGATTATCTATCCCTTATGTACAACAAAAACATTTAAATTATTATTAAAGAAAAAATAAAGTAATGTTAAATGTTCTCCCAGTTGTGTTATTATTATAACTGTTAATGAATATACTTTAAAATTTTAAAGCACATTACTTTTCATTATGGCATAAACTAGGATGCTCTTGATGGATAAGAACATGTTAGAGCAAAACAGGAAATTCCAAGATAGTTACTACATCCAGATATTATTCAGTATTCATATCACATCTAGAATTTTGCAATGTAAATAAAATATGCTTTCTAAATGGATTCTGATAGCTTTTAATTGTAGATGCCAAGAGTGGAAACTCAAAATAATTGTCATGTCATATCGTCTTAATCTTAATTTCTCTGCATAGTTGAGACTATGGGATGATAGGAAAACTTATAGTTTCAGGCTTTTCAGAACTATCTATGACAATCAGGTTATACTAGGAAAGACAATGTTGAAAACATTAGAAGACCTAGAAAATGAAGATTAGCATAATGAACAACAAAGCCACCAGAGATTTTTAGGTCTCAATTATTATAGGAAAACCATGTTGCAACATAAGGAATTCATTAGTGATGTTAATAAGTTCATTAACCAAAAGTGATCATGTTAATAAGTGATCATTAACCTAAAGCAGCATTTTTCACAGATTATTTGGATGGTGCTGTCTCTTCTAGGATGAAATTTAACTCAACTATATTTCTATGCCCAGTCATAAGAGACTTTCAGCCCGGTACTTCTGAAGGAATGCCTTTCAGTTCCCTGGGCATGGGAAACCTTTGGAAAATAGATGGTTTCCCAGAGCATCACTTGTCTGCTTATTCTTAAAGCTTCAAAAGTTGAGGGTCCAAAAGGATGGTTGATCAATTTTAGACTTTATTTTTCTTTAAGTTTTTGCTATGTCTGCACATGCATGCAGGAAGGTTGAAAGGCAGGAAAGAAGGGGGAGGAGAGAGAATGAAGCTTTAAGGGGTTCTCTTAAGGACACCAACTCATTAGATCTATGTCCAACCATTATGACCTTTAATTATATTCTTAAAGACCCAGTGTCTGCATAGCCATTGGGAGTTTGGGCTTCAGCGGATGGGAAGCCAACACAATTCAGTCGTTAGCATCATCAATGTGAAGGAAAAGCCAAGATCCTTTGTGCTTTCAAGGTTAACTAGAGTTAAAGAAGAATGAGATGTCTTCTTAGAGGGCCTGGGTGAGGGTGAACATTTTGGAGAGGCAGGTGCAACTAGTTGGAATGCCCTGACGGTAGGACAGCTTCTTCTGAAATGGAACTCTCCTAGGCAGAGGCTTCAGAGCTGAGACAGCGTCTCTGACAGGTGCCCTGGGAAGTCTCAGAGATGGGACTGGGAAGCTGAAATTAGTGCTTGAATCCTGAGTGATAAGGTCTGTGGGTTTCAGTGAAGCCCCAGACTGCCGGGAAACATGGCTCTGACTGAGTTGGTGGGGGTGACTAGGGTGGGATAATTGAAGGCCACGGAGTTGCCCCTCGTTGATCTGGATTGTCTGAGGGTTCTGACCTTGCAACTCTGAGGAGCAGCAACACTTTTCTAAAAGGGATTCTTCCTGGATGTAGCAGGTGAAGGCTTAGAGGACACAAAGCCCAACTGAGACACCCATACACTTCTAGCGTTGAAAAGCACCTATCAAAATATTGTAAAGCAGATTCTAGGCTGACAGTCATTATTTCCTCCTAGACTTTGAATGATTTGGGGAGGGAACCGGGTTTGAGTCAAGTCTTTTCCTTTTGCCCCTCACACAATGCCTGTCCAGCTCTGGGCCTCCTGCTGCTTCCTTGAATGAGACAACTTGCAAACCCTCTAAGTCCTCATTCAGTGAAAACCATCTTAGAGGGCTTTGTGTGTTAGATTTTCTTTTGAACATCAACTAAAAAATTGTACCTCTGCACCGACAATTTTCAACTCAATAATTCACACACAAGAATAACAAAACTTTCTTAGAAAGTTTAATATAAAGCTACAAAACTGACAGTAAAGATAGCTTCCAGTTATCATCAGTCTTAGGGGGATAAAAACGGCCAGGGTATTAGTTTCTGGTGTACCAAATGCCAGCTTAGGAATGCTTTATGCACGTTCGTTCATCTTCTTAACGCTAATCACTCTAGGAGCGAATACATGCCTCTCGTATTAATGAGGAGAATTTGATCAGGAGTCAAAGGGAGGGTCCGCTGATCCAAAACAAGAGTGTTCCTGGCAGCCGGTGCGCCCAAGTCAGGGCAGGCAGCCCTGCAGGCGGAGTTGAGCTCTCCGGTGTTTGGTAAAACGTCAGGGGGACGCCTGCGGACCCTCTGGGTGTCTGGCGCTCCGCTCAGGGCTCCGCCGAGCCTCAGCGCCCCGGGGTGATGGAGGGGCGTGGGAGAGCGGGCAGAGGGTGGAGACCTGGGACCGCTTTCCCGGGAACTGGCGCAGGGCGGGCGGGGACGCTCGAGAGCAGGGGTGCAGGCTCGGGCAGCTCCCCAGCGGCTCCCGCGGTGATAAAACTTGAGAAATAACTAGGAGGGGCCGGCCCGCGTCTTCTGGGTCCAATCCCGTTTCAGAAAAGAACAAACGCCGGGGGTAGGCAAGCGTGAGAAGGGCCGAGACCGCCTCCGACGTGAGCGCCGACCCGAATCACACCTCCCGTGCCGCGGCGCTCCATCGGCTCCCGCGTCTCCGCAGCCCCGATGGCCACCGCCGGGCCCCGCGGCTCCCCGCACCCTGCACTCCGCAGGCCGCTGCTGCTGACCCTCGTGGTGAGAGGGAGCCGGGATCTGGAAGGGGGACGGGGGTGATCCGCTTTGGGTCCGAGGCTGAGGCTAGCCTTATTCAAGGGGCCGATTGCGGCTCAGCTCAGTCCCGCGAGCCCGGGTCGAACCCAAATTTCGGCCTGGAGGGGTGAGGCCAGACGGGGCTGGAGGAGAGACTCGACAGAGCTTAAAAAATTGGCACAGCACGTTTGGGTATTGCAATTCGATGTGTCCTCCTAGGGCTTCTCTCCGCTTTGAGTTAGAGATTGGAGAGCTTTGGGGAAGAGAGGGAGGGAGCAAAGGCGTTCGGACAAGCTTTTTTTTTTGGGGGGGGGGGTGGTCCTGGAGTGAGCAGAACTCCCGAATTAAATGGGACCCAGGTGCGACCCTCGCTCCCGTCCCTAGTCTCGGGTCACGGTTGATTGGCAAGAGGAAGTCAGCGGCTGCAGGGGCTTAAGACATGCCCCTGATTCTGGAGCCCAGTTACTTCTGGAATACGCTTTTTGTCACCCTTAAAGGTTCTTTCTTCCCGGAGCCTCCGGGCCGGGCTGGGCAGGGCGTGCGCGGGCGTGGGAAGGTCGGACGCGGGCTGGGATGCAGCGGGAGCTGCGGGACTGTGGGCGAGGCCAGGTGCGTTCCAGGGAGGGCAGCGCCCGCCTCTGCTCCTGCTCCTGGCTGGTCCTAGGCCAGGAGACCAGACCCAACCTGAAAGTTAAGCCAGGGACAGCTGTTGAGGAATCGGGGAGTCTGTCCGTGCATTCCAGGCTGGGCTAAGAGGGGACCCGGCTTCCGCGCGGTGGCTGCGGGGTGGGCGGCACCCTCGGTTTGGACGAAACCGGAGGCTCTGAGACCCACGTTTGACAGTAAGGAACGGCTACCCAGCGAACTGCTGTTTGGAGATATTTAAGGCCCTTCCCGATTCCCGTATTTCCAAGAATGAATTTAGGGGATGTGTTGTTTTCTCTGCCAACGGGATTGGAGGAAGGGGAGAAGAAAACGCCGAGGTTCTCAGTTATGAAAAATGCCCTCTTCGCTTCCAGCAAGGGCGTGGAAAGCATTTGCAGTTCTTGGCATTGGACAAAGGTGTATGCATGTGGCAGGAAGGGGTGAGAGTTGGGGTGTGGCAAGACAGGAAGGCGCATGCATGTATTGTATGTCGAAATAAAGATAGCATCAGCTCATCGACTACACACTCACATATTCTTTAGGGGTGGGGGGGTGCAGGGGCTCCCCACCAGCTATTCTCATCCTCCGGCCCCTGGCCTTCTGTTCCGAGTGAAGACCAGGGGTGCGATTTTGATCTAGCCCAGGGTGCCAGGGTTATCCGGGGCGACACTGGTTGTGCTGGGTGCCTCTAGGACAACACCCAGGGCTACTCTGGAGGGCGAGGAGGAGAGAGGGACCTTGTGTTCCCGTAACTGCAACTTGGGTGGTGATGGCTAGACTTGAGCCTTAATCGCTGACCCTAGGATATCTTCAGGCTGAGAACTATTAAAATATTTAATTTCCTGAAGGCCGACCCAATGAGTATCTGAAGATTCGTATATTGGAAATAGTATTTAGAAAGTTACTTTGCTCCACATAGCTAATTTCCAAGCTGTTCTATTTCTGTACAGATAGATAAATTAAGACTTCCATTGACATTCCCACATCTGCGTTTCCTACTACTCATAGGACTCTTCTCTGTGGAATATTTATGCCAAAACATTTTAGAAGCACAGCCTCCATTTTCTAAAAAAATATGTGTACTAAGGAGAGAGCTCTTCAGGCAAGTCTTTAATCTCTTAGCTTTGCACTGAATCTTTCCTTTTGAACTTTTCTCCTGCTGCCTTCCTGTTCCCACCCCTCTATCCCTAGGACATCTTCAAACTAATATCAGATAGTCTTAATGATTGCTCCTCCACCAACACACAGACTAAGATCAAAAAGACCTAAATGCCCATCAGCAGATTGAAAGGATAAAGCAGTTGTGCATCAGATACTCAGTGGAACCCTGGAGTTGAAATCTTACCTTCTGCAGCTAGATGGATGAACTTGAAGGGATTCTGCTAAGTGAAAAAAAAAATGTCAGAAAATGAGACAAATTCAAGATGGTATACACAGAATATAAATAACCAAACAAATGGATTAACAAACTATAGCAATAATAACTCAGATTCTGCAGTAAGTATGATGATGACTGTATAACCATAGAAAAGGGGGAGGAGAAGAATGGGTATGGAGTCAATACCAAGGAGATGGTTCTAGAACCTTCTGGTGAGGTTCATAAATCTACGGAATTGTGAAGCTGTAGTCTGAAAATTACATGGTATTAGCAACCTCCATCCCTCTTGGATAGCATGGCAAGTTACCGAGAGTATCCTGCCCACACGGCAGAGCCTGGCAAGCTCCCCGTGAGGTGTATTCGATATGCCAAAAACAGTAACAAGTCTCACAATGGAGATGTTACTGGTGCCCGCTCGAGCAAACCAATGAACAATGGGACGACAGTGCTACAGTGATATTGGCAACCTAGGATGAATCAAATTCTAATTTAAAATTAAAGGAGAGGAGGAAACTAAAATGGTAACAGCGATAGCAACATTTCTCTTCTTGATCTAATTATTGCAAATTAATTTGCATAGTGTTTTCTCTTATAGCATAACATTTTCTCTCTCGGAGCATATGACTTCTACCTGAAATCCATGTTGACAAGTCATTTTATTTCTTTAGGTTTTTTGACATTAATTAAAAAGATGCTTTTAGTTGTTCACCAGAACATTTAAAATATTCATATTTATCTCTTAAATAATAAGAAAAGGGACTGGAGAGATAGTACAGCAGATCCCTGGAACTCCATTTAGTCCTTGGCATCCCGGAATTTGGTCCCTGAATCCTACCAGGAGTGTATTGAGCTATAGCCTGTATGGCTCAAAATCCAAAAATCATCAATCAGTAGATAAGGAATAAAATAATTTCATTAATTTTTTTCATTTGTGATTAGAAAAAGTAGCAGCAAATAAAGAGAGAATTATATTTTATCTTAAAATGATGATTTTAAGGAAGTATGTTTTACTATATATTTAGATCTATGCATTATTGAATACCGTTGTAAAATGATACTGCTGAAGGGATGAAACAGTAGTACAGTGGGTAGGCACTTTCCAAGCGGCTTGCATGAGGGTGATCTGGATTCAGTCCCCAGCACTACATATGGTCCTTTGTGCACCACCCGGAGTAATTCACTAAGTGTAGAGCCAATAGCACACCCTGATCACTGTCAGATGTGGCCTAAAGCAGCAATAATTAATTAATTAATTAATTTAAAAAATAGTTCCGTAGTATCAGATCCAGCTAGATCCTAGGGACCTCTACATTAGAAAATACAAGTAAACCTGAGCACTTTTATTTTCCTTTTTAGTAAATAGTAAACATTTATTGTGTGTACTACCAAAAAGACAGCTTGCATACTGGGAACACACAAGCCAAAGCATGAAGTAACTATCAGTGAGACAGGAATCTCCATTTATTCTTCACAATGATTGTTTTTATCTATTCATGGAATTTTCAAATCTGATTTTTATTTTAAAATGTTTTAAAAATATTTTATTAACATCATTGATTTTAAATATTATGTAATTACTGGGGTTTAGCTTCATACTTTTGTACATGTAATTGTCACCATTCTACCACCAAAATATCCAATGCAAGCACATTTTTTTGTGCTGTTGTAATCCCTATGACAGTTGTCATTCCATATATGGCATTTTTAGTGTCCTGTTGTTAATCTCATTTTTCATTCCTATTTAACTTTCCATTCTCCTTCAGAAATACATGCAGGAATGCATTCTATCTCATAGAACTTGATTAAAAGAAAATTTAGTAATATCAAAATATAAAGATTACAGAAATAAGTTTTAAAATTTGCTTTTGAGTGGTAAGAATTTGAAAGGTAAGTATATTTCCATTTTGAAGGAAGCACAATTTCTAGAAGAAATAACATTGAAAAATTCTTTAGCTATTATGTTCAGTCAAGGAAAGTTTCTTATTTTTTCAGACATTCCAGTTCTGTTCTCAACTTCTTTTTTCCTGAATTGAAAAATATTGGCATTTTGGAAAGCCTATCTTGTGTATTCACTATAAAACTGAACAACAGCACAAAGGAAAACAATTCCAGATAATGTCTTTAGATTCCTTCCTTCATTTGGACTTAGATTTTTAATAGTCTTTAGTGATTTATATGATATGCCTTTGATTCACAAAATTAGAATAGTGCTATTAAGTAAAACAAATATAGTTGACAATACTTTATATTTTCTAAATTTATTTTGTAATATCTTAATTTAAAGTCCAATGCTACTCTAGGTTCTGTAAGTCAGATATTTAAGGAAGCCCTGAAGACTATCTTTTATAATTAAAATAGTCAATTCTTGGTTCATCAATACTTAAAACTGATTTTGTATGCAGCACCCTTTTATGCAAAAGAATAAAGTTATTTTAAATACTCTTAATCCAAAGGAAGCTATATAAAGAGGACATTCAGTGGTCATTGATATTAATTTTATATTCTTAATTACTTTATTTTGAAGAATAAAAATTCCAAATATAGTGCCATTGTTCTATAGTTTCAAAGAATAACATAAATAAATCTACATATGATAATTTCCATTTCAAAATTATATTGTTTAAATCATTCTTTCCAGTGACTGTATTATACACAATGAAAATAAACTTTGAATATAGTCATAGATGTATTTCACAAACATAATTTCAATATAGAAATCCAGTTGAATACAACTAACATCTCGCCCTAGATATTTAAAATACTAAGATTATAAAATTAAACCCACATATTATTTAGGGTTATGTATCCATTAGAAAAATTAAGTAGATATAAGAAAGTAAATGATGAATAAAGATCAGTCACCCATTAATGGTGCTTGCACTTTAGAGGTTAGGGAAGGAAGGAACTGCTATTGGGGAGAGGAGTCTAGAGTCTTTGATAGATAATATTTTATTTCTAAACATTGAAGACACATTCCCTGGCATATGACTCATTAATTTTTGAAAAACATAAATCCAAAATATTGTGTTCTGTATATGTATTATATTTTATGAAGGACAGATTTTTTAAAAATAGAGAGGAATAGAAAGCCAAAAGCTATTCTTTGGAATTATAGACAAACTCTTCTTTGAGCAATTAAAAGTTAGAGAAGACACAAGTAAAATATATTAGGAATGAAAGGAGGCACTGTTATAGAATGTGTAAGTGTTTTGAAAATAGACAATATTAATAGCTTATTTCAGTTCATTTGAATACATAAGTAAAACAGGAGATTTTCTAGGAAATGCAGATTTCCATCCTTGACTGCAAGAAGCATACAAAATCTAAGTAGATGTGTAACCCTTAAAAGCTTCTATTTAGAAAGCAATTATTTCCAAACACACACACTCTCAAATCAAGTCCAGACCTGTGACAGGTGAATTCATGCACAATTATAGGAATAGATCATCTCTACCTAATATAAAATGCTTCAAAGGATAGAAAAAAATGTGGAAATCTTACGTCATTTTGTGATAATTACTTGAAGTTTAAAAGTAACAGCTTACCTAGAATACATAATTGAAGCAGCAGGGCAGAGAAAAAGCATAGGGTTAAGGTACTTGCTATGTTACAGTTGAGACTATTCTGCCAAGACCTCGAGTGACAGCTGAATGAAGTCAGGAGTAAGCCCTGAGCACTGCAGGGTGTGTCCCCTCAAATAAATAACAGAAAGTAAAGTAGAATAAGTAGCAGAAAATGAAATCAATACTATTTTGTAAAGTGTCATGTTTGAGACTGAGAGATGGTAGAACCTGTGAGGGTCCCCAGAAAGAAACATTCATTTCAAAATGATTGGGACATTACATTTACTTAAAAAATTAAAAAATTCTTAGCAAATTTAGGAATATAAGGTAATGAACTTCCCTAATATAGTGAGGTAGATCTAGAAAACCTAGAAGTTTTGAGGCTGAAATTGCTTTAGTCCCGCCTGTTGTATCCTTGTCTTCAGTATTCAAGAGCTGGCTCAGCCAAGACACCTCGAGGCTTCACATGAACGATAAGGTCCCCTAGAGGCTAAAAAGCGGGCACATCACAAGTGGCCAGGGTTCTCAGAAAACTGTATTCAGAACCAAACTAAGTAAGGTGATCTGTTTCAAAACCAAAGAAGTGGGTCCAAGACCTGGAGTCTCACACTCCTAAAACTCAAACTTTTCTAACTACACGGAAGCAGGCAGATAAATGACTGCTCTCCCCAGGCTTGGTGAATTCTGTTTTGTGATGCTAAGCATGCTGTTTTAAGAATTATTTAACGTAACTTAATATAATTATGGGCTGACATATTGTAACTTAGTGATTTTAAATCAATTACTTTTTGTATTTCTTTTTCACACACCACCTCCAATTGGTCTTCCACTTTTTCACGCACCATTCCCAATTGATCTTCCACCCAGATTTTCTTCCCCAGTCTTCATTCGCTTGTCAATGTTGACTGGTATATTATTATTTTTGTTTAGTTTTATCTGTTTAGATTAAAATAATCCAGTACTTACCATTTTGCTTTGTTTCACTTAATTTCCTTAAGCTTCTTTCACTTCTCTGCAAATCCAAACTCAAAATTTTCTTGTGTTTTATAGCTATTCTCGTATATCAATGTACTACATCTTCTATAACTAATCATCCAATGGTGAACATTTTAATTGTTTCTGTATTTTCTCCTTTTGTAAGTAATACTTCGCAAAGGTGAATATAACCTCTCTGTTAGCATTCTTGAACCTTTTGGATCATTATCCAGGAGCTAAGTCTGGAACTTTATCTTTAGCAATTTAAAGAGGCTACATACAGTTTCCCAAAGGGCTGCATCAATTTACATTCCAAACAAGCTGCCAATTTTCCCATTTCTCTATATATTCTCTAATACTTGTTACTTCTTTTTCATTCGTCATTATCACAGGTAAAATATAGTACATCATTATGTTTTTAATTTTTATTGCTTTGATAATCAGGGATGGATGGTAAGCATGTTTTCATATACTCTATGACCACCTGTGTATTCTCTTTGGAGATATATCTCCTCAAATTTTCTGTCCATTTTTTGGATTGGGTTGAGTTGTTAGGTTTATTGTTATTAAGTCATATGAGATTGTAATATACCTTGGATATTTGCCTTTTATCAGATATGTGGTGTACAAATACCTTCATTCAGTAGGATTTTACTTCTGTTTACTTTTTCTTTTTATGTCCAGAACCTTTCAATTTAAAATAGTCTTCCATATATTTTTTAAATTTTAATTTTCTTTTTTTGGGATAGAGTTTCAAAGATGTCTTTAATGCTGATGCCAGACAAAGTTTCAGTTAGGTTATATTCAATGTATTATGATTCGGGGGCACTGTATAATGTTCATCCCTGTTTCCAATTAGTTTTTTAAAAGCTGGAGGTATATTATCTGATATGAGTTTATCTGTATCTGATTTTTATTAAAGACAATTTGGGGGTCACAGCCCACTGTTCAGAGCTTCCTCCTGGCTCCATATGCAGTAACAAGGATTGAACAGGCTAGCTTCATGCAAGACAAGTAACTTACCCTATACTGTCTTTCTGGTACAGTATCTGCTTTTTTTAACTTGCCATTTGCTTATAAGATTTTTGTCAACCTGTGACTTTGAGCTTATGTATGTACTGGAGTTTAAGATATGTCTCATGAAGACAGTAAACATTTGCATCTTTCTTAAGGAGGGACATAGTTGGTTGTGCTTAGGGGACTGTATGTGGTGCTAGGGATCAAACATGGGTAGGTCATATGTAAGGCAAGTGTCTTACTCAGGGAACTACCACTTTGATCACCAAAATTAAAAGGATGCCTTTAAACAGTTAAGCACACCTGTTACATTTAGGATAATTGTTTAGATGTAAGTATTTATTTCCATTTTATAACTTATTTTAGGTATATTTTTAATTTGTCATAGTTCCTTTGTTTTTCTCATATTTCTTTCCCTTATACTTTAACATACTTCTTTGGATTGTGTTTAAATTCGTTCTTTTATGTTTTTAAATTCATTTTCTTAATGTTTTTCTTCTATAGGTTTCTTTAGAAACTTTCATGTAAGTGGATGAAAGTTTGAAATGAAATGATATACTTTTGACTTTTGAGGAAGATTGGGGAAATATATTGACTCATTTTAGTGAGTCATATTTTTCACTCTACCCCCACACCCCACCCCACAATATATAATTTTAGTGTGTTATTACTCTTGCTGACTTAGTTTTTCATTTTATGAGCCCCTTTAATGTTTCTTGCAAGGCCGGTTTGGTGGTGATGAATTGCTTTGATTTTTGTTTATCTATAAAACTCTTTCCTTCCTGTTATTCTAAGTGATAATCTTGTCAGGTGGAATATTCTTAGTTAAATATCCTCTTCTTTTATATTTTGAATATTTCTTGTCATTACCCTCAGTACTAAGTGGTTTCTGTTCAAAAGTCCATGGGTACGCTTATCGTGTTTTTAAAATATATGTTTTATCTTCCCCTGATGTTTATATTAAATGTGCTATTACTATCTTTAATGTTTTAATTAATGCTTTAATTATAATGTGTTTGTGATATATCTATTTGGGTTTGTTTTGTTTGGGCTTTTTGAATCTGTTGTACTTGGTTTCTTTTTGTTTCTTAGTTTCTTTTCAAAATGATGGAAGTTTTAGTTTACTGTTTCTTCATATAGAATTTCCTCCCATTTCTTTTCATTTTAGACTCATACTAAGCAGCTCTGTTCTTGTTTCCTGGGTTCTTCATTCTTTTCCATATTTTACAATTTTATTTTCTATTTTCAATTCCATTTGTCAAACTTTCCAACTAATTGTCTTTTTAGCTAGAGAGCTCCTATTATATTCTTTAACTCAGCCACTGTATTTTAAAATTATTTTTAGTAGTTTCTCTTTTATTGTTACAAATCTTACCTCATCATTTTTTTTTCTGATTTCATTCAACATTATTATAGCTGTTTTAAATTCTTCAGGCAAGCAACCTGTTTTTATTGCATTTGAGTTTTTCCCTGGCTTTTTGCTTTACAACGTTACTTTTGCAAATGTCTCTGTTTCCTCATTTTGTTCAGAACAGCATGTTAACTGTGTGTTGAACAGCTGACCTTCTTTTTCTTGCTGTGTAGGGTTTATTTAAGGATCATAGGTTGGAGGGTGTAGTTTCAGAACATTTTAGAACCAAGGATGTAAGGTGTCTAACTGCTTTATATGTGGACACTTCTGCATTTATTTATAGTTGAATTCTAGCTCCAACATGGGGTAGAAATAAAGTCAATAGAGGTTATTATTGTAGCGTATGATGAATTTAAGCCAACCAAGAACCTGTTTGACCTAAGGAGCATAAAATCTGCAACCATCTTCTTTCATAATATAGTTACAATCCAGGCTTTTTCTGCTCCTTTAATTTGAAAATTAAAAACAAAAACAAACTACAGATTTGGTACTGATTTGCAGATTTTTCCACCCAAATTATCACAGGGATACATTGTAGGAGAGAAATCTAACTATGGTCTTGGCTGGGCAGCAGCCTTGCTAGTAATCATAGGCAGATACAAGAAGAGTGAATCTCAAACTCACTTGGTGCTGTCATCAAAAGACATTACTTTCTTTACAAGCCACTTTCAATGAGGAGCTCTTGGGTCTGACTAGTGAATGAGGAAGCCTCAGTTTCCCTGGCCCAGCTGCTGCAAAGCAGCTCCATTTTAGCTATCTCCATTCCATGTTTTAAATCTTCCTGCATATTCCTGAGCTCTTTTTTAGAGTGGGAAGTTTCCCAAGGTCGTAGATTCTGCTTCATACTAGGCTCACAGGAAACAGAGATAAAGACCAAATCTAGGCAAATGGTCTAATAGATAACTCAAAAGGCCCTTTACTAGCTCAGAAAATAAAATTTAAAATCCTTGCTTTCTCTGTAACATTCCTGTCACTTGACAAGTAACACAGATCCAATTTTTCTATAAACCTTTTACAAAACAAGTCATATTTTACTTAGTCCTATACTAAGTTCCACTGCAGATGGGGGGTTTCTTTGTCTTTCACTTTCTAGTAAACTTTTCTATTTTCTAACTCTGAGTTTGATCATCTCATTACTCAATATTTTCATTCTTGGAAATATTGAAGACCCTAGCAACCGTGGATAGACACAGAAACCCATATAAACTCACAGTCACTGTTCCTGTATCCCTGTCATCCCATAGCTCATCGATTTGCTAGAGCAGGCACCAGTATTGTCTCTCATTGTGAGACTTATTGTTACTGTTTTTGGCATATCAAATACATCACGGGCAGCTTGCCTGGCTCTGCTGTGCGGGCAAGATACTCTCGGTAGCTTGCCAGCCTCTCTGAGAGGGGTGGAGGAATCGAACACGAATCGGCCGTGTGCAAGGCGAACGCCCTACCGCTGTGGTATTGCTCCAGCCCATATCCCTAGTAATAGCAAATTCTATAGGAGAATACAATTCCAGAAATAGCCCCGGGCATAGCCAGTATAGGTTCTCTGCATAATACTAGACCACATTTGTGATCACTTTGAGTTAGATTTATGTATAGTATAAGGTAGGTGTCCAAATATTGTTTATGAGAATGTTGAATTGTCACGGCATAATTTTTTAAAAAATTCATCACCTTTAAATTTTCTAGATTGTTTTGCTAAAGAAAACTAAATTTTGGACATCTTGGGTGTATTTCTGGGATTTCAGTCTATTCCATTCATTAGTACGGGAATCTTTATTATAATACCATTCTATCATAATTAGTGCAGCTTTGTGGGAAACTTTGAAATTAGAACGTGTTAAATCTCCAACTTAATTTTTTTCTCAAGCTATTTGGATTACTGAAAAAATAAACATTTAATACAGGGCCCAGGGATGGCTAAATTGTAGAATACCACCTTGCAATCTTGAGGTTGTTAAGTCCAGTCACCAGCACCATCACACATGTAGGTAAAATTCTGTGGCACTGTCTTTGGTATCAGTAGTGCCACAACAAAGTGTGTTATCTCTGTTGTACCACAACCAACTGTGTGAAGATTACAACCAACCGTGTGTGTGTGTGTGTGTGTGTGTGAGAGAGAGAGAGAGAGAGAGAGAGAGAGAGAAAGAGAGAGAGAGAGAGAGACCCCGTCATAGTACAATGACAACAGAAAGAATGGAAAAAGAACATAATATTAGATTTATACTCAAAAGAATTCACTGTACAGGACAGTATTGTTAACTCTATGTAGAATGCTCTAAGTAGATCTCTAGAATTTATTAATCTTGTATAAAGGAACATTTATTCTTCAGCTTAAAATTGTTAATATCAACTATTTTTTTAAATTTCTAGGTCTTCAGTTTTGCTTGTGAAGCATGCAAAAATGTGATATTTAATATACCTTCTAAACTGGAGGCAGACAAATTGATTGGCAAAGGTGAGAAATATTAAGTGTTTTGAAAGAAGTTTAGTTTACCTATAAGCAAAGATCAGATTATCTCATTTTTGCCTTTTGGTTTAGACTCAACCTATTACAATTATATGCAATTCAAGATAATTAGATAGATATTTCTGTTTGTTATGATTTCACTGATTTCTTTGATGTGTTTGAGTGTAAATGTTCTATGTTTTTGAAATTATGTATGTTTTCACAGTCTAAAAATTTTCATAGGAATTGCGCGCATTGGGCTAGAGTGATAGAACAGCAGGTAGGGTGTTTGCCTTGCATGCTACTGACCCGGGTTCGATTCTATATGGTCCTTGAACACCACCTGTAGTGATTCCTGAGTGCAGAGTCAAAAGTAACCCTGAGTATCACCTGGTGTGACACATAAAGCCAAAAAAAATTTTAAAAAATTGTACGAATAACATGGCCCTTGTACTACTCAAGAATTCTAAGCCTTAAAGATCTACAGATAAGTAACTGAAAGAATCAGAACAGTGTTTTTATCAATATTATAACTGCATTATGGAGCATAAAACTATGAGTCATTCCCTAAAATCTGAAATCAACCAATCATTTGCTCCCTGAGAAAATGAATAAACCCAAACTTTCCCAGTAGCCAGACCCATACTCTACCCAGATGGACTTTTTTTTTTTCTTTTTGGGTCATACCCAGCTATGCTCAGGGGTCACTCCTAGCTCTGCACTTAGGAATTACCCCTGGTGGTGCTCAAGGGACCATATGGGATGCTGGGAATCGAACCCAAGTTTGCATGCAAGGCAGACGCCCTACCCGCTGTGCTATCACTCCAGCCCCATGGACTTTTTTTTTTAATGGTGCAGGGAATATTGAAGGAGAACACACAATTTTGTTTTCATTTTTCAAACAAAGGAATAGAACTTTTCTCAGAGATAAAAAATTTACTTTTTCAACAAAGTGTGCCATTTCTAGTTAATGTGTCTCAGTTATTTTTATTGAACAAATGTCATTTTTATTCCTATAACAGGAAGAAAGGAACATCTGTAAGAGAGCTTCCTGGGGTGTTTATAGTAGTACAGGTTACCATCTTGTACTTCATCTTAAGTAGGTGAAGATGGAAAAAATATTTCGTCATTCCCAGAGATGTTCTTTCATTCTTAATTTTTTTCTCTCTTAGGGCTTTTTAGTCATACCTGGCATGCTCAAGGTTTACTCCTGACTCTGTGCCAGAGGTCACCTCTGGCATGATTCAGGGGACTATTTGCTTTGTAGAGATGGAACCAGGGTTGGTTGCATTCAAGACAAGTGCCTAAACCTCTGTACTATTTCTCTGATCCAGTGACCCTCATTTCGAGTCCTAAATGATGGGTCAGCGTACACAGTGCTGTTGTTTTGTCTGATAAGAGAAGATCAGTCGCCATATGGCTTTCTGACATGAAGAAATAACCATAGTCCTGGAAGTCATGAGAATGATGTTCATTCTTATTTTACTGAATGTTTCTCCCTGTGATGATTTGTATTACAATGAAGGAACTATAGTATGCATGGTTGCATAAATCCTTTGAGAAATTATCACTTAAGTCTTAATTTATCAGTTTGGTTTCTATTTGGATAGTTGAACAAATGCAGAGGACTTTATACTTTTGATATAAGTTTAGAAACAACTATAATAATATATTTTAATACCTACACATTATTAGGGAACAGTATTTTCAGACAGAGACTACATGTAGAATTTTAGTAGGGTTCTCAGATGGGTAGGTAGTATAACAGAAAAAGGCCATCAAAGATAGATTCATTTTAATTTGACAATTTGCATTACTCTTACTTCATTCTCTGGGCAGATGTATATTATTTCTGGCTTTAGACAGGTGTAACTTGGAAAGACTCAGACTACTTGATTGTTAGTGAAAACTTCTCTGCTTAGTCGGGTGTATGTGGGGGCATGTAGCTCAACATCTTAAGATTGCTATACTTACTCTTATTTTATAGAAATATCACTTTCATAAGTCCTACAGAAGTTTGACAACCCTTTTATAAAACACATAGAGTCAAGAATTATTATTTCTTAACCGAAAAAGTCTAACTTTTAATATATGTGAAGAATGGTTAAGATAGTTGGTAAATGGAAAGTGACTGCTTTATTTTATTCAACATCATGATTTTGAATGTTGTATAAATTATTTTAACCTTTGATTTTATTTTTACATGTACTTCTACTTTAAAATTTGGAAACTTTGGATTTCAGTGAATCTGAAGGAATGTCTCAGGTCTATTGACCTCATCCGGTCCAGTGATCCTGATTTCAGAGTCCTAAATGATGGATCAGTGTTCACAGCCAGTGCTGTTGTTTTGTCTGATGAGAGAAGATCATTTTCCATATGGCTTTCTGACATGAAGAAACAGACACAGAAACAGATTACCGTGCACCTGGAGCCTCAGAAGAAGGTATTCAAAGTACATCAATGTTCAGGCATTTTCCCCTTTCATTTAAATGTTTTCATTAAAAATTGCTAAAACAGGGGGGGACAGATTAATTGTATAGCAGGCCAGGCACTCGCCTTGCATGTGGCAGCCGACCTGGGTTCAGTATTTATCATCCCATATAGTCCCCTGAGCACCGCCAGGAGGGATTCTTGAGTGCAGAGTCAGAAGTAACTCCTGAGCATTTCTGGGTGTGACCCAAAACCTAAAACAAGACAAAGAAATAAACAAGAAAAACAATTGGTAAAATAACTAAAGGGGGAAAAAAATCCCTTTCCACAGTTGCTCTTTCCCAGCCCCTTCTATTTACTCAATTTAAAGTATATTTCCTTTGTGAAGTCCTTTTCCTGTTCTTGTGATCCTCTGTTACTTTTATTAGTATTTGGATTTGGGGGTGGGGGGTACACCCTGTGGTGCTTGCTCAGGGATCGGTGCTGGTGGGACTTGAGGGTACTGGGGATCAAACCCAGCTGGCCATGTGCTATGTAAGTAGCACCTGTAATACTATAGCTCTAGCACTGGATTTAAAAAGCATTACAATAATGTACAACTGTTTGAGAGTATGAATTAATTTCTCGTGCACAGTGTCTCAGTTTTCCCTTATCAATAGTTCGTTCAGGTATGTTAAATTAATGTGAGTATTAATTTTCCAATTATAAAAGGGTTGATTTTAAGTAACAGCAAAATTCTTAGGAAGTATCTTTACCTGTGTGTGCGTATACATATATATATATGTGTGAGTGTGTGTGTATATATATACGCACACACTCACACACATATATATATGGATCCATACATGTTTATATACATATAACGTGTACATAAAATTTTAGCATATTTATATATACATGAATAAGAGTGTTGGTCTGATGTTGACTACAACTCATGGTACTTTACTGCAATTCTAGATTACACATCCTGAGGAATACCACTATGACATTAGCTATAAGTTGATTAAAGGTTTAGAGTAAATTGTAGCTAATCAGCATCAAATATATTAATGATAAAGTCTATTTAGGTGGTATTTAGCACTGTGATAAATGCTCAATAAAACTATTTATTGGGATTGGAGAGATAATACAGAGGGTGGAGCACTTGCTATATATGCGTTATACCTGGGTTTGATACCCTGGGCCCCATATGGTCCCTCAATCCCAGAGTGATCCCTGAGAACAGAGTAGGGAGAAACCCTTGAGTACCACTGGGTGTGGCCCAAAAACTTTCTAAAAAGCAATTCATTAATTCAATCTCAGGAAATAAAATAACTGTTGCTCTATAATGAAAATAAGATGGCTACTAAATAAAAGAATTCTATAAAAGTGTGCAATTATGGATCGGGTCCATAAACTTCACTGTTGCAAAAGTAATAGTTCTGAGGACTTACATAGGGCTAGTGCCACAGAGGATAGAATTCCATACCATCGGGAATGAAATTAATTTAATTCTAAACATTTAAATTTCAGTTGTTACTTATAATTAGTGGCTATCAGATTGGAAGTACAGATGAGGAAAAGGGCAATGCAGATTATGTGCTCCTGCTCTGATTTACTTGAGAGCATAGTTTTAGTAGAAACCATTAAGTGACATATGGAGGTTGCTCGGGAGAGAATGTGTTGTTTATCTCTAGTTGGGACAGAGAAAAAGAACACACAATATAATGTCATATTTTTAACTTGGAAGTATGGTCAGTGTTAAAAAGATACATAAAACTAAAATCTTTTTTATGGAAACTTGATAATTTAAATGTATTTTATTTTATCATTATATAATTTAAAGCATCTTTTTTGTTGGTTTTTTTTTTTTTTTTTGGATTTTGGACCATGACAGTGCTCAGTGCTTGCGGCTGGCTCTTCAAAAATCACTCTTATCAGGCTCAAGGGACATAATAGGATGCTGGGTTGGCAGCATGCAAGGCAAAAGCCCTACTTATACTATCTCTCTGGTCTCACAATGTAAAAAATCTTAATGATTGGATTTTAAGTTTCAACATAGAAATTTTAAGAATGAATCTCTGAGGGAATTTCTTGTTTTTAATTTTTTAACATTTAATCTTTACATTCAATTTAATTTATTGAATGATTTTATTGTAATTTAAATAACATGTGTATAATAGAATTGGCATTTAGGGTTTTATGTACATTCCCCAAAACACCAAAGTGCTCATTATCCTCCATCATTGTCCATAAGTGGCACCCCTAGTTCACCTCTACGTCTCCCCCTACCTTCCCTTGGCAAACGCCATTTAAAATCCAAGGCCAAGGTTTTTATATATACGGGTTAAAGCGATAGCACAGTAGGTAGGGCATTTGCTTTGCACGTGGCCAACCCAGGTTCGATTCCTCCATCCCTCTTGGAGAACCCAGCAAACTACCGAGAGTATCCCACCTGCAAGGCAGAGCCTGGCAAGCTACCCGTGGAGTATTCGATATGCCAAAAACAGTAACAAGTCTCACAATGGTGACATTACTGGTGCCCGCTCTAGCAAATTGATGAGCAACGGGATGACAGTGATACAGAATTCTTTAATACTTCTGGTTGCCTGTTTTGTTTCTATATATAGCACAGTTGAACAATATCATCCAGAGTTTGTCTTTTTCTTCTGGCTTATTTAGATGGACATTATGGGTGGAGCGATAGCACAGCAGGTAGAGTATTTGCCTTGAACTCAGTCTACCCGGGTTCGATTCCTCTGTCCCTCTTGGAGAACCTGACAAGCTACCGAGAGTATCCTGTCCTCACAGCAGAGCCTGGCAAGCTACCCGTGTTAGATATGCCAAAAACAGTAACAAGTCTCACAATGGAGACGTTACTGGTGCCCACTCGAGTAAATAGATGAACAATGGGAGACAGTGCTACAGTGCTGTTTAGATGGACATGATACCCTCCAATTTTATCTAAGTTGAATCAAACTGCAATAAATGATCTTTTTATAGCTATAAAGTATTTCACTGTCTATATAGAATACTGTCTATATAATCCATTCATCTATTGTTGGACATTTGAATTGTTTTCAAGTGTTAGCTATTATAATAAACAGGGGTATATATATATCTCTATATATCTATGTGTACATGTGTGTGTGTTTTAAGTTACTGTTTTTTCTGCTCTGGGGATAGATGCCAAGAAGTAGAATTACTGTATCATGTGGAAACTTGACTGTTACTTTTTTTGAGAAATATTTACATATTTCCCATGGAATCTGAGCCAGACAACATACCTAAAAACAAAAAATGATGATTCTTTTTCCACCACATCCCTGCCTATACCAGTTGCTCTAGTTTTTTTGATATATACCATTCTCACTAACCTGAAATGATATTTCATTATCATTTTAATTTGCATTTCTCTAATTCTAAGTTATGATGAACATTATTTCATATGACTATTGGCTGTTGAATGTCTTCTTTAGAGAAGATTTTATCTTCTCATGCCATTTTTTAATGGTGTTATTGTTTTTTTTTGTTGTTGAGTTTTGTGAGTGCCGTATATACTTTGGACAATAGCACTTTATCTGATATATTGTGTGTGAATATTTTCTCCCATTTAATAGGCTGTCTTTGATTTTAACCTGTTTCTTTTGCTATGTACAACCTCTTAAGTTTGATATAATCACATTGAAATCTTTTAAAAGATTTTTTTCATTGAATCAATGTGAGATAGAAACTTACAAAGCTGTTCATGATTAGGTTTCAGTGATACAGTGTTCCAACACCCATCCCTCCACTGTACATTTCCCACCACCAACGTCCCCGGTTTCCCTCCCATCACACCCCCCCTAACCCTCTCTCTAGCCTGCCTCTATGACAGGTACTTTTGCTATTTGTGCCAATTGAGTTAAATCATTGAAAACACCTCTGAGATCTTATTCCCTGAGAGTTCTGGCTGTGTTTTTCTAATGTATTTTATAAATGCTGATCTTATCTTGAGTATTTTAATCAATTTTGAGTTAGCTGTCTGGTGAAGTGTTGGGGAAGGTGTAAGGTTTATGAGATTCCCACTCTTTTTTATGACAAAGTAGACCATGACACTTTTGTTTACTTGTTATTTCTTTGTTTAAACTCAGGTGCTTAGGAAAAGACACACTAAAGAAGCAGTTCTCAGACGTGCCAAGAGAAGATGGGCTCCTATTCCCTGTTCAATGCTAGAGAATTCCTTAGGCCCGTTTCCTTTGTTTCTTCAACAAGTAAGTTGCACATTCCTCTGATTAGGAGTGTCTTCATTTCCAGATTATGTTTTATTCAGGTTTAACAGCTATTTACATTTTTAAAATGAACTGATCGAAGATGCTCATAAAGTACAATAGAAATATAAATGAGTGGGCCAAGAAAAAAATCACTAAAATGCAAATAAGAGAAAAGCTACAACCGTTAAATATTGTTCTTTTGTTTATTCCTTCAGTAGTTATTGAGCAGCTACTATATACTGTGAAAGCTCTGCTCTAAGTTTTGTGGGTTGAAATGAATTTAGTCATAGCCATTTGTAGTTTATCACCCTACTGGAGTTAAACTTAAGAAAGAAGAAAATGGTTACCTACTGAGTGATATGTGCTATGTTTAAAGAGGGTCAGAGTGATTCTTAAATGGGATGAGCATTAAGTCTTGAGATATGATGTGAGAATAAGATATACAGGATGAGACATTTGTGCTAATTCTGGAAGGATAGTTAAGGGCCGTGCAGGTAAATAATTATGGACTCAGGGGTCGGTTACAGATGAGAGTATGTAGGTGCTAAACTCCTTAGAGGACAACTGGGCAACTCAGTTTTCCTTGATGTGGTGGGAGCAAGGAGCAAGGAGTGAGTGGAAGAATCAAGAAGGTGTCAATGCACAAAAAGCCACGTATATTAATTAATGGGTTTAATTTTCCTGAAAAACAAAGAAAAAATTGAGAGGCTAAAATTTTGAGATGCTGAAGATAAAGCACTTGCCTTGCATGTAAGACAATGAAGGTTCAATCCCTAGCATCCCATATTGTCCCCTGAGCACTGCCAGAGTGATTCCTGAGTGCAGAGCCAGGACTTCCAGATGTGATCCAAAAACAAAACACAAAACAAAACAAAATTTAAGTAGGTTAGGCTTAGTTCTTATAAGGTTACAAATGGAATATAGACAATGAAGACTATTATTAACATTATTGGGCTATGGTATTGTTCTTGCCTTTTCCTCCTTGAATTTCTATTATTGTGGTTGATATTTCACTACCAATGATAAGACCTGTGTCCTATTTATTTGTACTTTTAATAATCTTTCTGATGTTTTCCATATTTCTTTTGCCTATGTAGTCTGCTTTCTTGTTGTTTTTTTTATAATTATTGTACTTTAGGCACGGATGAAGCATGATCACAAATCATATTGTATTACTAAAGCAGAACACATTATGGTTAATTTAAAAGCCTTTGCACCCTTCTTGAAGTACATTCTTCGTATGCTTCTGGGTCATGTTTTTCCCGTTTCTCCTCTCACTGGGTTCTATGACTTGATAGGTTTTCCTGCTTATTCTCCTTTCTATATTCTTTCACAACAGTCCAGCCTGGTCTTTAAACTTTTACAGATCATGAACATTGCCTCTTATTTATTTATACTCACTCTTCAATAACCTTACACTTTAGGTTAGGTATGGCTTATACATTGGAAATGTAAGATTTCATATTGCACTTCAAACTACTTAACAGATAGTTCCACTTGGAGGAAAATTATTGGTGCCTACCAGTAGCTGCTGAATCCTGAGGACCAAAAAAAAAAACATTTATGTATTCAACTGTACAATCTAATACTGAGGAAGATGTAAAATACATCCTCAGCTTCCTTCTTTGTACCATACAGCCAACTCATTGGCACTTTATGCTGGCTGTATCTTCAAATTGTATAAAGAATGTAACTAGTTCTCCCCATCTCTGTTGCCACCATCTTAATCTAAGTAACCATCATCTCTTCCCTGAGTGTGTGCAGTGACTTTCTAACTGGTCTTCCTATCTCTCCTTAGTCACCCAATCAAATCTTGTCTTAACAAAACTGTCACTGTCACTGTCACTGTCATCCCGTTGATCATCGATTTGCTCAAGCGAGCACCAGTAACATCTCCATTGTGAGATTTGTTGTTACTGTGTTTGTTATATAGAATACACCATGGGTAGCTTGCCAGGCTCTGCCATGGGGGCGAGATACTCTCAGTAGCTTGCTGGGCTCTCTGAGAGGGGTGGAGGAATCAAACCCGGGTGGGCTATGTGCAAGGCAGACACCCAAGAATTATTCCTTTAAAATATCAATGAGCTGCTATTAATTTTTCCTCTATTGTTCACTGGTTCTCTATCTGATTGCAAGGAAAATTTAACAATCTTGGCATCATTTGAGTAGTCCTGTCACACATTCCTCTCTGTCTTCACCATCACTCTTTCTCCAGCTACAGGCCTAGCCTGATCTCTTTGTTATTCCTGTTTCCTGTACTAAGAAGAGACCTACCTGTTTGTCCTACTAGCTTATTCTTTTAACTTTTGTCACTTTCCTTCCCTAAAGATCAGCAATTTTGCATTCCATTTACAAGTATATAATAGTGCCTCTGCCCCATCCCTGCTAACAATGGGAATTATTGTTCATTTTTATTATTACCAAAACACTAAGTGGGATATTTTGCCTAATTGCCTTTAATTAGTTTTTCTCTGATTACCATTTATATTGAATTGTTTTTCATAACATGAATAGCCTAAAATATTTTCTAACTGCTATTATTGACAAAATAAAAATATTACAAATATTTTATTAAAATCACCTCTTTAAAAAGTAAATACTTGAGCTCCATTAAAAATAGCATCTTAATTTTTTAAATATTTTTTCTACTTAGGTTCAGTCTGATGCAGCACAGAATTATACCATCTTCTACTCAATAAGTGGGCATGGAGTTGACCAAGAACCTTTAAATTTGTTTTTCATAGAAAGAGACACTGGAAATCTATATTGTACCCGACCTGTGGATCGTGAAGAATATGAAGTTTTTGATGTAAGCATTTTATTGATATGAAACAGTAGATGATTCAATACATCCATAAAAGATTCAATTATAATACTTTATCTACTTTTTCCTATCTTTTTACACTCTCTTCTTGGGGGGTATCTAAAAGTCAAAGGAAATGTTTTGAAATATTTTATCTGCTCTTTCTCTAAATGTCTGTTCAGTAAGTCAAAATAAAGCAGTAAGTCTGACTGTACTTGAAACAAATTTCGTCACATATCTAGGAAGTTAGGCTGGAGCAATAGCACAGCAGTTGGACATTCGCCCTTCACGAGGCCGAACCGAGTTCAAGTCCTCCGCCCCTCTCGGAGTGCCTGGCAAGCTACCGAGAGTATAGAGCCCACACAGCAGAGCCTGGCAAGCTACCCGTGCATATTGGATATGCCAAAAACAGTAACAATAAGTCTCTCAATGAGAGACATTACTGGTGCCCGCTCGAACAAATCGATGAGCAACGAGATGACAGTGAAGATCTAGGAAATTGGCTTTGCTTATGAGACATTATGGCTCTCACTGGTCTTTGTACATTTTTTTTTTCTTTTCAAGATGTGATAACATTTTACTAAAATGGTCTTTTTCCATTTTATGCTCTTGTTTGGGCCTTTCTTCCATGTGTATGACTCTCTAATAATGTTTGAGAAATTTTTTAAAAGTTGGACACCAACAAGATTAATAATCCAGCATACTGATACAGATGTATTTATAAACAGTGGGAAACAACTCAATTTTTTATAAAACATGGTAAATATCATGGGCTCATATGGCCAACTCTGTGGTGCAGGGAGAATGATTCCCCAAGGAAAAGAGGATCTCTCCGTTACAAATGAGATGCTGTGGAAACAAAAATGATGTGCTGCGTGTGACATTTCTTTGCTAATTTTTTTAGAAAAATTTCAATTCAATACTATAATCACTCACTAATAAAAATGCATACTACGTGGCAATATATTGCCTTTTGTTAATTAGTAATGTGAATATTAGTAAATGTGATTGGTTAGGAAAACTATTAAACATGTGTGGTCTATGGAGTAAAACATATAGAGGACTTGATATTTTTGAGTTCACAAGGTAAAATGTGGGGGCTGTTGCTGTGATGCATGTACATTAGGTGATCCTGAGCCGCCTCCCCAACAGAGAGACAGAGATACAGGGAGACAGGGAGATGGGGGACCTCAGACTGATGGTGAAAATGGCCCGGTTAATGCAGAGCTGCTAGCATACTTATACAATATCTGAAGGGAGGTTGTGGTAAAGATATAGGTGTGATTGATCATTTACATAGATAGAAATTTGGAGGAGGAAATTCTCTTGAGGAGAAAAACTCAAGGAGACACTGTATCCCAGGGACATCTACAGTGCTTTTATCTTTCTTCTAGCTGCATAAGTTATCAATACTTGCAGTTGTTTTGATAAACACAGTAAGAGACAAAGATCCCAATACTTAGTTCTCTGGGCTGAGAGCAAGCAAGACTTTTAACAGTTCTCAGGGCTCCGAGAGTAAGCTAGGCTTTTACCATAAATCCCAACTAAGTCTTCAGTCCAGTTCACTTCTTTTCCCCATGGGGCTCCCGTCTCTTAACTCATAACAGATTGCATCAAGATCATGCATTTATGCTTTCTAGAATGTCCCATTTTGATACGGGGTAGCTTTGTCACTTACCCAGGGTCCATCCCAGTTCCACAGGGGAACCTCCCTTTTGGGGTGTTAGGAACTACAGCTAATGAAACTTGGGTCAATTAATTATGCCAAATAATTTGCCCAGGAGTAGATATATTTCAGATTCAATCAACTCCCAAATATTAGGAGCATAGCATTAATGGTTTTTCTGTATTTAGCCGAAGAACACTGCTCCATAGTAAAATATAAAAAGGCTACAGGGGAAATAGAAAAGCAGGTACAAATACACAGAACTTAAAATACAAAACAGTACAAATATGAAGTTCAGAATTACCAGAAGGTTTTGGCTTATAAATAATCAAAACTGACTTGGGGAACTGAGACAATGAGAGGTAAAATACAAAGGAAAGGTTAAAGACAAACTTTAACTAAATTAGGGATGCCAGCAAGGACGCGATAAGCTTCTCTGGGAGGAGGGAAAGGGGCAATTCACAGATGAAGCCTAAAACTGTTTAGGTTAATACCCAACAGATATTGGCAAGATTTGGGACAATTCTTTTGTTTAGATGACTTATAGGAAGTTTTTCCATTACAGTGAGTTTAATTGTCCCCTGTATAATTTTTTATGTGTCTAACATATTTAATTTCTTGATGCAATTAGCAGCTGATGCTAATTTCTTTGTAATATGATTCAGATACTATTTGTAGCATTGTCATTTCTACGAAATACTCCCTGATCTTTACAATAGTTAAATGATTTCTCCATTGACCTTTGATGATTAAAAAATTAATTAGAAGGCTGGAGAGAAAGTGCAAGATAGATACTTGCCTTGTATGAGACAAATGCTTGTTCAGTTTTTGACACTGCATATAGTCCCCCAAGGAATGATTATTAGAAGCAATTCCTGTGTAGAGAGCCAAGAGTAAATCCTGATGAGAGTTGAGCATGGCCCCCAAACCAAAATAATAATAATAATAATAGAAATAATAATATTTAGAAAATTTTGAAGTGATTTGTTACTGTAAAATTTGCACTAGATAGTAAATAGAGCATAATGCTCCTTTATGCTAGAATACTTTACTAATTAACTATTGAATTGGCTTTTTCTTGTTTTGCAGTTAATTGCCTATGCGTCCACTTCAGATGGGTATTCAGCAGACTTGCCTCTCCCATTGCCTATCAGAATAGAGGATGAAAATGACAATCAACCTATTTTCACAGAAAAAATTTATAATTTTGAAGTTCTAGAAAGTAGCAGATATGGTAAGAAAATTTAAGAGTAAATTGTATTATGTTAAATATGATTGTGTATAATTTGGAAGAATTGCATAAAAGCTCCTCCTAATGGCCATTTGAGACTTGTTCTTCAAGTTTATCTTCTGTCTTGAACACATATCTCACTTGCTTTTCTTTTCTATGCTTTCTTATTTCTGTTCTGGAGAAGTCTATGGTCTCTCTTTATCATCTACCTTTATTCTTCTCCTCAGATCTTTCTCCATATGTTTCAATAATAATGACACTGTTACACACAAAAAAAAAGATTGTATATATTTTGGGGGGATATTTTTGGGACAAGGTCAGATAATCTTAAGATAACACTAAGCTTACATCTACTTATCAGAATACATTTTAATTCCTTCAATTCCAGTCGATGTTTTACTTACATGATATTATAGGACTTTGTGGCGGTGTAAATGCAATACAGTTTTTAATAAAAGTGAATGGATTCACCATGGGTTTACCTCATAAACTATTTTAAAGCAGAACCGGAATTGATTTCTGGAAATGCAGAGTTCCAGGTCCCCTGTTCTGCAGGAGAGATGCTGAATCAAATCCATAAATGGTTTGGCATGTTCAATCTGGCTTAAGGAACTATGAAAGATCTTGGAAAGACCCAGAATCTGTCCCATCTTAGTTGGGGAAAGCTGCTAGGATTCGAACTCTAGCACCCTGAAAAACCCCTATTCTCCCACTCACTTTCTAGGGTAGGGGTACACCGAATGCTATTCTTACCTTTAGTTGGTAGTTAGTGCCCGCACCAGGGACGCCAGCTGTAAAAAATTACGAATACTCTCGGGAGGGGGAGATGATGTGATGTGTGTTGTATTTCATACGCTCTCGGGGTGGCTCTCTCTCTCTCTCTCTCTCTCTCTCTCTCTCTCTCTCTCTCTCTCTCTCTCTCTCTCTCTCTCTCTCCCCTCCACCCCCAATCACATTTGGTGCTCTGGAGCTGCTGTAAATGGACCAGATCAGGATGGCTCCTCCTTGTGCTCTGCTTCTGTGTGTGCCGCTGTGCTCTCTTCTGTCTATCTCTGTCTCTGTCTCTGTATTATCTCCTCTGGTCTATTCCGACCTCTCTCTGCCTCTGCTTCTGTGTTTTCTCTCCGCTTTTGTGTCTTTTCCTATGTCTTCTCTGCTGCTCTGTCTTGCCTCTGTCTTTCTGTCTTTCCTCTGCCTTTCTATCTTGCCTCTGCTTCTTGCTGTGTCTTCTTCTGTCTGTGTCCTGCTGCCTCTGTCTGTGTCCTGCTGCCTCTTCTTCTGTCTCTGCTATCTCCTCTTCTGTCTCTGCTGTTTCCTTCTCTTCCCATACAGTCTTAGTTTATATAGCAATCACATAGGGCAGTGACACAAAGGTGGGTTGACATTAACAAATCAACAAAGAGGGGTAAAACCACTCCTCCAGGAGATTAACAAAAATCTCATTTTGGGAGATTATTCCAGAATACTAGGAGATTCGCTCAAGGGTGGGATCCAAACAAGGGTATGTCAGGGTGTGTTCCTTTCTTCCTTCCTCAGCTAGTAATACACTTAAATAGTTGTTACAAATATACTTCAAATATTTCTAGCAGTGTCATTCTGTATGAGCACAGTAAGAGATATATCAAACTTAAAGTTTGGTTCTTTTTGAGGACATTAATTATATATTCTAGACCACAGTTCTCAGGCCAGGTTAGTCTTCTTAACCCCAGCAGGGTCCTAGTCTCGTTGTTACTTTTGAATCATGACAACAGCATTTGTCTATGACCATGCTCTCAACTTATAGTTGAGTATTGTGGCGCTTTGGCCTGGCCCATTTCGATGCCAGGGTAGCTCACAGCTTGCCCTGGGTCCATTCTGTCCCTTGTCAGGACCCTGCTTTAGGAGTCTTAGGAACTAAGGCAACTGAGTTGAGAAAGCAGATGCCCAGAAGTAAATATTATCTGAGTCAATCAGCTCCCAAGTTACAAAGCATATTAATTGTCTTCCTGTGTCCATACAGAAAGGACATTGCTTTAAGGTAAACTAAGTTCCCTGTGGCAAGGCTGAATGGACAAACCCCATGTTATCCTACAGCAGTTACTTGTGAATTGTATCATATTTGGATTGTCTAATTTATTTCATTTTACCATTGTGTGAGTTCATTATTATTATTACATTCAAGTGAGACTAAAATAAATGTATGTATATTATGTCATTTGGTTTTATTTGGCAAGGTAATTAATGATATCCACAAAAAATAAGATTTTCTTCTTGAGTCCACTTTGGCAGTATACTCAGAGCACAATGTGGTGCCAGAATGGAATCAGGAATTCTTCACAAATAAAACTTGCTGTTCTGGTCCTTTGATTCGCATTGCAGGCAAAAGATAAAAACATTCAGCACTTAATAATATAGTTTCTCCTCTTAATACTATGCCTTAATTTTTGTTTTGTTTGTTTGTTTTCCCCTTTTTTAAAATTAATTTATTTTTTTAATTAGTGAGTCACCATGAGGGTACAGTACATACAAATTTACCCATTTTCGTGCTTGTGTTTCCCTCATACTATGTTTGAGAACCCATCCCTCCACCATTTTTTTTAATATTTTGGACCACTTCTGTCTTTGTGCTTAAGATCACTCCTGGTGGGCTCCATATGGGGTACCTGAAATCAAATCCAGATCAGCTGTGTGCAAGGCACTGCTTTACTATCTCTCCATCCTCCCAGTTCTTTTATTTTAAAGTTACATTGATATAACTTTTTGTTTGTCATGCTTTTTTTTTTTTTGGCAGGGGGGAAGGGACACATCTAGTGGTGTTCAGGTATTGCTTCAGGCTCTGTGCTTGGAAGTCACTCTGGCATTACTGAAGGGACCGTGTGGTGTAGAGACCTGCAAGCATCTGCTCAGGCCTTTGAGCTGTCTCTCCGACCCATGAAGTAGCTAGAAATAATCCCACATTTTCCATCGCAAACTCTTGCTCTCAGCTGAAGATGACAAAAATATTTTAGATTAGTTGGTCCTTATATGTGTGATTCATAACGTCTTCTTAGGCTTGCACGTGGAAAATTAAGTTAAAATTAACCCAATTGAATGGAATAAAAATTGAATGAAGATAGATTCCATCTTCAAGGACTATTTGTCTGACTTGTTGAGTGAGATTTGCTAACTGTCCATTACTCACATGGCTCAATTGAAAATGGAAAAATTCTTATTTTTGCAATAAGATAACTTAATTTTTGATTCAGGATCTGCTACTAACTAATGTGGGAACTCATATAAGTATACCTCGACTTATTAAGATTTCTACTCGCTTTCTTAGATCTTCACTTCATGATTAGATCTGCTATTTTTCTTTATATTTGCTTTGATAATTTGGTGTCATAGATTGACCACTATGACTCACATGGTCTAATGAAAAAATTAAAATCACTGTTTCCGAGTTCAGGAATGTCATTTTCGATTCAGAATGGTATTAATTTACTGTGGGAACTCATGAAGTCTCTTTGAATTCTCAGACCTGTAAAATGAGTTAATTACGTTAGATCACCAATATTTTTAACTTCACAAGTCTATAACTTTGTTACAGTTTTTTCTTCAAAGAGCAATGGTTTGTTTCAAACTCTTTCTTGAGGATTCCATTAGCTTTGTTAGTAGAGACAAGAATCAAGGGCGAGCACTTTGATACTTGAATTAACCCAGGCTTGTTGAATCTTCTCACACTGGCAGGACCAGCCTGATAAGGATGTAATTCTTTGAACTTGTAAGTGTTTCTTGAGTTTATCTTAAAGCACAGAAAGTTTGGATAAAATGTTGTCAACTATGGGGGTTTGTTTTGTTACTCAGGCCAGTCTTAATAGACAAGGCAAACCTATGGATTACTTTTTCATGGACATTGGAATACTATCATTAAATTTACAAAATACTACACCTATGGGGTCAGGGCAATAGGACAGTGAGTAGACTTTGCCTTGCACGTACTGAACCCAGGTTCTATCCCTGAGACCAGCCACGTGTGACCTCTGAGCACAGAGTCAGGAATAAGCCAGGAGCACCACTCCCAAGAAAAACAAAGCCAAAAAAAGAAAAAGAAAACCAAAATAATTAAAATACTGCCTGAATGTACTTGTTACATCAAACTCTTCAGCAAAACAATATTCTTACATATCAGACAGATAAAAAATTCTAATAGCTCTAAGTGACAAAAAATAAGTTTTACTTCAATTCTTCCCAAATAAAAAATAGTATCAAGCCCCATCTTCAATATTAGGTGGAAGCAGTGGGGTGTGGATTCTAAATTGATGATATTGAAAAGGTAAGTGAGGCAAGTCAGGAACTAAAATAATCATCTTAGAAAAGAGACCAGGCTATAAAAAGTCAAGCTGATTCTCCAGTTATACTCGAAACCAGTCTTTCGTTATTGTTCAAAGTTTAATTAAGTATCTATTTTATGAACTCCAGGTGGACTGAAGCGGTAGCACAGCAGGTAGGGTGTTTACCTTGCATGAGACCCACCCGAGTTTGATTCCTCCGTCCCTCTCAGAGAGCCTGGCAAGCTAACGAGAGTAACCTGCCCACACAGCAGAGCCTGGCAAGCTAACCGTGGCATATTTGATATGCCAAAAACAGGAACGAGTCTCACAATGGAGACATTACTGGTGGCCCGCTTGAGTAAATTGATGAACAATTGGACAACAGAGCTATAGTGTTTTTTTTAGGAGATGTGGTTTCACTTGCAGCTGAATTTGACACTGATATGTGGAAATCTATGTCAACATTATTATTAATCACACTTAATTAGATTTTCAGCAACCTACTATCAGAAGTCTTAAACTGCAAGCAAAGTAAAAGTACACCTTTATCTTAACATCAAAGTATTTCATATGATTGTTGTGAAGGACTTTTTCTAATCTAATATATGTAAAGGTGGAATACTTTGGGTAGAAACTGAATGCCTTTCTCAGGAGGTAGAACACTTTTTGTAGGAATTGAATACATTTCTTGTAAGAAATACACTTAAAGTTTGGTTTCCAAGATCCCCGTGAAAATATGAAAAATGTACATGTTTCTACTGCTATCTATATTTTCAAATGCAGTAAGTTAAAGTTTGGACTTTTCACACATAGGAACTACAGTGGGAACGGTTTGTGCCACAGACAGAGATGAACCAGACACGATGCACACACGCCTGAAGTACACGATCCTGGAGCAGACCCCCAGGTCTCCAGGGCTCTTCTCTGTGCACCCCAGCACAGGGGTCATCACCACAGTGTCTCACTCGATGGACAGAGAGGTAGGGAGCTGCCAGACTCGGAGAGCACCTGATTTGCTGGAATGAGGGAACTGCTATTGAAGCATACGATGGTTCAAACTCCTGACTGTGTTTTCTGCGTTTTTGTTTCGTTTTGTTTTGTTTTGTAGTGTATGTGTGTTCACAGTGGCCGTGTTGGTCTCATACATGCAACCCAAACGCTTCGTCAATGAGCTACATATCCAATCTTTTTATTGCTTTTTAAAATTGTACTTATTTATTTTGATGTGTTACTGGTATTTTCTTATGTAAGAGAAACCACAACTTTATACCTTTGGAATAGGGAGGAATATATGGAAAGATAAAAAATAGAGATATATTTATTTGGAACATGTAGGGAGAGGTGTGGTAGCAGTCAGTTCTTCTCAATTTATTTCTAGGAGAAGAGATGGGGCTTAGGAAAATTAAATGATTTGGATTATGAAACATGTACAATACAGATTTGGGGGCAGGTCCAGGTGTGTTTTGTATAATCAGAAAAAAATCTAATGGGAATCTGTGGGAAAAAACCACACAAAGTGTATTAAGAAAAACACAGAAAAACTAGGAAATGAACAAGTGAGATTGAGAAATAATTTATTTAGACAAAGAAAATATCCAGGGATTCCAAGAAACCTTAAGAGGAACATTTCAGAGTGAGAATGCTGGTTTGCAGTGTGGAAAGGAGTGAACTATTGAAGACTGTGGGAGGAATAAGCAGAAATGGGAAATCAATTTAAAGTAAAATATCTGGGGCTAGAGTGACAGTACAGTGGGTAGTGTAGGGTGGTTTGCCTTGCACACGGCCAACCTGGGTTCAATCCCCGGCATACTGCCAGAATAAACTCATGAGTATAGAGCCAGAAGTAACCCCTGAGAATTTCCAGGTGTGACCCCCTAAACAAAACAAAATAAAAATAAAATATGATAAAATAAAACAAAAGTAAAAGAACAATAAGAATGGCTTAAAAATCGCTTGTATATTTAAATTCTTAGTGTGTTTTCTGTCATTTAACCCTTGTGCCTTTGTGGTTTTATGCCATATATGAAATTCTAAGTGTATGCAAAAATGGGAATCAAATGAATGCATGGATATATATACAAACAGAATAATACATAAGTAAGCTTTATTTATAAATTTAAGTGAAGGTATTGCAAACTAATTAAATATTTGCTTTGTTTTCAGGTTGTAGACAAGTACTTACTGGTAATGAAAGTACAGGACATGGATGGTCAATTTTTTGGTTTAATGAGTACCTCAACTTGCATTATAACAATAAAAGATTCAAATGACAACCCACCTACTTTTAGAAAAAGTAGTGTAAGTATGTAATATGAAAGTCTGTCTCTACTTGGTCAGCTGCCATTTGTTATTTAATCTGAAGCAATAAGATATTCTATGTTGATATTTATTTGTATATTATATGTTTGTATAGTATATGTTTGTTTTATAAGTAAAATTAAAATTTAGATAGCTGATATGAAAATCTCTTAATTATTCAGAGTATTATTGACATTATCTTCCTAGTGCTGCAGACTAATAACTTTAGTCTTTATGTTTAATGAGCTCCTTTTATGTTCAGGAGAACCCTTAATGAAAGAATACCTTCTATAATTCACAGCTTTAAAATAATCTAGGTGAATAAATTATTAGAAAAAGTATTTTTCTGGAAAGAAATGTTTTATTTTCTATGTAAAGTTTTCCTTATAAAAATTTAAAGAGCCCTTTCTCTTTCAGTATGAAACATCTGTAGATGAAAATGCATATAATGTGGAAATCTTAAGAATACCAGTAGATGATAAGGATTTGATTAACTCTGCCAACTGGAGAGCCAATTTTACCATCCTAAAAGGCAATGAACATGGACATTTCAAAATCAGTACAGACAAGGAGACGAATGAAGGTGTTCTCTATATTGTAAAGGTATAGTTATAATGAATACTTGACAAGTTAGCAGGTTTTAATCAATTACTGATTTGATCAAATAGTTCTAGATCAGACTCTGCATGTTAGAAGAGAATAGAATCTAATTTAATTGATCCCATCTAAAGCCTGCCTTCGGAGAATTTGCATTCAAATTCACAAGTGAGATATTTTTATAGTTTGTAAAAAGTACAGTGAAAAATCCAGTAGGCAGAAAGTTTAGTCCCTGTTAATCCAAAAAGAGTCTGTGAATCTGCTGACATCTGCTTGTAGACACAGTAGTTTATAAAAATTCATTGTCCTTTTTTGCAGAGTGCAATTATTTGTTTAACTAGTCAAAAGGCATAGAAAACTTGCTGGGACACCTCTTCCCTTAGGGCATCTATGTTGGCTCTCTGTCCCTCATATCTAAATAAAATTTTCTTGCTTCATTCTTTTGAATCCTGAGTAATTATTTACTCCAGGCATCCAAATATGCCTGCTTCAGAGAGACACCTTAATTGGAACCACCATGCAGGTCTTCTAGTTGGATACCTTCTGATCTTAGCTCCCATAAATCTCTTTTCTGTTCTTGGATTATTTGATCTGATAAAGTCATGACTTCAGTTGCACCAGATGTCTTCTCTTACTGGAATTTTAATTATTTTCTCTTGCTCTGAGTTCAATTTTTAAATGATCTTCCTCTATTATGATCAGTGTCTTTGTTAGTTTTAACTACGCTTTTTCTTTTTTGTTGGATTTAATTTTATTGGATTTAATTTTAATTTGTTGGATTTAATTTTATTTATTTATTTTTTTGGTTCTGAACCACACTGAACTGTGCTCGAGGCTTACTCCTTGCTCTGAACTCAGGGATCATGGGACCATATAGGATACCAGGAATTGAACTTAAGTTGGTTGCATGCAAAAGCAACTGTCTTATCTATTATATTGTCTTTTCTCTTCCCTGCTTTTTAAAAACTCTTGGAAAACCTCTATTCATCACAGAACTCCTTTGGTAGCTACAGTTGTCTTTAAAATTATCTTATCCCCTTCCCTGGTGATGGTGTGTCTGTGTAGTTGTGAAAGTGTTTAAAATAGCATTGGGGCTGGAGCGATAGCACAGCGGGTAGGGCGTTTGCCTTGCACGCGGCCGACCCAGGTTCGAATCCCAGCATCCCATATGGTCCCCTGAGCATCGCCAGGAGTAATTCCTGAGTGCAGAGCCAGGAGTAACCCCTGTGCATCGCCGGGTGTGACCCAAAAAGCAAAAAATAAATAAATAAATAAATAAATAAAATAGCATTAAGTACTTTGTAACTTTGATAATATAACTTCTATTTTCAATTAAATATTGTATGACCAGAGCATTTATAATACATTGATCAGAGCATTTATAGTACATTTTTATGCCACGTATGGCACAGACTTGATGACAACTTACCTTATTCATTGAAGCTTAAAAAATGACACCAAAGTTTAGATTGATTTGAAAGAATTTCTTTTCTTCAAATACCATTGTTCTTTTGTTGTCAGAATTTTCTTCAGAACAGGAATGCACTTTATTCCTCCGTACTTTAAGGGGTTAAATTGCCAGTAGATCAAACAAAAGATTTTGAAGGTAACTTATTTTAGTTGAAAAGAAATTCCAAGCATAGACTTCTTACTTGGTATTTCTTATTATTGTATTATACTGATTGTTAACAAAACATGCATAATTTTACCCTTTATTTGTCTGTGTGACAACTTACAAGACTAGTGAAACATAGTATAAAGAACTTGCCATGTGTCATAATATATTAAATACCATTCTAGATTACAGGGAATATAGTACAGACAGAATTTGAATCTTGTTCTCTTTGAGTCCAAATGTATTTTGTTAGGTATAACATTAAATTGCTTTACATCACTATATTACCTAGGAAATTAGCCTCTTTATTATTTGAAACAGCGACTACATATATATTTTTTCTCTTCCCAAATTTTCTCTTCCCAGTAGTTTTTATCATAATAAAAAGGAAATCATATAATAAACTATGAAATATTATTATTATGTTTTTTAAATATTCCATATTCTACAGACTAGTGTTGTAATATTCCATGCTAGATATATTTAGCTAAGTTCTGGGTAATCTTTCTAATTTATCAGTGGCAATAGGGCATATGAACTTAAACAGAGATATCATTAGTAACTATCTGCATAGATGGTCCACAGTTCCATCTCTACTATAATTTATGGAAAATCATTAGTATCATAGTATATACTATATATTTTAACGTATTTTTAATTGAAAAAATAAAGATGTGCTCTTTACTGGAAAACAATTGATATTCTTTCCACCAAAGATTTCATCTCTCCAGATTTTAGAGTATCTGTTTGTCCCTAATGACTTTTTAATTTATGAAATACTGATAAAAACATAAATTTCAATGTCAAATCAATTAGTGTTGTATTGAACTAGTTGATGAAGGAACTAGCAAAAACACACAAGTCCTAAGACAAAGTAAGAACCTAGATAGATTTTGAGGAAAGACAGCAGCAATAGGATTGCTCAATTATATGCCCCATAGGAAATTAAATGCATTTTAATATTTGCACATTAGCAGCCAATTTAATACATTTAGGACACTGTCAAGAGGACACTGTCATCTCGTTGCTCATCGATTTGTTCGAGTGGGCACCAGTAATGTCTCTCATTGAGAGACTTACTGTTACTGTTTTGGCATATCCAATACACACAGGTAGCTTGCCAGGCTCTGCAGCGCGGGCTCGATATTCTCCATAGCTTGCCGGGCTCTCCCAGAGGGGTGCAGGATTTGAACTCGGGTCGGCCTCGTGAAAGGTGAATGCCCAACCGCTGTGCTATTGCTCCAGCCCCAATGCATTCAGATGAATTTGAAATATTGTTTCTGCCAGAGTGAAAATAAGATTACTGTTCAATTTCAGTTTTAACAATTCATTTCATAAGCACTATAAAATGTCTTGGACTGGATTGTTTTAGTTAATATCAAGTAAAACAAAGACTTGCATATCCCTAGAAAATCAGATGGACCCAGAGTAGTCTATTAAACAGTTAAAACCATCATCATTTTTCATTTTCAGGTTCAGAGCAATATCACCGATAAGAATGAATATAAACTATTTCTTTAATTACTTTTCCGCAACATTATAAAACCACCTGCATAAACTTTTGGATCACTCTTGCTTAATATTTAGTGGTAATCAGATCTCTTTTTAGCAAAGGATTAAAGATTTATTGATTAAGCAGGAAAATAGAATCTAGGGAGCACTCTTCATATTGACAAAGGTTCATTTGCCATTTTACATATGTGCTGATATCCATGTACTTAATTTTATAGCCACTGAATTATGAAGAAAACCATCAAGTGATGCTGGAGATCGGTGTAACCAATGAAGCTCCATTTACTAGAGATGTGCTCAGAACAACCACCATGAACAGAGCCTCGGTCACAGTTCATGTGAGGGATCAGGATGAAGGGCCAGAATGCAGCCCTGCAGTCCAATTTATACGGATCAAAGAGAACTCAGAAGTGGGGCTGAAGATTAATGGCTATAAGGCATTCGACCCTGAAACTAAAAATAGCAATGGTTTAAGGTACAATGTCATCTATGAGCACATACTAGCCATGTATTTGTCATAATTGAGGCAGCAACTTACTTTGAAGAATTCCGTGTCACTCAAAACTGTATTTTTATTATATATTGACAGGTACAAAAAATTGCATGATCCTAAAGGCTGGATCACCATTGATGAAGTTACTGGTTCAATACTAACTTCCAAAATTCTGGATAGGGAGGCCGCGGCTCCCAGAAATGACATATATAATATTACAGTTCTGGTTTCAGACCAAGGTAACCTTCTAAACCTTTTTTTCTAAAGGAATTGGAGATTACAGTTACTTTTGTGAAGAATTATTCCCGTGATAAGAAAATGGAATACTTACAAATATCAAACTCTGCTATTGTTTCTTTTAATCATTTAACAAGATGAAACTTCTTGTGCCAAAATGTTCACTGAAATTTCTGTTGCAGCATTAGGATCTTAAATACTTGTGGGTGTCTAGAGGACAATGACAAAACCCAAAATCTAGAATTAGATGAAGTGGTATCACTGGACTCTTTTAGATTTCTTTATATCCCTCTTCTTCCACTTGTTGTCCATAGACTGGTGGTAAGCTATGGAAATTTCCTGGTGGTTTACTAAAACTTTCTCCTCAGTCATGTAGTGACTAACAACAGCAGATTCATAATAACTAAGATAGTAATTACATGGGCTACAAAGAGTATATTTGCCTTTTGTATGCTCAACCCTAGTTCAAACCCCAGCACCCCATATGTTTCCATAAGTACTGCCAGGAGTGATCCCTATGTAAAAGCCAGAATTAAGCCCTGAGCATTTCTGGGTATACCTCTTGCAAACAAAATGAAAACAAACTTATTATTTCTAATATTAAATTTAATTAATAAAATACATTGATTATTTTTCCTTTTTGTCTTGGCTATCAGCTAGTCCAGACGTTTTGTTTTTTTTTTTTTTTTTGCTTTTTTGGGTCACACCCAGCGATGCTCAGGGGTTACTCCTGGCTTTGCACTCAGGAGTTTCTCCTGGCGGTGCTTGGGGGACCATATGGGATGCCGGGGATCGAACCCGGGTCGGCCGTGTGCAAGGCAAACGCCCTACCCGCTGTGCTATCACTCCGGCCCCATAGTCCAGAAGTTTTTTTCCTATCTTTCTTCTATAGGTGTATAAAAATTGAAAACTGCTGCTTTTTAGCACTTTTATTGAGCCTTTACTTAGCCTATCAGGAAGTTAGGTCAAAATGATCTTTTCCTTGAATAACTTCCTAAAAGTAATAACTCAGACTTTATCAATCTTGGCATCATGTTAAAATAATTTAGAGGCACTTTGAAAAATGTTCAGAGGTTAACACACGTCTTAGACTAACTGAATCAGAATTCCTGCTTGAGGAACTTGAGTATCATATACTTAAAACTTGTCCTAATGTGATTTAAATGTGCACCACGATTGGAATAACTGTACTGTCATTTTACTGCAATTTAACCTCTGTTCCTGAAGAAAATCCAAGAAAATATTCAGAGTTTGATTTCAAATGATTTGATTTTGTTGTTTGGGCATAGTTCTGGACAAAGATTCATTGGAACTTGCATCTGATTTGATTAACAACAGTAATTATTTTAGATGACCTAAAGGTTTTATTTATTCATTTGTGGTATTTTCTGTTTCTTCTAATATTCAGTTTAGCTTTTATAAACCTCCTATATCATAACTAGAACACCTTTTCTTAAATTTGTTTTCGGTTTTGGGGTCACACCCTGCAGTACTCAGGGCTTACTCTGAACTCTGTGCTCTGGAATTACTTCGGACAGGGCTTGGGAGACTACATGAGGTACTGGGAATATACAAGGGAAGGCAAGTCAAGTGTCCTATCCACTATACTATCTCTCTCGCCCTCATCATAATCTAGTTTATTTATTTGTTGGTGGGGGAGCAGGGGCACACTTAGCAGACTCAAGACTTTTTATTAAAGGATCACTGAGAGAGCTTGGGGAGTCATATGCAGTTCTGGGAATCAAACTCCAGTCAGTGCATCCAAGGCAAGCACTTTACCTGTTGTATTATCTCTCCAACCCTATTTTATTTCTTAAGAAACTATGACAGACTTTACAAACCACACTAACTCTTGTTTCTTTCTAGATAGTAGATCATGTACTGGCACACTTGCAGTTAACATTGAAGATGTGAACGACAATCCACCAGAAATACTTCAAAATGATCTAATAGTTTGCAAACCAAAGATGGGGCATATAGACATTTCAGCTATTGATCCCGATGAACCTATCCATGGTGCTCCATTTTCTTTCAGCTTAACAAATCCGTCTCCAGAAATCAACAAGATCTGGGCTCTCACCAAAGTTAATGGTATTTAATTAAAAGACTGATATATATGCTCTCAAATAACTGACAATCCATTTGCTTATTTATGCATACAACTATAACGTAAAAGAAGTTTTCTTTAACATGTTTTACAAAGCAAGTGAAATTTCATACATATTGAATGGAGCTGATGTAATCCTATATCTTATATCTAAAAGGAAAGAATTTGTTTTTTCTTTTCTGTTTTTTGGGCCATATGAAGTGATGCTTAGAGCTTACTTCTGACTCAGCTCAGAGATCAGGTCTGGTGGTGCTCAGGGGAGTATATGTGGTGCTGGGGATAGAACCCAGGTCAGCCATGTGCAAGGCAAGCTCTCTACACACTATACCCTTACTTTGGACCCTAGAATAAATCACTTTTTATAAAGCCACAATTCATGTTTACAACGAAGCAAAAAAGAGCAGTTAGAGTAACATGCAATTTCTCAGTAAGACACTGTCTGGCTATATTTTTTGAAAAAACTCCAGTGAGGTTAGAACAAACAATAGGTAGCTTAAATTTTGCTATAAGCAAATTGGAAATGAGAAATTGGTGTATGGGACAAGCACCTTGTTGTATTTTAGAAGGAAATATGATGGATTGAGAACAAGTATCTGGCCCTGAACTTCTAGGTGGTCTCCTGCAAGAGTAGACTCTGGCAAAGGTCTGTATTTCAACCAGAGTTTACTGGTATGATTTTTTTTTTTACTGTCACAATCTTTATTAAAATAGACTTTTTTTTAAAACCATCTATATTACCTTGAATTCCTCCCTTCTAATTTCCTTTTTTAATAGTATTGTAACTACTTGGCACGGTTCCAGTGCTAGGGGTCATATAGAGATTAAAACACAGAATGATTAGTTCACATGCTCAAATTCATTAAATTTTCCTTGAAGTAGGAGGAGCACCAGGATATTTTATAGCTCCTTCATATTGTATTATCATCAGTTTACCTTTATCCAATAAATGAGTTTCTCAGGGCATTTTCTAGCCATCTTGTATTTCTAGCACCTAGTTCAATCTTGGTACATACTAACTACTTAATAAATATTTGTTTACCGAGTAGCTGACTAACAGGTATGCATAAAAATGGAAGTTCATGAGGAATCAATAAATCAGTGTCGCTAAAGTTTAGAATGTTTTAGTAAGGATGCCAACAGATTAGAGAAGGAGTAGCATCTAGTGTGAAGGATGAATGTATCAGGTTGAGGATGCTAACCTTTGTTTAGTGGATGAGAGTGGGTAGGCATTGAAAGTATGAAACAAGGCAATGGTGCAGGTTGGCTGTGTGCAAGGCAAATGCACAACTTCTTAACCCCTAAGTTAAGTTTTTAGGGAATATTAAGTGCTGGTGAAATGATGCTGAGTCATTCCAATGCCAAATTATTTCCTTAAGCCTATCCTACAAAAACTTTGGATGATACCTTTGCAGATATATTAGTGCTAAAAGAGGTTGAAGATGGTCCTTCATGTGACAGGGATTTTTAAGAAAAATGTCTTTAAAAACAAGTAAAACACATGATAAAGAAAGAATAAATAAAAACACGCTTCTTTTGTTTTCTTTCAGATACAGCTGCTCGTCTTTCTTATAGAAAAAATGCAGAATTTCAAGACTACCATATTCCTGTAACTGTAAAAGATAGAGAAGGGCAATCTGCAACAAAAACCTTGAGAGTGAATGTATGTGACTGCACCCACCCAAGTCAATGCCAAAGAAATTTGAGAAGTGCAGGAATAGTACTTGGAAAATGGGCAATCCTGGCAATCTTGTTGGGTTTGGCACTGCTTTCTAGTAAGTTTTATCATTTACTTCAAATTCAAATTATGTAACAACTATCCAAGTGCAGATTCTTTTCAAAAATATTAAACAATTTCTTGTTAAGGTGCTGTGCTTTACACAGTTATTCATAGTTGAGTTTCAGACACACAATGTTCCAGCATCAGTCCCACCATTGGAATCAATTTCTCTTCACCAATACGCCCAGCTTCCCTCCACTTCTCAGCCTTACTCCTTACGAAGCATATTTTCAGTTTGGTTGTTGTAGCTGTAGCATGCGTAGTCTCATGCTTTCAGTGTCGTTGACTGTGTGGTTTAAATGTGTAAGTATACTACCATACCTCTACACCAGCAATGTGCCCAAGACCCCAGCTCCTATTACTTTCATCTGCCTCTTCTTAATTGTCCCCTCTATTTCTTGACCTTATTGTCCTTCTCCTTCCTGTACTCTAAGGTCAAAGGTGATCTAGATATCCCAACCACTCATTTGGTGTGAATTCCCTCTACAAATACCTTCTGTTTTAGTGTCTGACTTCTGATTCGATATTTTCTGTGAGAAGGAGCAAAAATCCTTCTTCATTAAAATATTGTATGCTTGGATTCACCTGTTGAAAATGCCTTTTTCTTAATGTAGGATGTCAGTATAAGGTTTTGATTTTTTTTAGCCCTAGTCCTCGACCATCTGAAATTTCTACTTAATGAAAATTTCTGCTTCTGTAATTTCATGTTTTGTCATTATAGTAAAATTTTCATATTTTGTCATTATAGTAACAGGCTTATGAGAGAGTAAGTTAACAGCATCATCTTATGTTGAGTATTGTCAGCTTTAGTTTCATTAACCTTTGTGCCATTTCTGTAGTTCCCAGTAGTACTGTATTTTTCCCCCTCTTTTAATTTTCATCGAACCATCTACCCTAGTGTGTCTGTTGCTTCTTTGTTCAAATATGGGAATGATAGTTAATATCAAAATTCTGAAAACAAGCTGTCTAGGTTTGTATTCAAGCTCTATTATTCACACACTTTGTGTTCTGTCTGGCATATTACTTCATCTCAAAATGATGAAAACTGTAGTAACCTACTTTAAGAAGTCGCACTTGTAGGAGTTATTGTGCTAATATAAGTGAACCACTTAGAATAGCGCACGATATATAATTCTAGTGTTTACTTATTTATTGTCAATTCAATACAATGAGTACACATATGGCAGAAAATTTCTTGTGCAAGATTGACTAGTTAACAAATCTGACAAAAATAATCTGGGCAAGAAACACTACAGAGGACAAAAAAGTGATGTAGTTAGAATATAGAGTGCTAGTGTGTGTGTGTGTGTGTGTGTGTGTGTGTGTGTGTGTGCGCGCACGCGCGTATGTAGGTATGTTATATTGTTGCTGCTACTTATAATTTTCAATAGATTGTGTCAGGCCTCAATTATTTTTATACTATTTTTGTACTCAAATCTTCTGCAGAATTTTTTTAAATTTTTTTTTGCTTTTCGGTCACACCGGCGATGCTCAGGGGTTACTCCTGACTCTGAACTCAGGAATTACTCCTGGCGGTGCATCTGGGACCATATGGGATGCTGGATATTGAACTCAGGTCGGCCTTGTGTAAAGCAAATGCCCTGCTGGGCTATTGCTCCAGTCCCATGCTTTATCTTAAAACTGATTTTAAACCTCAAAAGAGGAGGACAGGGTCAGAGGATACCTGGTGGTCCTGGCGGGGTGGGGGAGGATGTTGAGGAGGGAGCTATTAGTCTGAGGAGAATGTCAGTGCAAAATCCCTAAGAAATTTTGAGGTGGCAGAGAGACAGACTAGCATCACCAAAGAGTAATAAATGAGAGGAGGAAGGGTTGGGTATATGCTGCAGATTACTGATAGGGGTCACAATGAGCAGTTAGGGGTTCATTCATTTTTTTTTCGTATAATGTCAGAAAATGTGTCTGACACTTTGTAGGTTGGTCATGGGATTGAGTTATAACCAATCAAAATTTCCCTTAGAGCAATAGAACTACAATAGAAAATATTTGAACTATGAGTCTGGTTGCATCTCAACATTGATTAAACATTGAAATTTGATTTTTACGTGTAACAAACCATTACACTCCACTCTTTCAACAGTATAAAAATATGAAAATCATAGTCTTTGTGTCATACATAAACAGGTGATGAATTCGATTGGGGATATTGTATGCCAATTGTTGGTTTAGGTGCCTATAAACTTTAGTTAGTTAATAAAGAAAAAATAAGTGTTCATTTTGTAAATGCTAAACTTGTTTTATTTTTTCCAACTTAGCTGTATTGCTAACTTTAGTATGTGGAGTTGTTGACACCAAAAAAAAGAAAGGCTTTCCTGAAGACTTAGCACAGCAAAATTTAATTATATCAAACACAGAAGCACCTGGAGATGATAAGGTGGTAAGTATGCTGTCTTAATGAATGAATTAATTATTTGGTTGCTTGATTGGTTGGGGCAGAATTTGAGCCACACCCAGCTAACTCCTGGCTCTATGCTTAAAGGTAGCTCTTGACTTGTGCTCACGGGACTAAACTAGGGTCGACTGCATATAAGGCAAACATATTAGCTCCTGTAGCATCTCCTTGACCCCAACTAATCTTATTTGATGAATATATATCTGCCTCCTGTAATTTCTACAGCACATTTTTATGGAGGTATTTTGAAATTAAAGAGTATTTATATTTTGAGTTTGATCAGGTTATGTACACAGCACATTTTATCTATCAACATTTAAATATTTATGTAGCACTGTAGCACTGTTGCACTGTTATCCATTGTTCATCGATTTGCTCGAGCGGGCACTAGTAATGTCTCTATTGTGAGACTTGTTGCTACTGTTTTTTGCATATCAAATACGCCATGGGTAGTTTGCCAGACTCTGCCGTGTAGGTGGGATACTCTCAGAGAGCTTGCCGGGCTCTCTCAGAGGGATGAAATCAAACCAGGTCGGCCAAGTGCAAGGCAAATGCTCTACCCGCTGTACTATCGCTCCAGTGGCTGGTCTGATGGTAGTGGGTTATCAGAACTTATTAACGCTAGGATCACTAAAGTTGGTATTCTACCCCTCTGCCCCTCACTGCTGAATTTGACTGACTTTTTCTCCTGCCATTGCATTCTGTGCAGTCGTTGTAGGGAATCGATTTGGAAGTAAATAAATGCAACTCTAAGTAGCCAACCTACAAGAAACACCTAGCAGCAATTCCCACAGCATTTAGCAGTATTTATGGCATATATTGAATTTCTGGATGGGCACATCACACTGCTCCTGGCTCTGTGTTCGGGGGTCTCTCTTGTTTGGGCACTGAGAACATATGTGGTTCTGATAGTCAAACTTGGAGTGGTTATCGTCATGCAAGACAAACATCTTATCTGCTGTCCTATTTCTCTGGTGTCATTTATTAAAATTTTCAAATCAGAAGTATTATCTTAGTTATTTTCCTACTCTCTTGTGGTGCTACTTAAAACTTTTCTTTGATATCATGACTGTATTTAATGAAAATCTTATGAATTTTTTTGTCTTTTCTACTACACTTGTTTATCAACTATAGTAATTTTTATTGCAAAAACATTAAAAAGTCTCAAGATAGCTAATAAAATGTCATGTAAATATGTATATGTACATATACATTTAAAAAACTTAGGATGGAATGAGTGAAATTTTAGTTACTGTTATATTCTTTTCTTATAATATATTTCTTAAGACCAATAAGGTTCTTTGTACTATCTTTTTATTTAGGCAGTATATATACAATTTTTCTTATAAAAACATGTTACTTTTTAAAGATGATTTTAATGATAGTGCAGAGATTCTCCACAGCTGGGTAAAATATGAGAAAACTGCTTGCTTTATATGGGTAGTATCAGATTTCTAATCCTACTATTTTAGATCAGCTTTTAATATTCACACGATTAGGGGATGGGGTATTGAAGCTTTCCCTTTTTAGCTTTAATAATTTATAGAATTTAACAGATGTACTGTCTTTCATCGATTCCTCTGCCCATCTTGGAGAGCCCGACAAGTTAACGAGAGTATCTCGCCCGCACAGCAGAGCCTGGCAAGCTACCTGTGGGGTATTCAATATGCCAAAAACAGTAACAAGTCTTATAATGGAGATGTTACTGGTGCCTGCTCGAGCAAATTGATGAGCAACGGGAAGACAATGATACAGTGATACTGTATTTCATGTGGCCTCACATCACAAGTTATGAAAATGTATACTTGGTTTACAGCTTACTGTATACCTTCCTTGACCACCTTAACCTTTACTTTTTTTAAGTTAAGGTAATGCTTTTTCTAAGACGAAACTCATGACAACCGAAATGAATGTACTCTTGTATCAACATTAAATGAAGATGCCTTTTTTATCGACTATTTCTTTTTCACCTACTTCCCACCATGATTCAAAATCATGAAATGACATAAGTTTGCTTTATTTATTTTCTTCTCGATTCTCTGTATATTTATTTTCACTCCATTTATGTCACTTTTTACCCCTACCTTTGTTCCTGGATTCTTGGGGTGGGTCTGACACAGAGCAGGTATCTGTGCCCGAAATTCTGGTTCTGTGGGACATAAGCATCTTCCCTCCTTATGATATCATATTGGTTCTTTCTAATACTTTTCCCCTCTCTCTTCTAGACAGATGTCTAGACAGATATCTTATTACCTGATTGCTCTGATTTTCTTTTCATCTTCTACCCGGCATATCTCTTATAAACTGACCTCAGCCCATTGTCTCTAGTATAGAGAAATGCAAAATCATGAAATACTGTTAGTGTCTCAGCTTTTACTCCTCATAATTGTCTTAAAAGAAGTTTTTTCCCTTGCCATTTAATGCTCTATTTTTTTCATAAGTTTCCTTTAGAGTTTTCTTCTTGTTACATGATTTTAGAATCTATAGTTTTGCCTAGGAACTATATCATATCATACTCATGTCTATTTGTCTTTTCTTTTTTCGTGACATTTCTTTAAAAGATGCAAAAATGACTAATTTAAACGAGAACATAATGTTGAGCAAGTTTTATAAATAGAACACATTTTCATAATACATGTATAGACTCATCTAGCACAATGAGTAAAGGTGATGCCTTTAGTTTGGGATTTGAATTTCCGTTAAGAGTTCAGAGTTCAGGCTGGAATGAAAAAATCAGAAAAGGAATAATTAACATGTGAGAATAAACTTTGAGGAATGTCTGTATGAGAATGTAGAGTAGAATGACATAGCACTGTGGGTCCCCTACCCCTCATGTTAGTTTCTTTTCAATTCATTTTCTTAGAAAAATCTAAACATGTATTTACTCTAGCAGTAACCTAAGCAAAAAATACAGGGGAGCAGTGCCACCAACTGGTTCCTTTTCAGTTAAAAAAAAAGTCTTATCACGTTTTTATCAAATGTCAGAAATAAATATATATATATACTCTATGTAAGCATTATATACAATATATGTATATACACATATGTATAATATATGCAGATATATTATATATGTATGAATATTTTATATATAATATAATATATGTCTATGTTAGATATATATTTTTGATCAGTACATTATCTGAACAAAAACTCTAGAAGTTAATGATAATTCATCAGATAAAAAAATTTAACTGGTTAGAAACTGTCTCACACTGGGGATTGATTCTAATGGAGATCTTTATACTAATGACATAATTAGAACTGACTTGTTGAAGTTATTTACTATAACTAAGCTTCGTACTTCTGGCCAGGGAAGCTAATGTAAAGTTCTCATTTTAAGTTAATGTTTGATTATAAAGTTTTCACTTTCAGTTAGTGTTTGGCTGTTTTTCATTTTAAAATAAACTATTTTCTAGTTCTCTAAATATTTATTTTTCTTTGAAATTCTGATCTTTGAAGAAAAAGTATATATTTTTAATTCTCTGTGTCATTAGTTTTGTTTACTCAGGACTCCTTGCAAATTCTTTTTACAACGATCAGTAACCACTTTTTTTTTTCTTTGTTTGCCTTCAGTGTGTGCTTGCTTTAGGTGACTCAGTTCTTACCTTAGTTAGACATTGCTGTTCTTACCATTGATTTCCTCACCATAACCCATTTTGAATGGTCTCAGAATTGTGACTCTTAGGTTCCTCTATTATCTCATTATTATTCCAGATCATTCTCTCACAGCTCTGATTCATGCATCAATCCTTAAAACATGCTTTTTATTTTGACTCTTTTTTTAGTCTTTTCCTTTAACCTACAATTTTTTCTGAATAGTTTAATTAATTTCCATCATTTTAACTACAACTTCTTTGGTTGAGACATCAAAAATTCTACCTTTAGTTCAGAAATTTTATCTGAGCCCCAATTGCTAAGCATACATATTGTCTTGGACATACCACGTTTCTACCTTTTTTCTCCGTGATTATAAAATCCTCTTCACCTCTTCACCACAGGCATACCCTTATTTTAGTGAACTGCCCCTCTTTCTAGTTGCAAAGCAGCACGTATAGGAATAATTTCTGACCTTTCCCACTGCTGCTTCATTCATCTAAGCACCAATAAGCTCTGTATGAAGTCTATCCACTTCTTACATTCACCACTGCTTATACTTTGGTTTAAGTTATACTTATCTTTGTCTCCAAAAGCAATCCCCATGACACCAAAGTTGCCTCATTTTTTGTCATTAATAATACTGCTTAGGGGCTGGAGTGATAGCACAGCGGGTGGGGTGTTTGCCTTGCACGCGGCCGACCCGGGTTCGATTCCCAGCAATCCATATGGTCCCCTGAGCACCGCCAGGAGTAATTCCTGAGTGCAAAGTCAGGAGAAACCCCTGTGCATCGCCAGGTGTGACTCAAAAAGCAAAATAATAATAATAATAATAATAATAATAATACTGCTTAGACTGACTTTTGCTTCTCCTTTTGAGTAAATTCCATTTTTGATTCCCTATAATCTTCATACTAGTATAATTATTTTCTGGTCTATCTTTTTTCACTGTATTTTCTTCCTCCTTCTCCCTTTCTCAATCTCTCTCTCTCCCCCCTCTCTATCTCTCTCCCCGCCCCTCTCAATTCTGTGCAGTAACTATCCTCAACACTTTGAGAACCCTTAAAGCACCATTGTATACACTCACTTAGGTTGAGTATTTTTTTCTTCCATTTCTTTGGAGTCAGTTCAGATTTTTCCAAGTCTATTCCACTTAGTCTCTCTGGGTGTGAATTTTAATGTTCTCTGTTCATGCAGCATTCTATGCTCACCCAGATAGCAGAGTGATCACATTATCTATTCATCTTTTGAATAAAGAGCTCTTTTTGAACTTTTAAAGGACAATGTTTATCTTTGCATTTCTTTACTGGGCACATTAATTTGAAAATAAATGTCAGTTGAATGAATGAATGAATGAAAAAGAACAAGCAAGCAAGTGCTTTCTCTCCTTTGTCTTCTAAAATTTACCTGGTATCCATTTCTCCTTCCATAAATGGCTTTGTTTTATTTTAGTGTTCTGGCAATGGGTTTATGACTCAGAGAGTCAACAACTCTAACCAAGGCTATTGCGGAACTATGGGATCAGGAGTCAGAAATGGAGGGCAGGAGACCATCGAAATGATGAAAGGACACCAGACCTTGGAGTCCTGCCGGGGCCACGGCCACCACCACACCTTGGATTCCTGCAGAGGAGGACACGTGGAGATGGACAGCAGCAGATACACCTACTCGGAGTGGCACAATTTCACTCAGCCCCGCCTCGGAGAGGTGAGTTTCCATATGGTGTTGAACTGCATAATTTAGATCCCCAGCACAGAACAATGGAAAAACTGGAGTTAGTGTTCATTGGCCAGAAATTGCTTTGCCTCCTTCTTCAGTGTATTCCTTTTTCTTTACTTTTCCTTTCTTTTTTACTCTTTGGTCATTTTATTTTCCCCCACTTTGAATTTGTGACTGAAGGAACTTTGTTTTACCTATTAGATTTCTCTTAATTTTTAAAAATCGCATTAAACTAGGAAGTGTCAGATATCCACACTATAATTTTGTTTCATGATTTTAGGTGCACATTTATCTCACAAACATTTTTGCTGCAGAATATTTTTAAAAGGTCATTCTTTAGAATCATAACATTACCACCCTTCCCCCATCCACATTTCTCTGTGTAGACAAGACATCTGTACCCAGATGGATGGTTATTAAGTAATATGCTTTATATAAATATTTTTTTCTGATATATTTTTTGGCCTCATCTGGAAATATTCGGGGCTTACTCCTGATTCTGTGCTCAGGGCTCATTCTTGGTGGCACTCAGGGGACCATAATTCCGGGAATTGAATCCAGGTAGGCCATATGTAAGGCAAGCTCCCTATCAATTTTACTATTGCTCTGGCCTACATAGGAACAATTTTTAAAATAAAAAAAAAAATCACCATGTAAATATTGTTTTTGCCAGAGGAAAACAACAAGGTGAAAGGAGGGATTATAGAAGAGAATTTTAATTTTCACTGCATACCAGAAGTCCTTGGGAAGCTTTTAAAAATTTATTAGCACCTTTGTCTGAAAAAAATTCTGATTTAATTAGTTTTGCTATTTACTTATGTAATTATATTTTATATATTTATTTATTTGTTTATACATTTAAAAGCTCCTCAAATAATTAAAATGTCTAGCCTAGGTAGAGCATCACTAATTTAAATATTCTTTCAGGTTCTAAAGTTTTAATTTCTTTATCAGAGGATACCCGTACCACTGTAAATACTGGGCCAGAAGCCTTTTGATTCCTGTTGCATTGTTAATAGATTTCATTCTGTAACACAGCTATTTATGTCCCTGACTTATTTTCCCCCACATCCAGCTATTAGTCCTTTGTGTCAAGAGAGTCAATCTTCATGTAGTATTTGGTTAAGGAGTGCAGTTTAAGGAGCACTCTTAGGACAGTTCTCCAAACAGGCAATGGAATGTAGGGCTCAAATAGTCCTGAAGAATGATACTTGAAAATGTAAATCTAGGAAATAAATGCTGGGTTAGAGACAGGTGGAAATGCAGATAGGAGATGGTAGAAGCAAAAGTGGTAAAGGGCCAGTGTTAGAAAGCTATGCCAGGGCTGGAATAATAGCACAGTGGGTAAGGCATTTGCCTTGCACGTGGCAGACCCAGGTTTAATCCCTCGCATCTGTTATAGCCCCTGAGCAATGCCAGAGTAATTCCTGAGTGCAGAGCCAGGAATAGCCCCTGAGTATCACCAAGTGTAACTTCAAAAGCCAAACACACACACAAATAAAGGAAAAACGTAAGAAAGCTATATCCAGTGTTAGTGATAGCACAGCAGGTAGGGCATTTACCTTGCACGCGGCCAACCCAGGTTCGATTCCTCTGCCCTTCTTGGAGAGTCCAGCAAGCAATTGAGAGTATCTTGCCTGCATGGCAGAGCCTGGCAAGCTACCTGTGGCACATTCAATATGCCAAAAACAGTAACAACAAGTCTTACAATGGAGACGTTACTGGTGCCTGCTCAAATTGATGAGCAATGGGATGACAGTGATACAGTGATGTCCAATGTGACTAATGCTTGGTGTCTACACTCCAGATTTCTATATTTTCAGAGTGAGTTACATTGAGTATTTTCAATGTCAGCAAGATGTTCTGTGAATCTCTCTATTTTGTCACATTTTTCTTATCTTACAAATGATTCTTAATAGGTGTGATACACATACTTTATAATTGCTCATAACAGTGTTTATAGTTATCACTGATCACACATTAATGGTGTCCTGGTATATAATAGGAGTACTTCTTACACTGTTTTACCTTATTATTTAACAATAATCTTGTGAGATCATTTGATGAAAGAAGAAACTTATAGATGTTTAGTAACAATAATTTGCTCAAAATCACAGCTAAAGTATGTAAAGCAGCACTCTGACTCAACACTGGGTCTTTAATGATTGAAGTTCAAATACTTAATTATTCTGCAAACTGTGACCACTTTGTGAATTAGCTTCACCTCTAGATATAAGGTTTGTGGATAAACATATAATAATAATTTAAATATAAGATACTTTATAATTATAGTATATATGATTTTTTATTTGTATGGGTTAGTAGAAATGTGAAATATACTGATTTTAAGGTATGGTTGTAATATCGACCAATCATGTGCATTTTTTATATGTAGGACTCCATTAGAGGACACACTGGTTAAAATTAAACATAAAAGGTAAATAAAAGATAAATTTTATGCTAATATGTTCGAGTGTGTTTAAAACAACACAATGGAATACTAATCGGCTATAAGAAAAGAAAAGAAAAGATGAGATCATGCAATTTGCTACCGCGTGGACGGACTTGGAGAGTGTCATGCTGAGTGAAGCTAGTCAGAAGGAGAGGGACTGATACAGAACTTTCTCGTCTGTGGGATATAAAGACGCATAGTGGAATGACAAATGGTCCAAAGCTACAGAGCCTGCGAACTGGCCTACAGAACTGAACTCACCGTGGTGTGGGGGTAGGGGGGAGGTGGGATGTGGGCCTGAGACAGTGGTGGAGGAGAGCGGACATTCTGGTGGAGGGTGTGGTGTTGGAACCCTGTCTGCATGAAACGTTGTCATTAACCGTATTGTAAATCACAGCGCCTAAAATAAAATCACAAAAAAAAAAATAAAACAATGTTTAAATTTTACAGAAATTGCATAAATGCAATCAGAATGAAGACCACATACCATCTCAAGATTATGTGCTTTCCTATAACTTTGAAGGAAGAGGAACTCCAGCTGGGTCCGTGGGTTGCTGCAGTGACAAACAGGAAGAAGATGGCCTCGACTTTTTAGATAATTTGGAAGCTAAATTTACTGCATTGGCAGAAACATGCACGATGAGATAATGTTAAAGTGCTGCAGACCTTCTGGACACTTCCAAAATGGATATTGCAAAATTCAGTTTCTAATATATATATATTTTTTTCTAAATTTCGAATTGTACCAATTTTTGTTTTGATAGCAATTTGATGCTTAGCTTTTCCCCAACAAATTCAGAATGTTAAAGCATATTCATTTTTACTACTGAGTAAATATATCAATTTGTAATACTATGTTGTGACAAGGAAATTAAGGTCTATAGTAGACTTGCTCTTTTTTATAGATAATTTCACAATATTCTTGGTAATATTAATCTAACAGTTACTAGCTATATTACATTAACTATAAGATAATAGCTCTCTAGGCCAGGAATTTTGTTCATGTTGATATTTTTAGATTAGGTAGAATAGAATTATCTCAAACACTGGAACATAATAATAGATTTGTTATTATTAATTTTTGGGGATGTAAAGAAATTTTATCAAAAGGGGACAGTAAAAGGTAATAATACATTCACGATAGGAATGAAGACTTCCCTAGAGTCAGGAAAGAGCTCCAAGAGATAGGTGATTTAGTAAAAGAAAGAAATTACACATTGTTGGATTTTAAACTTTTTAAATCTTTCTTTTTTGTTTTATTAAGCTGGTGATTTATAACATGTAGGTGGCAGGTACACAACATTTATAATATATAGGTGGCAGCTATCTCAACTTTGATTTTGGGGGTGCAGGAGTGAAGTGAGACCCTCCTAAGCAATGCTCAGGCAGCCCTGGACCCACTTCCAGAAGTCGTTAACCAACAAGATTGTATGGTCCAGTGCTCGAGGCAGTACAATGTTCGGGTCTCCCAGGGCAAACCCAGTAGTACCCAGTAGCACGGGGTCACACCCTGTGCTATAGGGTGCCGCCAAGGGAAGAGGATAGGCACACAGTGAAAGAGGAACTGGGGACTGGGGGCTGCAGAGTGAGGATGACCAATCTTGACCAATCCCAAGTCCTTGTGTGCGCACAGAGTATACTTTGATCCCTGAACTCTTCCTTTCTCTCTCTCTGGACCTGATTGTCAGCATTTAATGAAACATGTTCAACATCTTCTACTGAGATTACTCTCAGTATCTTAACTTTTACCTTTGCTTCCCTGAGATATGGGATTGCTACTGTTAACTTGCCAGTAGTTGTTTTTCTTTTCTGAGGTATTTTGCTTTCATTTGAAAGTTTAGTACACATGACTCCTTATTTTTTTCTCAATGTGCAATTAGGATATGAAATCACTGTCCTAATTGTGACTGTGCAAAGTCTAAAGAAACAGATTCTTGTTAGAGTTATGAGAAACAATGAAGGGTAAGCATGTAATCCTATTTACAATTATGTTCAGATAAATACATTAGTCCTAGTTAAGGAATTATAATAAAATTTTGAAAAAAGTCAAGTTTCCAGTAAAAGTTTTATCCTTGCTGCAAGTTACAATGCATTTAAGTAGCTGTTCAGATACAGTGCTTGGCAACTTTGTTCATGTGATCAGGGTCTAAGAGGGCCTTTCAAAATACCCCAAAGCAATGATGTTTGAGCTGAACATAATTAATACTTATTATTATAAACAAATATATCAAATTATTTATTCTCAGGTAGATTGAAATATAATTATGAGATAGAGTTAGCTGCAGAAAATTTTGGAAGTGACCAATTAAGATTAAAACTATTTCAAAATCCATCTATCAGGGCTTGAGAAGTAGTGCAGTGGGGAAGGTGCTTGCCTTATATGCCGCCAACTCTGGTGTTTGATCCCCAACACTTCACATGGTCCCTCAAGCACCACCAAGTATAATTCCTGGTTGCAGAGCCAGAAACAGGCCCTGAGTACTGCCTGGTATGGCCCCCAAACAAAATAAGCAAATAAAAAATAATAAAATTAAATTTTAAGAAAGTGTCAAGTACTAAAAATTGGGATATATTTCTCCCAACCCTCAGTTATTCATTTGGCTCTGGAGGTATTGCCACTACGAGGTGACAATATTCTAAATGAGTATATGAATATAGATCGAGCTGCTTTTGAACTCTCAACCTCCTAGTGCAACATTTGAAATGAAATGAAAAATAAATGGGAAGACAAGATGATAATAATTTAAAATAAGGTGGGAATGGGTTGGATTGGTCACATGGCAGTGCTCAAGACTTAATTCCTGTCCCTGTGCTCAGGACTCATATCTAGTGCTCGGGGAAACAATGTAGTGTCTGGGATCAAACAACCAGGTTGGCTGTGTGCAAGACAACTTCTTATTTCAGTGCTATCTCTCTGGCTCTTTCAAATTCTTGTGTGCTTCTTCGTAGCTAAGCACACCAGTGATAATTTATGTAAATTTGTGTAATTGCTTAGAATTGTTTCTAGCTATGGAAACATTCTGAGTACAGTGGAAAGGAGAGAAGAAATGGGATAGAATAGCATATTTGCTTGGTAGTCTAATTTTGCATCAGCAGATTAGGAGCAAAGCGGTGAATGGCCATCATATCTTTGGGTCCTGAATTTCTAGTAGTAGGTTCCAGAGATAAAATATTTTCTGGGAGCCAATAATAGGAATAAAAAAATAAACTTATTTCTCTAACCTAATTTTGGTGGAAAATATATCACCATCATCATCTTTATTTTTCTTATCAATTAATGTATAAAAAACTGTAGAGCCAAATGATCATGTCTACTTGGTCAAGTTTTAGACAAGGAGAACAATCTTATTGTCCTAAGAAAGAAGCTAGATGCCTTTTGCACTATGCTCTAAAAAGATCCTGAAAATGATAAAATATCATTTTCCCTCTTATTGCTATGTTTTCAAGTGGTGGGTGTAGGGCAGTAACAGTGTATGCCTAAAGCATGCAGCTCTGAGCACCACTGCATTTCAGGCTGGAGTACTGGAGTACCAAGCCTTCAGGCCTGCACGGCCAGGCTGAGTATCATCAGCAGTGGCCCCTGGGGCCCCTGAACAATACATGGAAAAATCCTCAATAAATTAAAACCAAGAGAAAAATGAATGTGTATATATAAAAAATGAAGGAAAGAGAAAGGAAGGAAGGAGGGATAGAGGGAGAGGGAGAGAAAAAGGAAGAAAGGAGGAAAGGAAGGAAGAATAGTAGGAAGGAGGGAGAGAGGGATGGGAGGAGGGAGAGAGGGAGGGAGAGGGAGAGAAAAAGGAAGAAAGGGGGAAAGGAAGGAAGGAAGGAAGGAAGGAAGGAAGGAAGGAAGGAAGGAAGGAAGGAAGGAAGGAAGGAAGGAAGGAAGGAAGGAAGGAAGGAAGGAAGGAAGGAAGGAAGGAAGGAAGGAAAGTAGAAGGGAGGAAGAAAGGGTGGGAGAGAGAGAAAGGAAGGAAGGGGGAAAGGAAAGAAAGAAAGTAGGAAGGAAGGAGGGAGGAAGGGAGGGAGAGAGAGAAAAAGGAAGGAAGGGGGAAAGGAAGGAAAGAAAGTAGGAGGAAGGAAGGGAGGGAGAGAAGGTGGGAGGGAGGGAGAGAGGGAGAAGAAAAGGAGGAAAGGAAGGATTCATCCTACTATCAAGCAATTGTCAATAACATTTAAATGGCAAATACTCAAGGGTGTTAATAACACTTTAATATTCATTGTAAATGAGGTTTCCAGTAGAAGATATAGAGCATTTGAATGTATGAAAGAGAAAGATCAATGGCAATTTGGGGGGAGACTGAGAAAAGGCAAGCCCCACAGGGGTAACCTGACAGTCAGCAATTGAAACTTAAAGGGGAGGAGAAAGACCAACAGGGAAAGGAGCGGGAGTGAGGGCAGCATTGCTTGTTCTGTACTTTTTCCTGGACTGGATCCTTCCTGGTCCTTCTTTGCTGAGTCAGTCCAGCTGCCATTTTATTTTGGGAAAATATCACTGAGTCTTTTTCCGTGCCTCACCGTACTTAAACGTGGGCTCCAAAGAAGAGAAGTGACTGCAGGGTGGGTGGGAGGAGTCTAGAAGCCAGGCCTGCTCCGACTATGCAGAACAAGCTGGACACTCATCAGGAATATTGTGTTCAGTATAAAATACTAGGTTGTCAGGAAAATGGGTATCTGACATTTTTCATTTGGTGCTAAACTTCCTACTTTCTTAATTTCAGCCTAAAAAAATTCTAGATTTTTAGATTTAAACCTTTGAAATGGAAATTTTTGTTTTGATGTCTTCTTTTTTTGTATACCTTTATTTCATATGTCATTTGTCTTTCCTGGTGTTTGCAAGGAGAACTGTAAGTAACCTGGAAATTATGATACTTTAGTATAAAAAGAAAATGCTTTTTTTCAGTGAATGTTCTTGAATTTTTATGCAAATATATAGACTTTTTTCTTATTTTTATAAAAATGCAATTAACTGTCTAAAATGCAGTGAGGTTTGCTTTGCAAAATTTTTAACAGAACTTTAATTTTGATATTATAAGAAATTGCTTTCTAAGAAGCATTACAGAAAATAAACAAAAACTGGATCTGTAAGGGAATATTTACAGATGTAGAAAGTAATAATGCAATGTAAATTTTATTTCTTTATTTTGCAATAGTAGTTGCTTATATTAAAAAATTGCTTAAAATAAGCATGGAAATGGAATTCTTTATTTTTTTGTCTTTGGATTACTGGACATAGTTTAGAAAACTAATGATTATCAAGTTGCTGAAATTATTACTACTTGTATCACTTGTATCATTTGTCATCCAGTTGTTCATCGATTTGCTTGAGTGGGTGCCAGTAACATCTCCATTCGTCTCTGTCGTATGTTAGTGTAGCCCAATGGCATCTGCTCAGTCCAGGAACACGAAGAGCCTCAAACCATTCATTCAGGGTCTTGATGAAGTCTAACCATCTTGTAGGTGGGCGGCCAAGCATTCTTTTGACATCCTGTGGAACCCAGTTAGTAACAACTCTAGTCCAGTGGTCGTCTGTAAATTGCGTTACTTGTCTGGCCCATCTGATTCTCGATTGTCGACGGAGGTCGGAACTCTGAATTCCTTCTCTCACTTGAGTGAAATGTGATACTCCAAGCATAACTCTTTCTATGCCTCTATGGGAGACCTGAATAATGTTGTCATCCTGTTTTCGTAGGGCCCAGGTCTCTGAGGCGTCTGTTAGTGCAGGAAGAACGGTGGAGTCGAAAAGATGTGCCTGGAGCCAGAGGTTCTTTGTCCTCTTAGCAATTTCTTAGATGTTCTTGAAGGCGCTCCACATATTGTATTATTGAGGGAGATTACTACTTGGGACACAGTTTCATAAATAGTATCTATTTGAATTTGATTGGATAAAGAAACAGTAACTGGTTATTTTAATTGCAAGGTTCAGAAATGCGGATACAAGATTTTTACTGGGACAAAGAGTTTAGTCAAGAGGAAATGAGTTAAAACAAGAAGGTACAGCTCAGTCTTTTAATCACAATCGAATTATGGTTCTTTGCAAGTTCATAGTGAATCTTGTGTGTGTGTGCTTGTGTGTGTGTGTGTGTGTGTGTATCTTCATCCCAGCCTTCCCCCAGTGCCCCCCTCCCCCCACACCCCTCCCTTCCTACTCCTACCTGCAAACAAAGCTTCCGGACCCAGAGGCATAAACTTCAGTCCCCTGGGCACCGCCCCACAGCCCTTCTAACAAACTGATGGAAAGCAAAGACGCATGCCACAGGGCTGCGAGGAATTCTGCTTTCACCAAGAAAACATGGTGGTATGCGGGTGAAAGTGCTTCGGGGATGAGGACTCCAGGCAGCCTAGTTCACCGCCTCCAACTCCAGCCCAGTAAGTAAACCAGGCCACGACAATGGCACAAGCCATGGAACTAGAGACTGAATTTTGGGCTCTTCTTAGCAAATAGGGTTAGGTGCCTAGCAGGACCTCCAAGTTAGGCACCTCCCCCCACCCCTACAAATAAAGCTTTAGGCGACTTCCCTCCCACCACTGTAAGACCCAGAGACACAAGCCGATTTAGGCCATTGGGGCGTGCCCAATTAGAACCTTCAAACCAAAAGGCAGAAACCTAAAGAATAAGTCATAGGGCTGGGGGGGGAACTTTATTTCTTCCTCTCTAATTTGGGGGGTGGGAGTTAGAGATGGGCCCACCCGCCTGGGCTTCTCCACTAGAGCCAAGCCAACAAACCAATCCAGTGTAATGACCAGCATAAGCTAGAGAGTTAATTTTGTCTTTTTACAAATAAAGTGGATGGGGGAATTTGGCAGGCTCCCAGGTCTGCTCTGCACCCTTGCAAGCAAAGCTTCCAGAACCAGGGTCACAATCTGCCCCACAACTCTTCAAATTTACTTTGAAGGGTGGAACCGTAGGCCCAAGCCACATTGCTGGGGTGAAATTTGTTTTTAGTCCTCTCACCTTTGGGGCGTGGGAGTGTCGGTGGGGGTGTAGGGTTCTGTGCAGCTTTGCCCCAAGTGTCCCCTCCAGCCAGGCGAGCAAAGTGGCTGACACAAGGGCACAAGCTAAGAAGCTAGAAATTTGATATTGGATTTTGCAAAACAAAATGGGATGGTTCATCCTGCAGGACGCTGGAGACAAAGCCACTGGAACCCCATCAGCCCTGCAAACAGAAGTTCTAGAGCCAGAGACACAAGCTGCAGGCCCTGAGCACCCGCCCCAAAGCCCTTCAGATAAACGGTGGAAAGCAAAGGCATGTGCCTCAGAGCTGGTGGAGAAATTCTGGACTTTTGTCTCAACTATGGTGATGGCGGGCTGGAGCGATAGCACAGTGGGCAGGGCATTTGCCTTGCACCCAGCTGACCTGGGTTTGATTCTTCCGTCCCTCTCGGAGACCCGGCAAGTCACCAAGAGAATCTCACCCGAACAGCAGAGCCTGGCAAGCTACCAGTGGCATATTCAATATGCCAAAAACAATAACAAGTCTCACAATGGAGATGTTACTGGTGCCCACTCGAGCAAATGGATGAGCAATGGGATGACAGTGATACAGTAATGGGTGATGGGAGGTACAAACACGCTGCAGGGCCACAGGGCTGCAGGGCTGCTGGTAGGGCAAATAACCCAGCCTAAAGCAAAGGCAGAATCCAATGAGCCGGATTCAAATTTTGTCTCTCAGAGGAAACTGAGGTGACTTACATGGAAGCCTGCAGCTAAAGTGACCGGGCTCCTGGTGGGTGCCGCACCCGTCCCTGCAAACAAAGCTTTCACACCAGACGCCCAACCAGCAGGCCATGAAGAACCTGCCCACAGCCTTGAAACAAAATGGAGAAAATTAGTGGACCAAGCCACAGGGGTCAGGATGAAATTTTGGGTTTTCGTCTCAAACATGGGTGGTGAGAGGCTCTAGGCCCCTGGGATCCTGCCCACAACCGTTCAAATAAAATGCTGGAAACTCAAATCACAAGCCACAGAACTGAAGGTGAAATTTTGTTTTTTCCTCTCAGAGTTGGGGAGGGAATGTTACAGCTAGCGTTTCCAGGCTTCAGGGCTCCACACAGCCGAACTCGGAGCGTGTTCCTGCAGCCCAGCCCAGCAAGCAACCCAGCCTGACTAAAAGGCGCAAGGCAAGGAGCTGGAGATTGATTATTGACTGATTAACTTTCAAAAATTGTTTATTTATCTTAATTGAATCACAGTGAGATACACTTGCAAAGGTGTCCATGATTGGGATTCAGGCCTATACTGTTTCCACACCTGCTCCTTTGCCAATGCATGTTTCCCAGTGCCAGTGTTCCCGTTTCCCTCTTCTTTCTCTCTCCCTCTCCTCTCACTCCCTTTCTCTCTCTCTGTCTCTCTCTGTTTTCTTTTGGACATTATAGTTTGCAATAGATACTGAAATGTCGTGCATATCCCTTTACCTACTTAAAACACTCAGTTATTGTACAGAGAGATCATTTTCAACTATTATTATCATACTTGTTCCTTCTTTTTTTTCTCTCGCTGTTTGGGTCACACCCCTCGATGCACAGGGGTTACTCCTGGCTCTGCACTCAGGAATTATCCCTGGCGGTGCTCAGGGGACCATATGGGATGCTGGGGCTCAAACCCGGGTCGGCCGCGTGCAAGGCCAACACCCTACCTGCTGTGCTATCGCTCCAGCCCCCATACTTGTTCCTTCTTTATCCTAACTGTCCTTTGCCCCCATCCCCACCCACAAACACACACAGATACACAAACACAGACAGACAGGCACAGGCACAGAAACATAGACAGACAGACAGACAGACAGACAGACAGACACACACACACACACACACACACACACCTGTGACAAGCCTCAAAAAATTGACCAGTAATCCTGGCCCCAGATTTTTTTTTAAGCAAAGTGTGTCAGGAAGGTCTCATAACTTGGACCCCAGAGCTCAATCCATGGACCCCATTCTGCACCTCTTTCCTAGTATATAGCACAGACCCTGAGATACAAGCTACAGCTGTCGGGCATGTGTGTTGGTCCATGGTTACCAGGGTTTTCAATAACCTCAAGAATGAAAGTATTGAGCAAAATTAGGCTCAGATTGAGAGCTAGAAAGCAGAGAAGTTTATTATCTATAAAAGACATGATTATTACTACAGTATAAGACTTACACTATTACTAACTGAGACATAAGCCTGAGAACTTTGTAACTTTCCACATGGTGATTCAATAAAATAAATAAATAAATAAATAAATAAATAAATAAATAATAAAAAAAAGACTTGTACTATTACTACAGTATAGACTTTATTTATAAGATAAAATTTAATGTAATGTACCTTATATTCTAGAATGGAAAGCTTATATATGTAAATGAGAATAGACCTTCTATTATATTGTATTAAATGGTTTTAAGTTTTTTACTTCCATAGGTCAAAATTGTATAGCAATCCCAAATTGTTCCTTAGTGATTTAGTTTTGGATCGTTCTATCATCCATTACTAAAGTTTTCTTGGAATAAGCAACGTAAAGTAAATTTGTCATGTGCCTATGGGGGCAGGTTGAGATTGGGAGGGAAACTGGGCATATTGGTGGAGGCAAGGTCACATGGGTGGTGTTGGAACACTAAATGCTTGAAACAAATGAATAATGAGCAGAAATCACAGTGTTTTTCATTAAAATTAATTTTAAAATAATTTGTAAAGGAAGAAATGAGATAATGGGATTGTTCACAGCTGCCAGCAAGGGGAAACTGAGGTTTTTCTCTTTCAGTACCCTGCAGCTTGCCAGGGTACGTCACCTCCAGTCAGACCAAGCCATGCTGGCCGAAATCAAGGAACTGAGATATAGCTTGGGTTTTTCGGAAGACAAAGGGAGAGATGCACCCAGCAGAAGCCCAGTGACAGCCCAGGAGGCCCTGCCAGGTACCTCTCTCTCACCTGCAAACAAAGCTTGAAAGCCAGAGGCCCAAGCCTGCCCCGAAGCCCATCACAGCGGGAAACCAAAGGAACAAGTCACAGAGAAAAGGCTTTACTTTCCTCTTAAATCTTGGCAGCAGGAGTTATAGCAGCTGCTGGGTTGCAGGACTCCAGGCAGCCTGTCCCTGGGCCTCCCCACGCAACCCAGCAAATAATCCAGCAGAAGCAAAGGCGTAAGCCAAGGAGCCCGAGAATGAGTTTTGGGTTTTACCCAAGAAAATGGGGATGGGGGTAAATGGCTCAGGAGAACCTGGGGTCACCAGTGTGGGAATCCCCTCCTCCTGGCAAACAAAGCTTCCAGACCCGCATCCACAAACACAGGCCAGGAGCACCCGTCCCACAGCCTTTACATGAACGACAAGAGTTAAGGTCTTGGGGTGAAATTTTGTCTTTTCCTCTTAACTTGGGGGCATTGGGATTTTCCATTTGGGCGGGCTGCAGGATTGCAGCACATTCCCAGGGCCCCAGCCAAGGTGCCCCCACCTGGCACCTCCCCCCACCCGCAAACAAAGCCCTGCAGACCCAGAGGCAGGAGCTTTAGTCCCCACACTGGCCCCAAAGTGCCTCAAGCAAAACTGCAGAAGCCAAAGGCATAGCCCACAAGGCTGGGGGTGACATTTTGTTGATTCCTCCCAAATTTGAGCTGTGGGAGTTGCAGGCGGGGAGTTCCAGCGTAGCCCTTTGCCAGAAAGCGAATCACATTCGAGTCCATTGGGACCAGCCCAGAAAGCAAATCGCAAGCCAAGATGTTGGAGTTTGGTTAATTTATTTTTGTCTTTGTTTCTGGGCCACACCTGGTGATGCTCAGGGGCTACTCCTGGCTCTAGGTGCAGGAATCACTCCTGGCGATGCTCAGGGGACCATGTGGGATATTGGGGATTGAACCTTGGTACCATGGCAAATGCATGGAAGGCAAAGGCATTACCTGTTGTGCTATTGACCTGGTCTCAAAGAGCTGGAGTTTTAACTGATTTTTTCCCCCTAAACAATTGAGAGAGAGGTTCCTGCAGGGGCCAGAGCTCAAGCATCAGGATCTCTGCCAAGTGCTTTGCCCCACCTCATAGAAAAGCTTGCAGATGCAGATGCACAAGGCTCAGGCCTCTGGGTACCTGCCCCACACGTATCCAAACCAAAGGGTGGAGAGGAACAGGCGGCAGTTACAGGACTGGGGGTGAAAGTTGGTTTTTCTTCTCCAATTTGGGGATTGTGAGCAACAGGTGGGGGCCACGTGTGTAGCAGAGGCACAAACTGCAGACACTTGCCCTGCAACCTTGTACATGAAAAATGTGGAAACAAACCGATATGCTATGGAGCTCAGGGCATAGGTTGGATATTTCTTCTCAAATGTGGGTGTTGGGAATTTTAGGAGGGATTCTGGAGGTCCATTCGTCCATACAGCTTGTACCCTCACTCACTCCTGTGCTCCCCCACTCAAGCCCCTTGTCGAAACTCAGAATGTAACCCAGCCCAATGAATGTAAATGCCGAACCTTAAAAATAAATATATATATATATATATATATATATATATATATATATATATATATTTGCTTTTTGGGTCACACCCGGCGATACACAGGGGTTACTCCTGGCTCATTCATGCATTCAGGAATTACTCCTGACGGTGCTCAGGGGACCATATGGAATGCTGGGAATTGAACCCTGGTAGACTGTGTGCAAGGCAAACGCCCTACCCGCTGTGCCATTGCTCCAGCCCCTAGAGACTTATTTTATTTTATTTTTCCTAACAAAATGGGTAAGGTGTTCATAGGCCTTTAGGCCAAGGCCTTTTGTGCCTTCTGAACACCTCCTCACAAGCCTGCAAGTAAATCTCCCAGACCCTGAGGCTGAAACTTCAGGCCACTGGGAACCAGTGCATAGCCCTCAAATAAAATGGCGGGAACCAATGGCACAAGCTCCAGGGCTCAGGGGGTGAAAGTTTGTTTTTCCTCTTAAATTTGTGGGGAGAGAAATTCAGTCGAGACTCAGGGCTGCAGAGTTCCATGCAGTGTAGCCCAGGGCTGACATCTCCAACCCTGCCCTTTCTCCCCTACCGCGCCCACCCCAGACCCCCATTGCCCGAGCCCAGCAAGCAAACCAGCCTGACTCTGTGGGGATCTAGCCCAGGACAGACCACAGGAATCTATTTAGCTTTCTTAAGACTCTTTTTACAGGAGCCCGCATTCTAGAATAACTTGATTTTCTGCCCCTGAGCAAGGAATTCAGATACAGGCACCCCGGTTCGCAAGAAGGGTGGTGGTCAGACCAGATAACCAGACCCATATCACATGACCCGTATCACAAGACCCAGGACTGCCCCCAGAACCGGGACATTCCTGAATATTGGCGCGAATACTGATCTCTAAAACCATAGGCTAAGGAGTGATGTCCTTTTAAATGGATTGGTTAAGAAAGTTTGCAATATTACAAATCTATTGGCTATGAAATGCGCGGGCTCTGCTGTAACTGCCGGGGGAGGCCTATATAAGATCTCCTTTGGAGAAGCTCGGGGTCTTTTGCCCAACCTGCTGGACCTGCGTGTCCGTGTAGGCGGCTGGACCCTGGCTAGCCAGTCTTACAATAAACCCTGCTTGCTGTTTGCAGTCTCTGGAGTCTCTTTGTCGTTATAGGGAGATCTCGATCCGCGCCCTAACAACTCAAAGGAGCTGCAGATTTCATATTGCTTTTGTTTTAAACAAAATGTGGTGGGATAAGGGCTTGGCTGGTTCTTAAGGTCAAGTCGGTGGGGGGTGGAGACTCAGTTGGACAGGCTGCAGGGAGGCTCCCTCTCCCCAGGGACTCTGCCCCACAGTCCTTCCACAGAACAGTGGACAGGAAAAGGCGCAGTCTCAGGGCTGGGTGTGAAATTTTCGTTTTTCCTCTCCAATTTGGGAGGTGTGAGTGACCATTGTGGCTGCTGAACTGAGGGCTGCAGGCAGCCAGAGGCCAGAGCCTCCTGCTCCAGCCCCGCAAGCAGACCAGGCCAAGGGAAGGGCATAAGCATTGGAGCTGGGATTTTTCTTCAGAAAACAGGGTGAAGTACACCGTGAGGTCCCAAGGGCTCAATCCTTGGGGACTTAGCAGGGTGCCTCCTCCCACCCCTGCAAAGAAATCTCCAGTGCCAAGGACAAAAGCCTCAGTTCCCTAGGTATGTTCCCTGCAGGCCTTAAAGCCCAAATGGTGTAAACTGAAGAAACAAGCTCTGGGTCCAGGGTGAATTTGGGGTTTTTCCTATCAAGGTGGGGTGTTGTGGGGTTGCCTTCAGCCTGAACAAGAGTCCCCCCGACACACACACACACTTCCCCAGCCCAGCCCAGCCCAGGAAGCAAAAGCTGTTGAGTGTATAAATTTTCCCAGGTCCAGCTGATCATTGTAAACTTTCTGAAACATCAAAAGCTGCACATTTTCATCTAATTTAAATCACAATTGCAATTTCAGAAACTTTTACTTTTTACTATGAGATTGCTTATATTTGGCTTAAAGAAAAATCATTGAAGTTTTGTTTCTGTTAGCAAAAACTTGGATACATTTTAAATGTCCAGTAGAATTGATTTGGCCAACTACAGGGCTCTAGTGGGTAAGATCCTTTTAGATTTAGAGTGCTTGGACTTGAATCCTGGCGCTGCCACTGGCCATCTGTGTGATTTTCAAAAGGGTATTAAGTCTGCTCTGTCTTTTATTTAGGATGAGCATACTTTCTGTATCATACCATTGAATTTCTGTGGGGCAACATTCTAGATTCCTCATGTTCTTGACCTGGAGGGTATCCTATCTACTGAGAAGCTACAGAGATAACCAAAAGACAATGAAGATTCAGAGTCCTGGCTGGCCAGTCAAGCCTGTGCTTTGCCTTGAGTAGGTATCTTGCTTGCTCTATGAATCTTGGCTTGGCTAGCTTTGCACGGTTGAAAAGCCCATCTTGAACACATAATTCTTTTTCTCTTTCCTTCATCACTATCACTGTCACTGTCATCCCATTGCTCATTAATTTGCTTGAGCGGGCACCAGTAACGTCTCCATTGTGAGACTTGTACTGTTTTTGACATATCGAATGCACCACGGGGAGCTTGCCAGGCTCTGCCGTGCTGGCGAGATACTCTTGGTAGCTTGCTGGGCTTTCCGAGAGGGGCAGAGGAATCAAACTCAGGTCGGCTGCATGCAAGGCAAACGCCCTATTGCTGTGCTATCGCTCCAGCCCCTCTTCTCCTCATACACCCTCTAAATAAGTTTCAACAAAAGGGTCTTGCTTCACCAAACAAAGAAACAAAAAGGTCATATTCCTTATGTGTATATATATGCCACAAAATTTGAATAGCTGAATTTACACAAAGTAGAATGTTGGTCGCTTGGGGCTGGGAGTAAGGAAGAGTACGGGAGTTGTTCCAAGGGTAAACACCTTGGCCCTGCAAGATGAGTAAACTTCAAGAGATTTTCTGTAAAGCAAGTGCTTAGAGTAAACAACAATGAACAATCAGCTGTTGAGGTTAGGTTTTACAGTCAGAGTTTCTCACCACATTAACAGCAGAAGCATGCGTGCCTTCAAGATTGAACGGCACCGGGTATTGACTGGCAAGTTTTATGCATCCTCACGACTTTAGAGGCTCTGCCTTTGTCTCCGGTCCTATTCCGTTGCGTTCAAGAGAGTGGAAGACGCTCCCCTCTCACTTAGCTCTCACCGTGAGCATTATCAGAAGGCAGGCGGTGTGACACCATCCTGGGCATAAGAACAACTGTAGCTTTCACTGCACCTGACTCCAAAGCAGAAGGATCTTTAGAAGCCAATTTGGAAAAAGCAGAACATTGGCAGATACCCTTACAACCTACTTTTCTCTAATCATTCAATTTCCTGTGAACAATGTAACTAAAATGGGAGGAAAATACGAACTACCCTTTTATGAAGGGGAAACCAGTGTTTTATGCAAATTTTATGTTTTATAACTTTTTTGAAACCAGTGTTTTACATTGGGACAATCTAAGCGCTGCAATGAAATGGATATGCAGAAGAAATCTGGACATGTATTATCCCGCCCCTTCCCTTCCCTTATTTCCCCTCCCTTCACCTTCCCTATTCTTCCCTTCCCTCCCCTCCCCTCCATTTACTTCCCTTCCCATCCTTCTTTATCTCTCCCCTCCCCTCTACTTTCTGTTATGTTCCCCCTCCCATAGCTTGCAGTGCTCAGGAGTAATTCTTGTCTATGCTGGGGGAACAATATGTGGAGCCAGGATTTGAAAAAGGTAATGAAGGAATGCAAGATAAGCTTCTTAAATCCTGTACTATTTCTCTGGCTCCATGACATCATTTTTTTTACAACAATGAGTTTTTATTCGTATTTGGCATTTTTCATCTTATTTTTATATTTAAAAAATTGTATTATTTTCTTATTTATTTATTTATTTTGTGTTAAATTTTTTAAAAAAATATTTATTGAGTCACCATGTGGAAAGTTACAAAGTTTTCAGGTTTAAGTCTCAGTTATACAATGCTAGAACACCCATCCCTTCACCAGTGCACATATTCCACCATCAAGAATCACAGTATAGATCCACCCCATCCCCCCACACCCCAAGCCCCCGTCACACCCTTAGACCCCCCACCTGTGTAACTGATAAATTTCACTTTACTTTCACTTTGATTGCATTCAATATTTCAACAAAACTCACTATTATTGTTTGGAGAGTCTCCCCCCCTAAAGTCTGACCTGTTGAAAAGGAAGCATTTGATAATTTGTTTTCCATTGCTGAGAATGAAGAGGTATGAGGTCGAGTGACCACACTTAGCAGCCTCACGGTTTTGGGTTTCTGTATTTTAGTATTTTAGTTACTAAGTCCAGAGAAATATCTGCCAGATATTGCATCACTGCCAACTTGTACTTCTCAGTTATATTATATTCCACATATGAGTGTAATCTTTCTATGTCTGTCTCTTTCTGACTCATTTCACTCAACATGATACTTTCCATGCTGATCCATTTATATGCAAACTTCATGACTTCATTTTTTCTGACAGCTACATAGTATTCCATTGTGTATATGTACCAGAGTTTCTTTAACCAGTCATCTGTTTTGGGGCACTCTGGTTTTTTCCAGATTCTGGCTATTGTAAACAGTGCTGCAATGAACATAGAAATGCAGATGCCATCTCTACTATACTTTTTGCCTCTCTGGGATATATTCCCAGGAGTGGTATTGCTGGATCAAATGGAAGCTCAATTTCTAATTTTTTGAGAATCGTCCATATTGTTTTCCAAAAGGGCTGAACCAGTCGGCATTCCCACCAGCAGTGAAGAAGAGTCCCTTTTCCATGACATCATTTTTATTGATTTTACTTCTTTTCAAAATGATAAATTATACTGTGTGAATTATTGCATTTGCATTTATTTCCTTACAGAGAAATTTCCAATTTCCAATCTTGATAGAAAATAAAATAAAATTAGGGTTCTCTCAGTTTTCAACTTACTGATTGTATTTGAGTTCAGGATGTCATTTGTTCACCTCTTTCCCTATCCTCAATCAACCCTATTTACAGAAATTTGAAAAGGTTAAAACCTCATATGTCCTGCCTTTTTTTGTACCTCACTTGTTAGGAATTCGAATTAAGCAAATTGTTATCTCCAACGGCAATTAGATTACTTTTTTATCTCTAGCTATACACAAACACTCATTCCATTCATGTAACAATAGAAAAAGACTGTCATTTTAATAGATGAGTGTAAGACATCATTAAAATAATGATCCAAAGAGAATGGCAAGTAAGCAAAATAAAGACACACAAGCATACACACACAAAACATGAACTTCAAATTTGAATGTAATTTCTGCTCTAAGAAGATACAAAAATTGTTTTACTCAGCACAAGAAAAATATTAACTTGCCAAATAATATGAATAAACCAATTCAACTCATTGGGCTTCAGCTTGCTGTCTAAACCAAGTTTCTTCATTCAGTCACTTATATACTCATTCCATTATCCATTGACAGCTATTTCTCTGGCAACAGCACATGCTAAGCACACTTCGAGGACCCCCTCAACATCCCGACCCCCCCATTAGTGGGTCAAGTAGCAAAAGTCTATGTACTTGTGGAGGTTAAATCTGAAGAGGGAAAACTACTAATAAACAACTGTACCAATGAACGCGTGGCACCAGTTACAGCAATAACTGTCATCCTGTTGCTCATCGATTTGTTTGAGCGGGCACCAGTAACATCTCTCATTGTGAGATTTATTGTTACTGTTTCTGGCATATCCAATTTGCCATAGGTAGCTTGCCAGGCTCTGCCGTGGGGGTGAGATACTCTCGGTTGCTTGCCGGGCTCTCCGAGAGTGTGGAGGAATTGAACAAGGATTGACAGCATGAAAGCTGAACGCCCTACCGCTGTGCTATTGCTCCAGCAATGACTATTAAAAAAAAATAAAACAGAGTAAGGGTTAAACAGAATTACGACAGATTCTTTATTTTGAGGAGAGTGGTTACAGAAAGCTTTGTAAGAAGATGAAATTTGAGGAAAAACTTGAACAATTTGAATGGAATAGAAGATGGAAGAGGGTATGCCCAGGAGAGAAATGAGAATGTGAATGTGCTGAGGTGGGGTTGTGCGTGGATGCTGCATAAACTAGAACAGCCAAACAGCCATTCAAAAACACAACCAAGTGTAAAAAATAGAGAAAGAGAGGAAGAGTGGATGCAGGGATGGAGGAGTGATCTTGAAAAGGCAAGTCCAGCGAATAGCTGGCGTAGCTGAATGTGCTGGGCACTTTGTAAAAGGTAAGACAGTCTACTTGGAATGGAGGTGGGGCTTGACAGGAGAATTTGAATTTATAACAGGTCTGACCTTGTAGGTGTAATCACTTCACTTGTATCACTTGTAGCCCCGTTGATCTTCGATTTGCTCGAGCAGGCACCAGTAACGTCTCCATTTGTCCCTGTCGCGTGCTAGTGCAGCCCAGTGATATCTGCTTGCTCCAGGAACAGGAAGAGCCTCAAATCGTTCATTCAGGGATTTGATGAAGAAATATGACCATATAGTTGATGGGCGGCCACGAGGTCTACTGATAGGTGAAATGAGTATATAAAATGGTCTCTTCTTCCTCCTCTTTCTCTTTTCATTTTCCTTCTTCTTTAACTATCCTTATTGTCTTATCAGTTTCTCATTTTTTTCTATTTCGCTCCTCGGCTCCCTTGCCTTCATTTTGTTCTTACTGCCTTCTAGAATTAGGACTGAGTTTGCATCTGAGCTTTGCCAAATTTTGCTGAATTCTTAAATCTTAGCCGTATTAAGATTAAGATAGAATTTTACAAAACTGAAGCTGGTTTGTCATGGGGAGGCCCAAGTCAGTGACTTTGGAATATCACAGTGGATACATATAGGGTAAAACCTAGCAAGTGTGTTTGAGAACTGGATTGGCAAAAACAGTATTTGGCTTTTTTAATTACAAAAATTCGATTTATAATGGGTAACAATACTATTTCAAGGATATGGCTTCAAAACTTTATCTGTACACATAGCAGTTCGCACTGTTTCTTCTGTAGAGATTGAACCCGTTTTTTAACTTGTCTTAACAGCCTTGCCTCTGATGTAGTTGACCAGAGTTTTGCCTCGCAGCTCACTTACTTTATCGTAAATTTTTGCCTATAATACCAGTCAATCCATTCCTGCTATATCCGATATCTCAAAACACTTCCCATAAGCAGATCCTAATGACTAGGTCAAGATGTAGCCTTCCATCTTCCACAGTCTGTTTCCGAGGTTTACATGCTGACAGGAAAAGTGAAAGGCAGAAAAGAAATGCTTGTACTCCAAGGGTACTTTCAGATAGAGCAAGAACAGTGTTAATGTTTTGTAATGAATTTTGGGGGGGCACCCTCAGCAGTGCTCAGGATCACTGTTGTTGAATGGGGTCACTCCTGACTTTTTAGACACCAGACAGTGCTGTGTGTCAAACCCAGGCCTTCTTCATGCATCCTCTCAGCCTCTCGTGCTATCTCTCTGGCCCAGCGTAACACTATTGTTGATGATTAAACAGATTACACATGGAAATTTATCTTATATTTATTATACATAAAAATAATCTTTATCAGAGCAAGAGTAATAGTACAGAGCATAGAGCACCAGCCTTGCATATGGCTGATGGGCTCAATTCCTGGCATCCCATATGGTCCCCTAACCTCCCAGAGTAATTCCTGAGTGCAGAGCCAGGAGTCAGCTCTGAGCACTGCCTGGTGTGACCCTCCCCCTCTTCCTCCAAATTTTTATCATGTTCACTGATACTGAAAATAAAGAGATGTGGGCATGCTTGTCAAATTGCCTTACTGTCAAGCTGATTTTACCCTTGAGTTTTCTTATGTGTCCAAATAATATGTTTTGGATAAAAAATGACTAGTATGTGATACAGTGATTATGAATCTATTTAATCTGTTCTTAGTTTGTCAGCTGTGCCCAATTTCTCCCCCATCTCCCGATCCTTTTGAAATCAAATGCTTTATTTTACACCCCATAAATGCTCAGTACAATTCATTTGCAGCAGGTAATGATTGGTAAGTACTTTCTTCCTGCTGGTGCATAGACCAAGCATGAAGTAAATACATGTAAGTGAGATGGTTTCTATGAGAAAACTCATTCTCTTCATACCTTACAAACATCAAGTAAATATTCAAGTTTTATGATGACCTCTCAGTGTCTGTGTTGCAAGCCATAATGCCCAAAAGTAGAGAGAGAGTATCGGGAATATTGTCTACCATGGAGGCAGGGGGAGGGTGGGAAAGGAGGGTATACAGAGGATATTGGTGGTGGGGAATGTGCACCTGTGGAGGGATGGGTCTTTGATCATTGTGTGATTGTAATCCAAACATGAAAGCTTGTAACTCTCTCACAGTGATTCAATAAATTAAAAAAAAATTCCAGTTTTGAACTTTGCTCTTTTTTATTTAAATTCTATTTTAAATTTATGAGATTAAGATTTTAAGACAGAGAAAAATCTAGGTGGAAAGTAATTTTTCTTCCATTTTATTTAAAACCTAAATTTAAACTCACCAAATAAGCAGCTATTGTCCACAATCATCGTTTCACCTCTATTGGTGTCATGAATTACTTTTGTTTTAAAATCTGGTATTTCAAGAATCCCTGCATTTTGAAAAGTCAATTGGGATCGTTTTCCAAGCAGAGTTTTACATTTACTGAATTCCTTATGACCCTGAAGAGAGAAATAATGAACTATTATTATTGATAATAAATTTGTTACTTGATCTGAGGCGGTTTTGCAGACATATTCTTCCCTACTCTTTGATGATATTTCAGAATAAATTAGTATAATTTCAGGGGCTGGGGAGATATTACAGAAGGAAGGGTTCTTGCCTTGCATGTGGTCCACCTGAATTCCATCTCCAACAACCCGTACCCATACCTTATGGTCCACCAGGAGTGACCCCCTGAGCCCAGAGCCAGGAGGAAGCCCTAAGCAGTACTGTGTGTGGCCCCCAAACAGAGACAAGAAGGCCAAAAAAATAAACTAAAAGAAACTGTTTAATATGGACACTCATCGAAAAAACTAGGAATTTAACTTCCACGTGACGCTGCAAGTTCACTTCTTGAACTATACCTCAAGGGCCCCCAAAACACAGTGCAGAAGACACACATGCATTCCTATGTTCATTGCAGCACAATTCACAATAGTGAAAATCTGGAAGCAACACTAATGCTCAAGCACAGATAACTGGATGAAAAAACTCTGCTACATATACACAAGGAATCCTACAAGCGCAGTGTGGACAGTCAAACCCTCCTCATTGGGGGAGATACTTTTTTTTTTCCTGATGGCTGTTAAATAACAAATTTCCTTTTTTAAAATTTTTACAAAAATAGTTGACATAGTCTCTGGCTGGTTGATGATTTTGTAGAGGAAGAAGTTTTGAGTTCTTATGGTGTTTTTGCCTGGTTTGGATTCTTAGAGGGCTTTTAACTACTCAAATAACTATTATTTTCATGTTTCTTCCATTCTTTCAGCATTTTGTGTATGGAAAACTTGCCCCAGGATTGAAAATATAAATAAGACACTTTTTTTTAATGCCCCAAAGATTAATTTTCTTTTTCATTTGCAACTTGCCCATAGAAATTATTTATAAAGTCAGGGGCTAGAGTGATAGTACAGCTGAGAATGCATTTGGCATGCATACAGTTAATCTAGGTTTGGTTCTGGGCACACTACATGGCCCTCAAGCCCTACCAGGAATGAATCCTGAGACAGAGCCAAGGATAAGCCCTGACCACTGCCAGGTTCAGCCCCCAAAACAAAACCAAGTGACAACAAAAAAGGAAAGATTTATAAAAACAAGTAATTTTTTAAATAATTTTGTTTTCTGGATAATGTTTGAGTAATATTATATAAAATATCTTATGATGGTATATTTATTTCCCTATAGACTTGCTGGGCTGTAACGATAGCACAGCGGGTAGCATGCAGCCGACCTGGGTTTGAGTCCTCCGTCCCTTTCAGAGAGACTGGCAAGCTACTGAGAGTATCCCGCCTGCAACGGCAGAGCCTGGCAAGCTACCTGTGGCATATTCCATATGCCAAAAACATAACAACAAGTCTCACAATGGAGACATTACTAGTGCCCGCTCAAGCAAATTGATGAGCAATGGTATGACAGTAACAGTGATACAGTGATATAGAGTTGCTATGTATATTTAATTTTAAATGCTGAAAAATGCATTTCAAATGTTTTTTACAAACCATAAAATTATTCACATTAAACTTAAAAGAAGGAATATTTGTTTTCTTTTTCTCTCTTTCTCTCTCTTTAAAGAATTACCAGCTAAGCCTTCATGTTTAAAATCCTTTAAATCTGTATCTGGATATTCCCAATATTTCCCTTTTTAAACGAATACCACCACGTATGTAGACATAGGATTTGTCTTTGTGAAAGTAATTTTCAAAATTGTATTGATTTAATCAACCCAATTAATGTTGTAATTATAATATATCCTCACAAGTAGACTTCAAAGTTGGTTTGTGCTTTCAATTACCTTTTCAATTAACTAAGAAGTGCCTCATGGATAAAATTTTGTCCAAATAAGACCTTGGAGAATAAAGGGGTCATTTAAAGATAATGACTGACCAAACACTTCTAAAGGATTATTTTAGTAATGAAACAAGGGCAAACATTAGAGAGATGAGCTACCCCTGTTCTTGGTGGTCGATGACAGCAAGTCGAGCTGTGTGTGTCTAAACTAGCCAGTAACTTAACATTATGAGGAAACCATCCAGGCATATGTTCACTCTTATTACCCCAACTTTATGTTTCTGACTGAAAACTGTCTTACTATAATAAAAAGCATACATCATTTTTATTAAATACACTAAAATCCTGAATGACAAGTATAAATAACAAAACAATTTTCTCTACCTTTTACCTCTATGATCTATACTGCTGAAGGATTTTTTTCCCCATTCTCTCAGCAATCAAGTTTCAGTCTACATACTGGACTCAGTCCCTAAATGGTGCAAGGATCTGCATGATCTTGCCTAAATAGAGGTTTCATGTTGAACCCCAATAACTGTATGCAAAGCTACTTTAAGCAGCTTTTCTTGTGTGGTTTCTGGATGTCCTTAATCAGAGTGCCAGCCAGCTTATTTCCAACATAAAGGTTATCAGGACAACTCTGTTTTGAAAGCTTTTATTATTTGCTCAGTAGCAATTTTTTAGACTGGATTGTTGGACATGATCATGATAGAGGGGCCAGAAATTGTGCAATATGTACTCTTTTTCTTGACTTTGACGCAGATTTTTGAGATTTGGCGTACAAGATCAAGCTTAGTTTTTGAACTCATGCAAATGAAAATGCTTTGAGTTATTTTAAACTGATTTTTTTAACTCAGTTTGAAGAGAAACTATTATAGATTTATGTCGTTCTGTACACATTAGGATGTCCGTAAGGATGGTTATGTATTACTTCCTACATATTCAACTTTCATAATTCAATTCACATTTCTTCAGATCTTGCAGTAAGTCTATAATTGTTTAATTTTCTTAATAAAACATTTTTGCTAAAACTAACATAATTGCATTTTATTCTCTCAAAACCTTGACCTATGCTGCACCCTACTTAATGATGAGTCCAAATTAATAATATTTCTGCTCTAATCAGTGTGATTAAATATTGGTGAAGCTAAATACTGGCTAAAATTTAGGTGAGACCATAGTTTTGAAACTGGCTACTGAAATGTGAACTTTAGCGGATATCACTAGCTGTACATCATTCAACGTATTGTCCAGTACCACAATACTTCCTCACTGTCTTGTGGATCAAGACTTACTCTACTTACTCTATTTTCCTAGGTCTCAATGACATGGTTGGCTTTATTTTTCTTCTGTTTAGAATATTAGATTCTAAGTTTTTCTGTCTGAATATGTGTTGTCTGTAGTGAAAACAGATCTTGAGGATAATCATAGAGTCTAACAAAATTGAATTCCCCAGAAAATCCTGCAGATTCCATTGAAGACTAAAACCTCACTTACTTGGTGCTGGTGATGTCGCCATGCTGGCGACAGTCATCGTCAAGGACAGAGACCCTCATTTCAACATCTCGTGAGGAACTGAATTTTGTCAACAACCATGTAAATTTAGGGAAGATCACTGCCTGCTTGCTTTGTAGTATTTATAGTCCAGAAGACACCACGGAAGCAAACAGGAGGTATTAAAACAGAACATCAGTTAAGTTGCTCTGGATGAGCATTTAAAAAAGAGCATTTCTTTGCATTTCTCTCAAAGAAACTGTGAGATAAAAATTGGAATAATTTTTTTTTAATTTTTTTTTTTTGCTTTTTGGGTCACACCCAGCGATGCTCAGGGGTTACTCCTGGGTTTGCACTCAGGAATTACTCCTGGCAGTGCTTGGGGGACCATATGGGATGCCGGGGATCGAACCCGGGTTGGCCGCGTGCAAGGCAAATGCCCTACCCGCTGTGCTATTGCTCCAGCCCCAAAAATTGGAATAATTTTAAGTTAACAAGTTTTGGGATACATCACTGTTCAGGAGAAGATACTTTTTTTATTAACTTAGTATTAGAGATACTGAGTTTGTAACATGATCTCTCTCTCTCTCTCTCTCTCTCTCTCTCTCTTTCTCTCTCTCTCTCTCTCTCTCTCTCTCTCACACACACACACACACACACACACAAACAAAGCACCTGACTTCCTCTCTGTTGGAAAGCTGGGAGCCTGAGCACTTCCAGACACACTAGTTAAAAATTTCAAATATTCACTAGAAAACAATATAAGGATTAAAAAAAAATTCACCGCAAAAGAGTCAATCTAGTAGGGACTGAAAAGTCAACAGAATATAGAAGATACTTCATCTCTCCTAACAGCTGCATACTATACACACAATGGTGTGTAGATGTACCAAAGTTCCTTACCAGTCATCTGTTCTAGGGCACTTAGGTTGTTTCCACATTTTAGCAATTGTGAACAGTGCTGCAGTGAACATATAGGTACAGATGTCATTTCGACTGTGCTTCTTTGCATCCTTGAAGTGGTATTGTGAGGTCATATGAAAGTTCAATTTCTAGTTTTTGAAGGACTGTCTGTATTGTTTTCCAGAAATGCTGGACCAGTCAACATTCCCACCAGCAGTGAAAGAGCGTCCCTTTAGACTTGGAATATGTCATGCTAAGTGAAATGAGTCAGAAAGAGAGGGACAGACATAGAAGGACTGCACTCATTTGTGGAAAATAGAAGAACCTCACATGAGACTGACACCCAAGGACGGTAGATACAAGGGCCAGGAGGATTGTCCCATAGTTGGAAGCCTGCTTCATGAGCAGAGGGGAGAAAGCAGATGGAATAGAGAAGGGATCACTGAGAAAATGAAAGCTGGAGGAATCAGTCGGGATGGGAGATGTGTGCCGAATGTAGATAATGGACCACACATGATGACCTGTTAGTGTCTGTGTTGCAAGTCATAATGCCCCAAAGTAGAGAGAGAGTATGGGAAATATTGTCTGCCATGGAGGCAGGGGGAGCGTGGGAAACGGGGAGGGGGGGTGTTCCAGGGATATGGATGGTAGGGAATGTGCACTGGTGGAGGGATGGGTGTTTGATCTTTGTGTGATTGTAACCCAAACATGAAAGCTGTAACATCTCATGGTGATTCAATAAAGTTTAAAAAAAAAAGAATATAGAAGATACTTTGAAACTATTTTATCTCCCAACTCCAGGTGCCTCATCTCCAAACTATATGAGAAACCCCCACAAGTCCTTTGGTGATATCTTAAACACCTGTGTGATATTTTTGTTCTGAGAGGTTAAGACACAAAGGCGGAATCTGAAGTGCCCCGCCCCCCTCCCTACTCACACCCAATGACTGAGTCCCCTGTGGGGACCACAGCTGACTTGGAAAGGGTTGCCTGCCTGCTGTCATCAGGGAGGAGGCAGGGGAGGGAGCTGCAGAGCAGAGAACACTGCTTCCCCCAAGGTCACTGGCAGTGGCTCTCCAGGGGATACAGCTGCTTCTAGGTTCGAAGCTCAATGAAGCATTTTCTGTTTACAATTTGTATAGCGTATTTTCTTTCCTATATTGGAAGAGATTTGGGTGTGTTTTGTTTATTATTTATTCTTACTAGCAGATAGATAGACGCTAAATAGTATTTAAGAAGAATTTGTTAGATAAATGAAATGGTCACTCTGTGTAGGGCTAATTATGGAAGGCACATTACATTATTTGGGACATAAACATCAAGGTTAAATATACTTACTTGCGTTATGTAATCTCTCCCAACGGACAATACGAAAATCACGGATTTAAAATGCTTGGAAGTTCGTAAAAATTAAGTGCGATTCAGTGGAACTTTGCATGAATGGGCAAATAAAAATCAGCCTAATATTTAACCTCAAAGATCTAGTGAATGATAGCTTGCACTTAGAAGCATTCATAAACTTAGAAAATGTGTAAATCAACTAAAAATGAAATTTTGGTAATAAAATATTAATAATAAATTAGTTATGTGTTACTTATAAATCTTAATTCAGAGGCTGCCTACCCTTAAATATCTGTGTGTATTTTCCATACTGAAAAGGTTTTCTCCGATTCTAGTTGAAACTGTAATTGAGGAAAAGACCACTAGATGGCAACATACATTGGCGAATTGCAATTCAGTTTGGTCCAAGTTGAGTTACGTAGAGCACAATCTTCACATTAAAATTATTTCCGATAAGCTGAATGATTTACATTGGGACAGAAAAATTTTTAAATAGGTTTAAAAATTTTTGTCTCAAGAGTGTTGGAATTTTGAGGGTAAAATAGGTTAAAAACATGTATTTATACACAACTGTATACACTAGATGTATATATTTATGCATGTGGATACATATCCATGGAAAGTAGAAAAACATACAATGTGGCAGTACTAAATATATATAATTATATACATAAAATATGCACATATATACACATATGGATATGCAAAACTTTATACACATAAATATATAATCACGATCACGATCACGAAATCCCGTTAATCACCGATTTCTCAGGCGGGCTCAGTAACATCTCATTTCGTCCTTTCCCTGAGATCTTAGAAGTCCATCTCGACTTGGCCCTCTTAACGATGTTACACTGGGGGCTCTTTCAGGGTCTGGGGAATGAGATCCAGCTTGTTACTGGATTTTGCATATGAGTACACCATGGGAAGCTTGCAAGGCTGTCCCATGTGGGCAGGAAAATCTCAGAAGATTGCCAGTTTCTCCCAGAGGGAGAAGAAGGCCAAAGATAGCGAGCGGCTGCAAAGTGGCTGCGTGGTTCCGAGAGCTTGCTTTTAAATCTCTCTCTGGAAGTTGGCTGTTGATGGGATTACACACACCTGGGTTCCTCTGCCGGCACCTTCATGCATGAGGCCTGTTCGAATGTGTGGAGAGGGGCCTCCAGCATGGCTGTAGAGAGTCAGAGAGTCTCTTGCCCGTACGCCTGCCTGTCTTTCCCAGGGTTTCTCGGACGGGATGGACTCCAGCTTCGCTCCCCACCCCGAGCAGAGCTCCCGACGGCTTAAGACCACCAGAACCTAGCTGCAGCCATGCTGGAGGCCCCTCTCCACAGTTCGGACAGGCCTCATGCGTGAAGGGGCCGGCAGAGGAACCCAGGTGTGTGTAATCCCATCAACAGCCAACATCTAGAGAAACTTACATACAGAGAGACTACAGCCATAAATATATAATAAATATATTTTTATGTATACATATAAATACTTGTGCAAAGTTGCTAATTGGTAATATGAGAGTACCAATATTATTATTTTTTGAGAGTACCAATATTATTTTAAATATTTAATTTTTTAAACTTTAATACCACAGAATATTTTTAAGTATTTCAAGTATTTTTTTAAAGTATCTTAAAAGTACCTTAACAATTTTCATCACAAGGGGCTGGAGTGATATAGCACATCGGGTAGGGTTTTTGTCTTGCACGTGGCCAACCTGGGTTCTATTCCCAGCATCCCATATGGTCTCCCGAGCACTGCCAGGAATGATTCCTGAGTGCAGGGGCTGAAGCAATAGCTCAGCGGATAGGGCATTTGCCTTGCACGTGGCCGACCCGGGTTTGATTTGCAGCATCCCATATGTGCAAAGCCAGGAGTTACCCCTGAGCATCACCAGTGTGACCCAAAAAAGCAAAAAAAAAAAAAAAATTCATCACAAGGAAGAAATTATAACTCCATGTGGTGATGGATATTAATTAGGTTTATGTTCTGGTGAGAATTTGGAATCATTTTATAATATACCCCAAACTATTAGAATGTATATTTCAACTATACCTCCAGTAAAAATTGGATGTGATGAACCCTCAAACAACTTCATAGCAGAAGAATCAATGGCCGGATTGGATAGAGGTGGAAATCTTTTTTTTTTTTTTTCTTTTTGGGGTCACACCTAGTGACGCACAGGGGTTACTCCTGGTTCTGCACTCAGCAATTACCCATGGCGGTGTTCAGGGGACCATATGGGATGCTGGGAATCGAATCCGGGTCAGCCGCGTGCAAGGCAAACGCCCTACCCGCTGTGCTATCGCTCCAGCCCTAGAGGTGGAAATCTTAAGTTACTACTGAGCGGTTGATGTTCAAAGAGAAGCGAGCAAAAGCAGAAGGAAGCTTTTTAGATAAACAAGGCAATATGGATGGAGAATAAACGAAGGGAGAAGACAGACGCACGGGGTTCCAGGCGGAGGGAGGAGAAACAGAATTCTGGTAGGCGAGAGAAACAGGTGCTCTGAGGCATAGGAAAATAGCAACAAAGTGTCTAACATTTACTGACTAGTTCATGCAGCTTGCAGACAAACCATGTCTGCAAAAACAAAGAAAGATTTAAAATCCAGCAAAAATCTTGTGTTGTCTTTATTTCTTTTCTCCTTATTTACTTTTAGGCTGCACTGTCAGGCTCAGGGAACACTACCTCCAGCTAAGTGCTCAGAGGCACTCAAGAGCATGATGATTTGGTTGAACTTGGCCTTTTATATGCTAAGTATTCACTTCAGCTTATTGAGCTTTCTTTTTGGCCCCTAAAATTGGGAGTTAGAAGCAGAAGACGACTTAATATTTCAGAATAGATTTTAATCCGTCTTATTTGTTTTTCAACGAGAGGAAAATAGGCGTAGAAACAGAAAATTTGGTATTGATTTTTAAAAAGCAAATGCTAACGATGCCATGGAAATACTTGACATTTTCTCAAAACTCTAATATTTAGCGCTACAAATTTATGTTCATGTTGATAACACCCTACAAAATACTAACAGCATGAAAGATTCTGTTATGGTGCTCCTGGACTGACTTGAGAAATTACTTGGTGAGGTGTCATTGCAATTACATGTGGAAGCCACACACATTTTCCTCATGAATGAATCTGTCGCCAGCTCCATGTGTTAAGCATGGAAGGACTCAAGTCTGATTAATAACTTCTAGTGGATGATTTTGAATCAAGGGATCAATTTTGATTTATCATACTATGCTGCCATCCGGTGGTTATTTGAGAAATGAACAAAGTAGGGAACTGTAATATTAAAAAATGGTTCGAGCAATTTGCTTGTGGAGAAACAGAAATATGTGACATAACTGGACACGTGCCCTGTGTCTCTAGAAAGAAGGATATTTGGTGTCATTCCTTCATTTATTTTCTCTATCTTTCATCCCTCGGAGATAGGCAGAGTTTAAGATAGTTGTTGCATAATGTATGAGGAGAAAAATCCTGAGAGGACTTAAGGGTTCCCAGAAATAATTGTCTCTTATTCTTAAATATTTCCATGGGGGAAGGGAGGGAGGACATCAATTTTCACCTTAATTTTCATTTGATCAGGAGAACTCATTCCTTTCTGAACCGTTTGCCTAAACTAGGTTTCGTAAAATATCCATCATACCCATATAGTAATGAAAAAGCTAAAGCCGATCAGCAGAGCTAGGCTGATTTATTTTGGAATACGACTGCTTCAGGTTTTATCTTTTTTTTTATCTTAATGAAACATGGTACTTTTATGCAAGTGGTTTTGCTATTACTTGCAAAATAATCTACCCTGTAATGGGATGAAAGTCTTTTTTGAAGCAATTCAACATAGAAATACTTTCATTTATTCACAGCAGATAATAAATTATCTTCTAAAAGAATAGTAGCTTTTGATCACCTGTTTATAATTTCAAACAGATCGCTAGCTCTTTCAGAGTTGTATCAAATGAAAAAAATAATTTTATGAACATTATTCTAAGGGTTAATCTTAATAATATCAGTAGTTACTATGGTATTAAATATCAGGCCAATTAAACGCATTACTAGCACCCATGACTCTAAAAACTTGTATTATTTTTATTTTATGTAAAAAGGACAAGGCTTAGTATGTAAACCAAAGTCATATAGGAAAATAAAATTTGAAAGGAAATTAGAATTCTAAACTACTGAATCAGCCTTATGTTTAATTACTCTTTTTATGTAACTCTTGATATTGCATTTTAGAAAATATGAAATATAATTTTCAGATTAAAAATCTGTTGTTGATGCTTTCTAAAAATATTAACAAACCATGTTATTTCCTAATCAGAAGGAAATTTGTTGGTTTATTTTATTTACTTACTGGATCAGGACATTACTTATCAGATATTACTGTGCTGAAATATAGTTGAGAAAAATTTTATCATGAAATAATTATTTTATCTTTAATGCATGTTGAATTAAACATTAAGTTAAAATGCAGTCATATCAATTATAAGCACATAGGTAGGTATTGTCACCATTTTAAATTCAACTTAATTTTCTTTCATAGGTAGAAAACTATAAGCAGCTCAAATCAATATAAAATATAAAAGGTAAACAACAGCTTGTTAAACAAATAGTATAACGCTATTCTCCATCAAAGCCTCAGTAATTACTTTATGGAACAGGCTGCCCTTAGTACAACAATTAATTAATTTTTCCAAATGAATTATGCAAACCAATATTTTTTCTTCATTAATGTTTTGTTGAAGTCATTAAATTTCATTAATGAATAACAAAGAAGCAATTGGGTCTTTATTCAAACTGATATATATTAACGTGCTTAACTTGAACTAAATGTGTTTCCAGTATGTAATCAAATTTGAATCAATCAAGTCAATTTTCCAGTCAAATGTCCTTTTGGAGATCCAGCTGCTTCATGAGGATGGTTCTTCACAAGAACATGCAGAAAGTGACCCAAAAGCCTCCACATTTTTGCCAAATATGATATCAATTCCTAATCACCATCCACGTGATTTTTCTAAAAGAATCTACTAGTACTTCATATAGAAGTCTATTATCTGATTCTAATTATGATGAATGTGAATAAAAGCTTAATATTAATCAGTATAAAATAAATGTTTCTTACTGAGAGGCCAGTTCCTTCCTAAGGAAATAAAATTCACACTGATATGATACCTGTTTTGCAGTCTAAACACAGGCTTTATTATTACTTAAAAAAACGCCTGAAGATTGTCAGAGTGGGGGAAAACACCCCACCTCGTCTGGGTTCCTCTAGGAGCAGATAGACGAGTAGGACAAAAAACAAAATTTATTACGGTACTTAGGAAATTTACATGGGTGGAAATTTCATTTATTTGAGGGCGGGGTTTAGTCGCACATTTGAAGAGGTGCTCTGGGGTTATTCCTGACTCTGTACTCAAGAGTGACCTCTGGTGTTCCCACGGCAAACTTGGATGGGGCATCAAACTGGGGATTGGCTGAGTGCAAGTCAAGTGTTTACCTTCCGGTGTTACCGCTCCTGCCCAGTCGTAAAATTTTAAATAAAAAGGGGCAGACAAGGAGTATTTATTCTATTAAGTGACCTGGGACATCAGAGAGGGAGAAAACTCTATATTACAAAAAGAGAATGGGCTAATCCTTGGCTCTGAGGGAAGGAGATGAGTTTTTCAGAAGGAGGACTTTTACTGAGATGCAGCTGCACAAACCATTTTCTTTCATGTCTTTAAAACAACGACAACAAAAAAACAAAACCGAAACAGTGGCTGCGGTTCCAATGGGATAAGGTTGAGATAAGGATAGTGGTGTTTTGCTTTACTCCTGGAGCCATCATTGTTTTTTACTTAAAATAATATGCATTCCTAAATAACAGTATCATTTTTTTCCTCAGGGTTCTGTTGATTTTCATTTTGTGGGGTGGGGAAAATCAGGCAAAGTCCAGGACTTACTCCTGGCTCTTCACTCTGGGATCAATTCTGGCAGGCTTGAACTTTATGGGGTGCCTAAGATCAAACCCAGGTCAACAGCAGCAAGGCAAGCTCCCTACTGGCTATACTTCTGTTCCTGCCCACTTGACTTTTATTTTTTCATCCCAAGTGAGGTTTATTTGTAAGAGGCCTACTCTAATTTTACTGAGCAAAATAAAAATCAGACCCTTTTGGAGACCAGTCCCTCAAGTACAACACAGTTCATCTTGCTAATTTTCATGACTGTCTCCATGAAAATTAAAAATATAAGTTACTGTATTACCTGCTCTACAATATTATGAACACTGCTATTCCTGAGAAAAAGCCTGATCACGCATCTTTGAAGAATGTGGAGCATCTGAAGACACTCACATTTGTCAAAATACTTGTGTTTCTTCATGATTTTTTTCCTGTATGTTTTTTAATAATATCTAAGGCTACATATACTTCACATATTATTTTGAAATAAAATCAGGGGGTTGGGAAATAAATGGCTTGGTGACTCAAAAGTTTGCCTTGCCAGTATGAGACAAATTCAATGTTACTGCCCACTGCAAGTTCAGTAGCTCTGCTTTTTTGTGCCTAAAAGCTCTGTCTTATGTGACACAAGTGATTTCTGGCTTTCCTGCATGTAAGGATGTGTTAGCACCACAATTAAAGAATGTGACCTCTGGGAGCACTGCAACTCCTGTAAACAAAACAAAACAAAACAAAATGATGGATAAGCATCATGGCCAGAAATTCAGCCCCATCAAGTGCTATAGCACTATAGCTAAAGGAGTACAACCCCTGGCAATCCCCAGAGCCGAGTGTGAGAGCAGTACATTCTGATGTGTAACCTTGGTGAGCATCACAGCTAAGCATGATGTGTGACCCCAGAGATCACAACCCCAGGGGAGATCACATTAACATAGGGAAGGGAAGTGGACAGAAGTGGGAAGAAGCAAATAGAAATCTTACATTCAATGAAAATTCTATAAAAAATTCCAATGAAGTTCTATTGTTTTATTTTATTGTGTTGAGGGGTTAGAGACAAACTTAATCTAAAAGTTTCAAAAGGCCAGGGAAGTAGTTCACAGGGACCTACTGCTTGTCTTTTTCTCCTTGATCCGCAATACCAAATGGCCCTTAGAGCTGCTGGGTATAAATATCTAAGATAATCTTGACAAATAAGACTAAAGTAGGAAGATTTTCTCTCTTTGATATAGTTTTTACTATATCACTATAGTAAAGAAGACAGAGTAAAGTAGGTCCATATCTAAGCATGAAGATCACGTAGCATCAATTTCCACACCTGTAATCTTGCATTATGAATAATCCCTGAAGCCCTGCTTAAATTTGACTAAGGCATTTATGATTTTTTTTATCTCCTATCTTTTATCGACTTTGAGTTCTTGTGCTTCCATGATGATGAACTTTCCCCATACTACTCTCTTTCTTTCTCTCTCCTCTCTTTGGGCTAGTAGGTTTGCAGATAGTTTTAGTTATTGCGAGTTCAGAATTAAAAAGATTAGATCTTTATGGAGAATTTCTACAGAATGTGCTAAAAAATGATGTGCACTAATGCCAGAGATGGTATCCACTCTCATTCTTTGGAAAGTTGACTCATTATTGGGAGTTGTTGAGAATGCATGTGACCACCCTGCCTTTTACATTTCTTTTTAATTTTTCTCTTTGTTCTTCCCTAATATTAATTTCTGACGTCCCAAAAAAGAATGGTGACTTCTGCAAATAAAATAAAACACTCTATAAAACAGGAGAGAAAATAAATAAATTTTAATTTCTCTCTTGTTATTTGGCTGCCACTAGAGTTTATTTATTTAATTAATTTATTCCCATTTGTATGGGTAACACGTGATATATGAGCAATATAATTTTATTGATATGATTTGACTGAGTACAAATGTGAGTTGATATCTGCAAACAGGAACGCAGAAATTTGATTAAATTTGATCAAGTATAACAAATGATTGAAATAGGTGGATAGATGCCAAAAATGTTTAGCAAAATGTTTTAAAATAATAAGACTTAAAAGTATGAATAACAGTGTGTTTGGTGAAGGGTCAGCAACATTTTTTCATAAGAAGACAGTGAAACTACCAAGGTAATAGAGTGACATGGAGGTAAAATTCTTATAGAAATATTGTGACTTATTGGGACATTCTTCAAACCAAATTTTAATGCTAAAGTCCTTATTTTAGGGTGTCATATATAGGATCAGACCTCATGAAACATGATTACATAGCCTATTCAATTTGTGGCGGAAAAAACACGTTCTTAATTCTGTAGATTTCCTATTTTATTATTTGCTTTGTAGACAGATTTCATTGCCATTAATGTTTCTTGGTATATTTTATCTTCAATATTTTCAAAACGTTTCTTTGTTATTTCAAATTTCCTTATATAGCAATGTAAGATATTGTTATAACACTATTTCCTCAGTCTGCAGGGGTATCTATGAATGATCTTTTTCAATTTTCTAGAAATAAAGTTCAGAAAAAAAATTACTAAATTTTTTCTTCAATATACTTCCTATTTTCTATTTTTGAATCTTTGTAAGAAAGCATCATAAGTATTTAATTATAAGGCATCATGCAAAGCATGATCGTGTATCAAAATCAACCTAACACTTCTGAACAAGCAATGAGTGCTTTGAGGTCCATTTAGAAAAGCTTGAGTAGCGCAAGTTTGGTTGTGTTTATGTTATGACATTTATAATGACAAGCCATCTGGATGGAAGTAACAATCTGTGAATCAACCAGATGTGTCCAAGTATCTAAATTTTCAGCATCAAAAGACTGCGTATATTTTTATCTTAAGATAATTAGCTTCTTGTTTGACTGTAAGATTACAATATTATCATATCATCAAGGGTCTTCAGTGCTTGGATGACATTTAGCCACCATCTCCTGATTGAAAGTTATTAGTAGAGGGTTGTTCATAGAGTGGAGTTTGGTTGGAAGTTGGACAATGTCTGGTTTGAATCCTACCTTTCCTACCTGTTTGCTGGGTTATCGTTGAGTGTATTATAAAACCTAGATCTTCTCTTTTGCAGTAAAAAATTATTTAAGTTTCACAATTTTTATTTAATCTAAACTATTTAGTGGGGTCTGATTTCATAGATATCATCCCATAGTGAACATGTTTAGCAAGAGAAAGCAAAACAGACAACCCAAGTTATTATTTTCTGCACACAAAGCACTAACTGCACAGAACACTTGGTAATGACAAGCATAAAATGGCTCAGTTGCCATACAGGCCTTATTTATCAATCTGTGAGACATTGGGACAGTAGATCAGTGATTGCAATTCTCATATAGTGTTCTAGTTATAAGTACCTAAGATAAAATTCTGACAGTTTTACAAAAGGTTTCCAAATTAACAAAATTCAAAAAGAGCAGCAAAATGTGAACTGAAAACAAAACATAAGGGATGTTACTATGGAAAATGAAATCAAGAAAAACGGGGGAAATAAGAAATATTACTGAGTAATTTTTTTAAAAGTCTAAATATGTGGTTGGAAGAAAAGTTTCACTATTGTTTTTACAATCAATTCAAACAAAAAGTTGAGTTGAAGTGAAAAGAACTATATATTGTGTCTTTGGACTTTAAGCAGTACCAATTCTTCTGATCAAAAAAGGCCCCAACAGTTAAGATTGTGTTATGTAATTTTTACTTCAATTTATGTGGTGGACACAAAGCAATCCTCCTTAATAAAGGTGACAAGTTGCTTTCCTCAGAACATTTTTAATGATCCATGTTAAAAAAAAATCTTCTTAGAAACTGTTTTGCAATCTAAATATACAATAGCTTGGAAAACAACATTTAGAAAATCAAAGCCAATGTAAAAGAAAATCACACAAAGAACAGATTAAAATAACAAGAACAGTGCAGCTATTATGTGGTTTTGGTTTTGCATCATCAAGGTTAGAAATTTGTTCTTTCAGCTGGCTCCACTGTTGAAGATTTAAAGAAATACCTTTTTTTCTGGCTTCATTTCATCTTCTGTATTCATTTCATATTCTCTATTATCAATTAGGACCTTCCCTTTAAATTCCTGAACACTCATATACAGCCTTTTCCCAGTCTGAAACGTGTTATCATATCTGCTTCTACTTGGAGGAGTCCAGGGCTCCGGAAGTTTCACCAGTCTTTTGGTTTTTGTTTACAGGTTTTTCCGGAGTAGCTTTTCCTTCTTTAACTTTTTGTTCACTTCACAGTCAAGAGTCACTGCCAGGAGAACTTGAAGAAACAATTCCTTTGACTTAGGCAATTGCTCTGCTTCAGTAACTGAACCACTTCCAGCCTGCTACTGCAGTAAAAGCATTTTAATCAGGTTTACCCTCTGTTATGGATGCTGTCTAACACAAAATAAGCATCAGGCAAACATTCAGCAGCATTGTCGCCCACATTTTAATTTTTCCACACAGGAATTGGTCTAAGATAGTCCACAGTGCTTAACATACAGGAAGCTCAGGAAGCTCTCAGTAAATAAACAGAATGTAACAATACTTTCATGTTTTACAGAAATTTCTTTATTAAATATAGAATAACTTCTTAAGCCCTCCACACTCTACTTGTGATAACTCCATCAACTGATTGGTAGTATCTCTTTTGAGGGAGGAGGTCCAAGCAATATTGTTCTTAGGAGTTTATCTGAGAAAACCAAATCAATGACAACTGGTTTGTCTTATTTTTCTTTACATTTCCACTTTCTTTTAGATAAATGTTTTCATTGTTGAAGATCACAGTGATATTTAGGAACTGCTGGAAATTGCTTAGCTGTCAGATGAGAGTAGTAGGATCTGAGTTTCAGGGCCAGACTCACAGCCGTGGCTGTCTATTGGCCGTTTACAATAAAGGGAGGATGGCTAATGCCATCGAAGTGCTGCTGATCAGGGCTGGGACAATAATCTACTAATATTCCTATCAAATAAGAGGCAATTATTTTAAGATAAAAATTCTCCCTTTCGGGGGCCAGAGCAATAGAACAGCAGGTAGGCTTCTTTCTTACATAAGCAGAAAAGAGTTATTGCAGAGACACGTGAAATAATATTGCAAAAGGACAGAGTGGTCAATTCTACCACAGAGAGGAAAGGATAGGGTCAGAAGAGGTGGAACAAGGATATGGTACCTAAACTGAGTAATCAAACCATGGATATTCCGGATCAAATTAAAGGTCATTCCAGGTAAAAAAGCATTACTCAGAGGAATCTTCTCTAGCCCTGTTGTACCATTGTTCATTGATTTGCTCAAGTGGGCACCAGTAATGTTTCCATTGTGAGACTTGTTGCTCCTGTCTTTGGCATATCAAATATGCCCTGGCTATCTTGCAGGCTCTGCTGTGCGGGCAGGATACTTTCGGTAGCTTGCTGGGCTCTCTGAGAGGGACGAAGGAATCGAAACCAGATCAGCTGCGTGCAAGGTAAATGCCCTATCCACTGTGCTATTGTTCCAGTCCAGGTATGTAGATACAAAAGATTATTATTCAGGTAAAAGAAAAGGAAAATACTGGCATTTGTGACAGCGTAATTTAATATTATTTTAATGTAAATACTTTATATTTAAATAAGATATTTAAATTTCTTTAAATTTTAAATTTTATATTTCTACTTAAAATTTAATTAAAAATATTTAAACTACTAGTTAATTTTTAAAAATCCGTCATGTATAGAGAGATCTTACATATTTCCACATATGTGAGATACCTAAAATAGAGCAGAGACTATAATATTGCAGAAGCTGGTGACTGAGGTAAATGAAGAATTGCTCAATGAGCATAGAGCTTCATTTATACTAGATGTACACATTTCAGAGTCTTTCTATATAACATAGTCTCATTGATTAACAATGTCAGATTATGTACTTGAAAATGAGTTAAAATGGTACATTAAGTGGTTTGGACAATGTGCACACATAAGTGCACACACAGGGGCATAAAGAGACTATAGAGCCTTTATTTATGTCTACTACATTGACATTAACATGTATATTATATGTTTATTACATTTATTGTAGAAGTATTACCAGTTATTTGCGTGTGTCCAAGTTTATAACTTTTAATAGATTGAATATCCTCAATTCTTTGTAAATCAGTCACCCTCACTAAAATCACTCAAAATATGAGCAGACAGAGGCTCAAAAACCATAGCTCATGTGTTGACCGCAATTGTATTTGTTTTGTTTTGGTTTTTTTTGCTTTTTGGGTCATCCCCAGCGATGCACAGGGGTTATTCCTGGCTCATGCACTCAGGAATTACTCCTGGCCAGTGCTCAGGGGATCATATGGGATGCTGGGAATCGAACCCCGGTTGGCCTTGGGCAAAACAAATGCCCTGCCCTCTGTGCTATCACTCCAGCCCCAACCGCAATTGTATTTGTGAGGCATAAGAGCAAAAGAAATTATAGTGAAAATGGTTTGGATATATAGTGAACAGATTACTCAGGGCTGCGTGTATGAACTGTATTTAAGCTTCAGTCTATGAATTTCATGCTTGTATTAATGTTAGTCATTGAAAAATTCAAAAATTGATTTCAAGGAAGATCACTCTGTTAGGAATAAGGAAAATTGGCAAGACAAAAGATTATTAGATCTGTGAAGGTACTTTTTATAATGATAAATTTAAAAATAGTTACAAAGTGAAACAATAGTAGGAGTTTAAAAAAATTCCTGATTCCTAGACTCATTTGTAGACAATGGAATTAGTATTTTCTGGGGGTAGAATTTGGCAGGAATATTTTTTAAAATTTCCCATGTGATTATAATATGCAGCAATTATGAGAACTCATGGTCTAAATTGCTAGAAGAAGCAGAAATGGAAAGCTGGTGGATTTTAAGAGTTTTTAAGGCATGAATTACAGAGTAGTGCCTCTAAAATGTGCTGTATATAAAACAGGAACAGTGAGTCTTACAAAACTGAAGATTATGATCTACTATGTCCATAGAATATGCTTATACTTTATGCTTTATGGAGTACAATAATGCATTTTATATTCTGAGTAGGATGACTAAAGTAACATGGTAATTAATTGGGGAAAATATTACTAATTTGTTTTTTAAATATTTTTAAATTTATTAGCAATAAATTATTAATTTACTTTTACTGTTATGTGGTTATAAAAATATCAACAAATATTTAGGTTATAGAGTCTTAGTACATGGCTGGGGACAAAGATATATAGGTCAGTAGATTTAAGAGTGGCCAAAATAATAGGAATCTGAAAATTCTGGAAAATATGTGGCACGTGTTTCACATATCACATATGGTAAGGCAGAATCCTGAGAATATTAAGAAAGGAAGGATAGTCACTAATGAATGGAATAATAAAATTTTCCAAGATATATGATAATAATAAGATCATGGATTGAAAAACTTAAGAAATGATAGCAGAAATCAAGAGAGTCCTCAACTCTGGGACCTTTTAAGAATTATTCTAGGGTTTTTGAAATCGACCCATGTTATTTGTCAATAAAGAGATTACCACTGGCTATGATGAAGGTGAGTATAGCGTGACTTAGTAAGTCAGTGACAAAGAAGTAAAATAACACTTCTAAGAACTACTGGCTAATACGTGGGGGGAGATGGAAGAGGCAAATGAGTACCAGTAGTCTCAAGTTCAGAAAAAGAATTTATTTTGCACATTAATTTTGACTATGAATTTCTAACTGCTTTTTATTTTCAGTTATCTTTTTTAATATGTAAAATAGCTTGGGGATCAGAGAGATAGCACAGCCCATAGGGTGCTTGCCTTGCATGCAGCTGACCTGGGTTTGATTCTCAGCATTCTGTCTGCATGGTTCCCAGAGAACTGCCAGGAGTGATTCCAGAGTGCAGATCTAAAAGTAACCCCTGACCATCAGTGGGTGTGCCTCTGTGCAGAACATAACATATAACATAATTTTTAAATAAATGTATTTTCTCCTATTTTAGTTTATATTCTGTTGCCAGCCACTAAATACATTCTTCATCTCTCTTTGTTTTTGTTTTAGATTCTGAGAATATAAACTTGAGCATTTTAAAAAATTTAGTTACCCTGATTTACAATACTGTTAATGATACGATTTCATGATTGCAATGTTCCAACATCACACCCTCCACCAGAGAGTCCATGTCCCCCCACCATTTTCTCAGGGGTTCCCCCTCACTAACCCTCCCTTGCCATCTTCCCACCATAGTAAGCTCAGTTTTGTGGGCCAGTTCTCAGGTTCTGTTGTCTTTCATCATTTGTTATTACCTTAATATATGTTTCTTTGTGTCCCATGTGTGGAAGCAATCATTCCGAATCTGTTAGGCTGAATTATGAGGCGAAATATTTAGGGCTAAAATAATTCTTGGGAAGGTGGGAATTAAAATGGGAGATGGAGATAGAAGGCTCTAGAAACCATGTCTGAAAATCAGAGAGACTAAAGTTTTGAAAGGGTATTAGAAAATTACCAAAAGGAGCTCTAAGAGTCACAATGAACTATTTAGGTTAGAGTCCAAGGGGCATATGTTTTCCTGGAATTCTGTATTTGTAAGGAAGGGAGCATGTTAACATGCCAAACTGTAAGGTTGCTTTAATTAAAGCGGTCTTGAAACATGAAGTTATATCTAAACTACAGACAGAAATAATCCTGTTTTTATTCAGGACCCAGGAAATACCAATTCAAGTTGGAGCTAAAAGACACAACTGATGAGAAAGCAAACTTTGCCAAATCCTTATAATCTGGATTTATTTCCCAGTAATCTGTCAAAAATCTATTTCATCCATATTCTGAATGCTGTCTCTTTTGGACTCATCAGTCTTTCAGTCTCTGGGGTTCGTTGTTGCTAATAGAATAATAATAATATGTTGAAATGTTAGGTTGAATTCCAAGTTGAAAAATAAGTGAAAACACTTTTTCTCTTGGACTGCTACGGCTTGAGTAGACTAGGAAAGAACTTTGTGTAAATAAGAATACAATATATTCAATTTTTGTAGTCTTTTTGTAATCTTGTAAAAAGACTAAATTGCATATAAGTGATAAGTAACTCTTCATTTTAGAGCATAATGACTCATACTAACTCTGTGTTTAAGACACAGATGGCCTGGGACCAGAGCCATAGTATAGTGGGTAAGGTGCTTGCCTTGCATGCAGCTGACCTGGTTTTGATTCCCAGTACCCCATATAATCCCCAAACCCTGACAAGAATGATTGCTGAATGCAAAGCCGGGAGTATGTACTAAGCACTTCAGAGTCTGATCCTCAAACAAAAAATTAAAACAGACACAGATGGTTTAAGTTATGTTATATTTAACCACCCTTATGGCTGTGCCTGTGAACATTGATTACTTTGAAGAGTTTGCTTCTCTGGGAAGTAGATGACCCATCAGTCATTTGCTAAATGATCACTGTAATTCCGACACTAGCATTCATAATTCTATTTAGTTAGTCCCAATGACCATTTGAAGTAACCAAATTTAAATGGCCTCTTATGACTGAACAATTTGCTTAGTTTTCTATAATATAAAAGCCAAAAAGGATAATCAACCAGACAAAAAGCTAATTTGGGTCAGAACTAATTGAGTGTAGTTTTGTTCATATTGCAATTAATTTTAATAGTCTTCAGTCTCTTAATATTACTGAAATTAAAAATTAGAAAATATTTAAATTCATTTAAGTTCCCTTAGTAGCAATGTTATAATACATTAAGGATAGCTGTTATTAGCTCCTACAATTAGTCCACATTTATCACAGTAATTATGAACTTGCTATTGTGTTTACTGTTGCATTAATTTGATTATAAATGCCAGAAATGGTTTAATGAAATATTTCTCTATTGGTAAAGACACATTTCAAATAAGGTAGCTATATTGAAACTTCATAATATGTTATAGTACTCATATGTCATCATAAAGGAAAAAGTCAATATTCAAAAAGGAAAAACTATTAGGTTTAAGGTATTAGAATATGCTATTCATAATAGTAATTTATATTGACATTAGTTTGAATAAAATATGTTTTGACTTTAGAAAAAATTATAGAAAGAGAACAGATTTATTTTATGAAGTCTAGAAGTACTGCTAGTTCTGGCGCAAAGTACAGTATTTGTGAACCGATAGAGCTTTGGAGATTTAGTATGATAAAATAGTCTATAACTTATTACCTATGTGATCAACTAACATGGCAATAGCAAAAGTCAGTAGAGCCTTAAGGATCATGGACAATAAAAATTTTGGATTTTTTGGTTGCATCAAGATTTTTGTTAAAATATTTTAGTTATTAAATTAGATACTTAAATACATAAAATCTAATATTTTCTTTTAAAAATTAAAAACATTTTTATTTTTCAAAAATTTTTATTAGTTCACCATGAGTTACAAAGTTATTCATGATTTGGTTTTAGGAATGCAATGTTTAAACACTAATCCCATCACCAGTGTCCACTTCTCTCCACCAATAACCTCCCATCTGTTTCTCTCACCCCCACCCACCTGCCTGCTTCTATGACAGGCCCTTTTTTTTTGTTTTGTTTTTTCTTGTGGAACCCAGCCACAGCCATGCTCAAGGCCACTCTCCAGACGCTTGGACGAGCCTCACACATGAAGGAACTGGCAGAAAAGGCCAGGTGTGCGGGACCCAGGAATGAGATCTCCAAGTCTGCTAGGATTGGGACTGGGATTCTTCCACCCAGATCCCCCATTTTCTAGTAGCTAGGCACAGTCACACCCACAAACTGCCCCCAGCGCCATGTAATCCCATCAACAGCAAACATCCAGAGACTATAAACCAATCTCCCGGGAGCGCATGGCCACAAGGCCATCATCTTATAGCCTAGTTCTCCCTCTCAGAGAACCTGGCAAGTTACTGAAAGTTTCCTCCCTGGAGAGAGCCTGGCAAGCTCCCTGTGGCGTATTCATATGCCAAAACCAGTAACAGTGATGGGTCTCATTCCCATGACCCTGAAAGAGCCTCCAGTGTGGCACCATTGGGAAGGATGAGTAAAGAGAGGCTGTTAAAATCTCAGGGCTAGCATGAATGTAGATGTTACTGGGCCCGCTTGAGCAAACCAACGATCAATGGGATGATAGTAATAGTGATAGAACATTTGGCACTGTGGTTTACAGGAACTGTTGTAAATGGTAATAAAGTATTATGCATGAAACCCAATTTACAGGCAACAGAATTTTGGGTTTTGTCTTAAACAAACTCCCTAAGATGAAAGGTTTTGAATTAAATGTACCATGATTAGCTTTGGAGATGATTGACTTCTGTGAGAAGAAAAGAATTGTAGCAGGATGTTGAGATTTCTGTAGAAAACCTGAAGCCCTATGATTAATGCAAATGTCTTAGGCTAGAGAGGGCTGAGGGTGACAAGCGGTAGAACTTAATGTTTTATAGATTTAAATAAAACAACAATAGTAACTATTCTGGAGAGGACTTCTGAAAGCACCCACTAAGGGAAAAACTTGGCATGAGAAGTCCAAATCTGATCTCTTTCTTGGATTTAATTATTATCTACCAATGACGTAAAATTCAGCATTTCCAGATATATGACACAGTCAACAATCAAAAACCATTTAGCTGAAGTCTAGTAACAATAAACCTCCCCAAAGAACTGGTCCTGAAAGCATTAGGTCATTATAAAAACCCACGAACCCCACGTATTTGCTGTCATTGAAAGAACTGTCTTTTATAGGAGGAAAGGTGATCTTGCATGCTATGCTATTAATCTTTATGAGCCTAATGACCACTAAAATTCAGCAAGAGGGTAAAACTAATTATCTGCAGATACGTATATGTGTGTGGGGGAAGACTGCATGCCATTCATTACTTTTATATGTTCTGCCTATTTGGAGCCTTTGGAAGGAGCCTACATCCCACTCAGTGGTATGCTTGAGAAAAGGAACAGGACTCAGACATTTTTACTTTGAAAGCCTGAGTCACTATTTAACATTCCATCTTCATATACTGTCTACATTGTTAAATTGCCTGAAACTGCAGAGCAGTCAAGCAGTACACAAATTAAGCCACAAAGTAATCGGATTTCAATCACTAAATATTCACAGCTCAATTAAGTTATTTACTGAGATGTTTGTCTTCGCTGCTGAAATCTTTGCATATTTATAGGAACTTCCCACTAACCTTTTAAAAATATCCTGATGTGGAAATAAAAAGCCACATTTGTTTTATAAGGTAGGTTGGAGTTATGGCTCCAGGTATTTAAAAATGAATAAAAAGTCAATTACCTTCAAGTCTTCTAAGAGCATGATTTGGTATCTATAATAGAAAGCTGACTACAAATTGCCTGATTATGCCTTTGTTTCTGGAAAAGAATGTTTTAAAAAAATGTGATCCAAGTTACAATTTAATCTTGTTCTTCCCTCCATTTTGTGAAGTTATAGATGGATCACATTTCCCAGATTCAGCACTTCTATCTTCAGCTTCATATTTAACCATAAAATTCGGAAAATGGCTCTGGATAACTTGGTTCAATTCAACTTTTGAAGTTTCATTTCCTTCACAGCAAGGAGGGGATAATAGCTACCTAAGATAAGATGGTTCCATTGTTCATCTGATAATAAAAAGTTCTAAAGAGCTGACAAAATATGTGCTAATATATTTTTAATATGTGATAACAATATCAATATTCACTGAAAAACCTATTTGAAGTACTTTACAAGCATTTCCTTAATCTTTATTAAAAATGCATTTTGGGTAGCTGTTTTATGAATGAGAAACATTGAGACTGAAGGAGGTATTGGCCAGCTTAGTGATACAGGACCTGGCCAGAGCAGAATGTTTAAGACTTTGAATTTACAGAATCTTCTAAGCTCACAGAGGAGGTACTGCAAAGCTTCTTCTTTCCACCAAGCAACATAAACATTGTATTAATTTCCTCTGCTACTAAAATCAATCATTATAAATTTGTTGAATCAAAACAATACTAACTTGTTTTATATTCTTCAGGTCACAATCTGAAATAGATGGTGTAAGCTAAAAATCAAAGGCTCAATTTCATCTAAAGGTTGAAGGAGAGAAGCTATTCCTTATACTTTGCCACCTTCTACCTACATGCCGTTGCTCTGGGTATTTTCTCTGATTTGAACTTCGTCTTTCTCTCTTACAAGAATTCTTGTTTATATTGGACTTACTGGATAATCCAGTAAAATTTTCACATCTCTAGGCTTTTGACCATACCTATAAAAACCCTCTTTGCATGTAAGAAAATATATCAGCAGAATTATGCTACAGCATCTTTGTAGATTGGGAGAAGACATTATATTCATATTCATATAAACCGACATTTCAAAGTTTGTTCTGGAGATGGCTAATAACTGTGTGAAACACAGTAAACTACTTTATTTATAGAGTGGTGAAATCCAACTGTTATTTCTTTTGATAACAACTTGAGTAAATTTGGTCCTCTAAATTCTGCAAATCTGTAAGTTGCAGACATTGGCTTTTAAGACTGTAAAATATAACCTGCTTAACATACATTTTTCTATTCAAATACCATCTACAAAAAATAATGCTGTTAGATGATTGTATGAGATAAATATTTTAGTACTTAAATTAATTTTAAACAAAGTATACAGACCATTTTTTAAATTGTTATTCTGGAAAAAATTAGGCTAGAGATAGTTGTAACAATATATATTTTAAAGCAATTTAAGAATTAAAATAGATATAGAATATTATGAATACATTTAGCAAACTAGAAGATATTTATGAAATTTAAAATAACTAACTTAAGGGCTTTTGTTTGTTTGAAAAATAAATCTATTCATTTCAATGCTACCTTAAACAGTGATTTATTTTTCCATGAATGTCTTGAAGAAAATAATATTGGTAATATTGTGATTAGTTTTTCAATTCTTAACTTATGATATAAATTCCTAACTACATCCCATTCCTGAAAATATCAAATAATTAACAAATTTTTATATTCTGAGAGAATAATTACTGTTTCCTTTTAATTTTATTCCTCTTGTCCTCTAACTTCTTTTTCCTTTCAATTCTTCCATCCTTCAATTCTTTTTTCTCCTTATTTTTGGGAGAGAATTATTTTCTCCTTATTTTTGGCATGGTGTAAGGGTGGCCCCTCCCTGAATTTCTCAAATGAACCAGTAGTTCAATCAGTGAAGATTTCCCTGGGGTTCTACCAAATAAATACAAGGCTGTGCCTTAACCCTCTTGTACTATCTCTCTAGCCTCCCCTCAGTCCCTTTCTTTTCCTCCCTCCTCCTTACCTCCTTTCATCCTTCCCTTTCTCCCCTCCCCCTCCCTACTTCCTTCCTTCTTTTCCTTTCTCCCTCCATCCCTCCCTCCCTCCCTTCTTTCCTTCAGTCCCTTAAAAATATGAGCATAGCCTTTGCTAGTTTCAGTTTTGGGACCAGGAATTTCCTGGAAACAAATGTCTGGAATGCTGGTTGTGAGGTTGAGAGAAATGTCATAGGAAGGTGAAAGGGAGTAAGAGAAGGAAAAAGTGTAAGGATCTGAAAACAAAAGGGATGAGTGTTGAAGCGATCCTAGGACATGATAGCTATGAATGACAGATTGCTCACTAGCTAAGGGGCAAGTCAGTTAGGTGCACATATCTCTATCTATGGAGGACTTTGTGTCTTGCAGCCCATGGTTTGGGTCTGAAGTCATGTTAATATCTTTCTTGAGGCCATCTTCCACAATCAACAGAGAAGCGGCAGGCATTCTGGTGAGCAGCGAGGCCCGGAAAATGCTCCGGACCCGAATTGGGGCCAGCAACACCGGGGAGCCGGAAGGAGGAGGTGCCGCCAGCACACCTTCTCCAGATGGAGCCCTGGCGACATTGCGCAGCAACTAACATGGCTCAGGATTCGGGACTGGGACACATACAATCTTTTAATGGAAAACTAATTATCAAATGCTTCCTTATTAGGGTTATCTTGTTTGGGGATATAACTCCCACAACAATAGTGAGTTTTGTGTTGAAATATTGAACGTATTCAAGGTGAAGAGAAAATTAAGTGAAATTCATCAGTTATACAGTTGGGGTGGGGGGCGGGGGGTATACCGGGGATTTTGGTGGTGGAATATGGGCACTGGTGAAGGGATGGTGTTTGAATATGGTATAACTGAGACATAAACCCGAGAACTCTGTAACTTTCCACATGGTGATAAAATTAAAAAATAATAATAAAAAATATAATAAAAAATATATCTTTCTTGACCTACTTATTCTCTGTGAGTAAAAGCAAAACTAAAATTTTGTTATTATTGTTTTTGTTCTTTTTTGTATTGGAAGTGAAGGTTTCCCTTGAATTATCTGGAGTTAAAAAAATAATCAATCATGATCCAGAGACTCATAAACAAATCTCGAAAGAGATCAACAAACTTCAGAGATGCTCGTGGACCTTGTTCCAGGCACCCCGGAATGGGGGCTGGGTGAGCCTACCACCTGCTGTAACAGGGCCTCTACAATCAAAAACCTCCACCCTCCAAAAGTGGCCATGCTCAAGGCTCGACAGCACAGGCTTGGGAGGAGCCTCATAAAGGAAAGAATGTGTAAAAACTCAGGTATGAGGGTTTGGTGATGGAAATCTCCAGGTTGTCACAGACTTGAGGACAGGCCTCCTGTTCTTCTAGGAGCCTGGTGGTCATGCCCATGAACTGCCTCTGTTGCCATAGAAGCTATTAACCGGCCATGGTCCAAAGACTCAGAAATAAATCTCAAAAGAGATAAACAAAATGCAGAGATGCTCCCAGTTAAAATTTTAACTCCAGCTGTTCTACCCAATTTAAAAGTTTAGTGTTGGCGTGGATGTGGGGAGAAAGGGACTCTCCTTCACTGCTGGTGGGAATGCCGACTCGTTCAGCCCTTTTGGAAAACAATATGGATGATTCTCAAAAAATTAGAAATTGAGCTTCCATTTGACCCAGCAATACCACTTCTGGAAATATTTCCCGGAGAGGCAAAAAGGTATAGTAGAAATGACATCTGCATTTCTATGTTCATTGCAGCACCATTTGCAATAGCCACAATCTGGAAAAAACCAGTGTGCCCCAAAACAGATGACTGGTTAAAGAAACTCTGGTACATCTACACAATGGAATACTATGCAGCTGTCAGAAAACATGAAGTCATGAAATTTGCATATAAGTGGATCAAAATGGAGAGTGTCATGTTGAGTGAAATGGGTCAGAAAGAAAGAGACAGACATAGAAAGGTTGCACTCATGTGTGGAATATAAAGTAGCTGAGAGGTACAAGCTTGCAATGATGCAATTTCTGGCAGATATTTCTCTGGACTTAGTTACTAAAATATTAAAATACAGAAATCCAAAACCATGCAGCTGCTAGTATGGCCGCTTGACCTCATATCTTTTCATTCTCAGCAATGCTTCCTTTTCAGCAGGTCCGACTTTAGTGGGAAGAAACTCCAAATAATAATAGTGATTTTTTTTGTTGAAATATTGAATGTAATCAAAGTAAAGTAAAAGAAAAGTGAAATTTATCAGTTACATAGGTGGGGTGGGGGGCTGGGGAGGTGGGGGGTTTGGGGGAGGTATACTGTGATTCTTGGTGGTAGAATATGTGCACTGGTGAAGGGATGGGTGTTCGAGCATTGTATAACTGGGACTTAAACCTGAAATATTTGTAACTTTCCACATGGTGATCCAATAAAAGAATAAATTAAAAAAAGAAAGAGTAAAATAACAAAAAAAACCAAAAAATTTAGAATTTTTAGAGCAGGCGGCTGCATTTGCAGTTGTGCAGCATCTTAAACTCTACACCTCCGATATACCAGAAGTACCATACCATATTGAATGGGATGTAAAGTAGAAGGTAACAAATCTCAATTAATAAAATATTGGGATTAAAATAACACACAGGCTTAACCTGCAACGACATGTTAGTAATCTCTTATACAAGGGTTTATTGCTCTAGGACAAGATACAGCAATCTTCACACACTTTTTTCCAAGGAAATACCTCTTGGTCATTTTTAGTGAATTATTCATGACAAGCAATATGAAATAAATTATCTAGGGCCTGCTATTGGGGCAGGATTGTTTTGTAGTTGGGAAAATCAGAAATAATGGTGATGGGAAGGAGCAATGGTGATGGGATTGGGTGCTGGAATCACTGTATCACTGTCATCCCGTTGTTCATCGAGTTGCTCAGAGCGGGCACCAGTAGCATCTTCATTTGTCCCTATTGCGTGGTAGTGTAGCCCGATGGCATCAGCTCGCTCCAGGAACATGAAGATCACGTTGTTACTGTTTTTGGCATATCAAATATGTCACTGGTAGCTTGCCAGGCTCTGCCGTGCGGGATTGTTGGAATAGTGAATGTAATAAATCATCATGAACAGCTTTATAAAAATTAAAATATATAATCAAAAGGTACTATATAAACTTCTTTGAAATTACATTTCAAAGGAAAAATATTTTGTTGGTAAAGAATTTGGAAAATGATTTGATGTGTCAAGTTAAAAATAAAGTGTTACTGCCACTGTGTCTTCTCTGAGGCTGACAATACTGATGATTCCTATAAGACAAGAAATGTGAGAGCTGATAGACGGATGCTGGTTTCATGCATCAGAAACTGCTTTCTGAATTGCTGAGTCATCTTCCTATGCTATTAGCCTTCTTTTCTCTGAGTTAAGATATTAAAAAGTTTTATTTCATTTCAGGAGAAATGAAAGTTCTTAATGGGAGCTTAGAGCATTTTAGAATTCAGGGCAACTTTTTTCAAACCCTCAATAAAATGGTAACACAATCTGTTATAATTATTTTCATCTCTCAAGTTTTATGCTTCAACATAATGAGGCACATTCCTCGATAAGAACAGTGTCTTTACAGTATTTGCTTATTTGTATATTTGCTTTATCATTAGGCTGAAAATTCATGAAGAACAAAGACTGAGATTTTAATGTCTATTACAAAAATAAACTAAAAAAATCCCTTGACTAATTAATTAAAAATCAGCTATCCTTTGAGATCTGGAACTCAGATGGGCAAATTCACAAACAGACTTTATTATGGGTTGGATTATTCTCCAATGCCCTCAAATATGTGCTGAAATCCTTTTTCCCAGTATCTCAGAATGTATCCTTATTTAGAAATAAGTTAATTGTGGCTGTAATTAGTTCAGATGAGGTGTTATTGGAAGAAGGTGTTTTTTGAAGGAGAAAAGACGCACAGGAAGAAGTTCACAAGAGAACAGAGTACTGTAATGATGCATCCAAGAGATCAAGAAAACCAAAGACTTCCTGAAAGCCACCGGAATCCAGGAAGGACAGAAGGATTCTTGAAAATCAACTCCTTGATCTCACAGTTAAGTTCTGCTTTGTTTCAGTAACCCTAGGGAATTTACAGATATAGTTTTTTTTTTTTTTTTTTGCTTCTTGGGTCATACCCGGCAATGCACAGGGGTTACCTCCTGGCTTTGCACTCAAGAGTTACTCCTGGTGGTGCTCAGGGGACCATATGGGATGCTGGGAATCAAACCCAGGTCGGCCGCGTGCAAGGCAAACGTCCTACCCGCTGTGTTATCGCTCCAGCCCCGGAATTTACAGATATAGTTTCATAAAATATTTCTTAAGGAATATACCTGTTCATTATGATGACCTATGTTTTAGAAATGGGATGATGCAAAAAGTGTAGTCCAATTTGGTGGTGAAAATTTATTATTTTCCTCTTATGATATCGGTGGACTTTAATTTTTGGAGGTAAGTAAATAATAGTTAAGGTGAGCCCAAGCTATTGGTTTTCCATACAACTATAATTCATGGATTTATATCAACATAGAGCAAGTTGCAAACTAAACCTTACATATATAAAAGTATATTAACTCAGGAGAACAGGTACAAAAGCCTTTGATACTATCCATATAAGCTGCATGAGGTCCCAGCTCTCAATCTTCTTAGGTATTCCAATAAACCTTTTTTATAAACAGTTTCACTTGAGGCAAAAGCAATGATACTTCAGAAGTTTTCTTCTAATCTTTTCTGTATCATGACACCCACATGACACATCTGTAATGTAAGGATAATGTTGGCCTGAGGTACTTTCACAAGACTTATTCATCAAATAACATACATAGAAGTACTAAAGTTGATTCTTCTACACAATCTTAGTAGCAAATTGAACAAAAACCTAAATTATAAGCATCACAGACTATGAAACATGATACAGTTTTCTATCATGAGCATGTCAGGTTGAAGAATCTATTATGTATCTGAGTTAATATACATATTATAAGCAGAAGTAATTTCAACAATGAACTATTTCTATTTCTTTCACCAATTCACATGCTTTAAATGTTTATAAGAAAAATCACTAAAACTTTTGCAGAAGTTACCTCTAGAATGAAATTCTGATCAGAGTATTTAAAGAATTTACTAACAACTTTAACTATCTAATCCTGATTAAGTTATTGTACATTTTATCTAATATCCCATAATAAATATCATATCAACTATAGCATTACTTATATTAAAATGTTTTAGTATACAAACATCCAGTCTCTAGAATTCAACTTAAATAAACTTACCCTTTCTTTGCTGAGTCACTGTTTTATGCCTACACTAAGCTCATGTTAGCTGCTAGAAAACATTTCTACATATGAAAAACAATTTCTTTAAACCAGTAGAAGAGCAACTGCTGTTTTATTTTCTTAATGTGACCTCAATATCTGTGAGCTCAGCCTAGTCACAAAGAAAAAGATATGAAAGGCATGCATCAAAAATCGCGTCACTATTAAAAGAATTAGAATACGTAAAAAAATATTGCACAATGGGGCTGGAGTGATAGCACAGCGGGTAGGGCGTTTGCCTTCCATGCGGCCAGCACCCCATATGGTCCCCTGAGCACTGCCAGGAGTAATTCCTGAGTACATGAGCCAGGAGTAACCCCTGTGCATTGCTGGGTGTGACCCAAAAAGCAAAAAAAAAAAAAGAAAAGAAAATATTGCACATTTATTATGGGAACACTTTTTCCTCAGTACTGGAAATCAAACCCAGGAACTCAAACATTCAATGTAAGGCATTGTTCTACCACTAAGCCACACGTTTGCCCCTTAAAGAATTCATGTTATTAAAATGACTGCCATACCCAAAGAATTATATCGATTCAATGCAACCCCTATCTTCGAAGACATAGAAAAAAATAAAAATAAAATTTGTATGGAACCAAAATATTGTTTTTCTGAGTCAAAGTATTCTGAGAACATAGAGCATGGGGAAATTATATTCCCTAATCTCAAACTCTCCATTCCATATATTCTTTACCCAAATCTACTCTTTGCTATTTACCTAGTGCAATTATCTAAATTTTCTTTTTCAAAAAGACTGTATCCTCAATCATTCTGCCATTCTTGGGACTGCTAGACTTTTCTATTAAGCTTTACAGTTGAAATTCAGAAAATATGGGTTCCAGAGATCATTCTTTATTAGCAGCAGGCAACTTTACTTGGAAATTTTAGTTAGTGACTAGATTAAATAGATTATCCACCCTTATTTTTACCTTTTGGTTCAGTGATATAAGAAGTGGAAAATTTTTAGAAGTTATTTGTGGTAGGCTAAGATGGATCCCACAATTTCTGACATGTGTACTTGGTATATATTCTTTCTTAGCATGGTTGGGATCTGGAAGTATAAAAGAATATAGCCTTCTGAGGTATTTTATATGGTGAACTGGATTTTGGAAGTACAATTTAAGAACTAAATCTATTGACTGTCATCTAAAGAGAGTTTATCTGGTTAGGTTTAACTTAATCAGGAAATTCTTAGAAAAAAAACTCTCTTGAAGATTCAGAAGCAAAACAATTATTTTATGACAGAAAACTAGACAGGGCAAGGATCTGAAGATGACCTCTAGGAACTGAAAGCAGTCTTCATTAGACAGCAGGAAAATGGGGATTTCAATCACACATTGCTACAGAGAACTAAATTCTGTTAACAGCATCTGAGTTGGCAGGAAGATCTTGCGATTCAGATAAGATCACAGCCTCAGCCAAAACTTTAATTTCAGCCTACTCACATCCTGAACAGTGACTCAGCAATGAATATCCAGATTTTTCCCCAAAAGAAATAATCACATAAGTAAATGAATGCTATTCTAAACTAGAAATTAAAACGAAATTATTCTGCCTAGATCTAACCTATTGCAAATCTTGAGTTCATATTAATGAAATGAAATAGCAGTCACTCTTTCCTTGGTTTAAAAAAGTTATTTTCCATATGTAGAAATGTTTCCTGGCAGCTAACATTAGCTTAGTGCAGGCATAAAACATCATTGTTCTGCAACCATAACAAACTGAATTTTTCCTACGAGTGTGTATAAAAGATGAACATAAACTTTAGATAATATAACCTTGGCTACCACTTAAAAAATATTTTAGACAGAATAGAGTTAATTATTTTTATTGTACCAAATCAATGTGATTAGTAGTCCTAATGCAGACACACTCAACCATGACTTCAACAGTTATGTTCTGTGTAGTGGCTCCCATGTTGAGTCTGATATGGTCCAGGTTATAGTCACTAGAATGAGGTACAAAAGAAGGTGTGCAATTTTTAAGTCAGTCTAGAAGAGGACTGGATACTTCCACTGTCACAATTTGGCATATTTTGGGGAGGCATAGCCTATTAAAGTCTGAATACTCAAGAGACAGCATGGTGTAACAGGCTCTGTCACATAGAAGGAGAAGAAGGAAATCAAGGCATAGTAATTGCAGTGATTTGCTGGAACACAGTTGTTCAGCCATGCCCACTAACATGTACATTTGAGGGCCCATCACTGATACTCAATTCCAGTTAGGTCCCCCATATGACATAGTCCCACCCAACAGTATGTAGAGTCAAAAAGACACCAAAGGGGACCGCACACTACTACCAGTGTCATGATCAGAACCATTGTTATTTCAAGTCATGAGGTTGGGGGGCAATTTGTAAAGCCATGAGGTTTAGGGAAAGTTTGTTATAAAATAAAAGTATCACTGTATCACTGTGACCCCGTTGCTCATCGATTTGCTTGAGTGGGCACCAGTAATGTCTCCATTGTGAGACTTTTAATTACTGTTTATGGCACATTGAATATGCCACTGGTGGTTTGCTAGGCTCTGCTGTGCGGGGAGGATACTCTCAGTAGCTTGCCGGGTTCTCTGAGAGGGATGGAGGAGTCGAACCCGGGTTGTCTGTGTGCAAGGCAAACGCCCTACCCGCTGTGCTATCACTCCCACCTCTTGAACATATACTTTCTAATAATGGTGATTCAATTCTATGAATTCTATTCACAGACCCTGTGACCCAGGTTGAAGCTTTTGTGCTTTGACTTTGATCTGTATTGTGAATTTCTGGTATAAAATATATTTAAGTCTGAGTAAAAGTTCAGACTTCAACTATTTTGTTTACTTGCATCATTTTTGTATCTTATTTACTTCTTTCTAAAATTATATTGAGAACTCAATGTCAATTTTAACATTTAATTACAACTCTAATTAAAAAAATAAAAAAGTAGAAGAAAAATATTTGTTTTTTTGTCAGCAAAACAAAACAAAACAAAACAGAGACACAAAGGTATTCTAATTATAAAGAGAGCCAAAATGGCCAATAATCCCCAAATCATGAGAAGAGTTTTTAAAGTTTCTTTCTTACAACTAAGTAGATGACTCAGTGGTGCCAGATACATGGAAATTGGGAGATAATGAATGTGTATTGTTTTAAGCAGCGAATTTTGTGTAATGTGTTGCATAGCATAGAAACCTCATACATATATGAGAATGTCATTTTCAAAAGATTCCTTAATAGGTGAAAAATTAGTTAGAGGAACAGCTATTAGTTTTTTTATATTTCCCTAATCAATTTATACAAATGTAATGGCTAAAACATCCACAAATTTACTATCTTATACTTCTGTAGGTCAGATTATAAGCAGTTTCACTGGGCTAAAAATCAGAATCTCAACTGTTTCCTTTTTTCTTGATGCTTTGAAAAACCTGCTTCCTTATTTTCTCAGAATCTCAGAGAAAAGTTGAATTCCTGGTTATAGGCCTTTTTCTATCTTTGATGAGTTAGTTGTTAGCTCTGATAGTGACTTTTGTCTGTTATCACATGTCTCTCTGACTAGAGCCCAGAGATTGTGCTCCCATTAAAAAAAAAAAAATTCAGGATCTTTTTGGCCACACCTTGTGATGTTCAGGTCTTACTCCTGACCCTAGACTCAGGGACTACTTCTAGGGGTGCTTTTGAGACCACATTTAGTGCTGTGGATCAAACCTGGTTTAGCCATGTGCAAGGCAAGTGCCTTACTCAACTGTACTATCTCCAGAGTCCTCAGGTAGTTTTATTGGATTTTCCTACAAAACACAAGATGATTTTTATGCCAGATCTTTGACCTTAATCATGTATATAAAATCATTTTTTCCATGTAAGTTTATACAGTCTAGATTATGGACATCTGTTTTCTTTTTATTTCTTTCTTTTCTTTTTTTTTTTTTGACCACAACTGATTTCACCCAGGGTTTACTCCTGGCTTTGAACTCAGGGATCACTCCTGTCAGGGCTTGGGGAGCCATATGGAATGCTGGGTATCAAGCTGGGTCAGCCATGTGCAAGACAAGTGCCCTATCTACCATACTGTCTCTGCAGCTCCTATCTTAAAGACATTTTAAGTCATAAGCTTTCATACCATGCTCATAATTGGGGGTACAGTTCTAGTTAGAATGTAAACATGGGAATTTTGGCAAGAAATTATGGAAACATGAGAGATGACTCTGGACCCTGTGCCAGTCTGAGTCTTATCTGGGGAAACATGGAGAAGGACAGATGAGTCCTCCTACCCCTACCCGCCAACAGAGCCCAGAAGACGAAAATCTCCAGAACTCAATAGCTGCCATGCTCTTGGCCAATCTCCATAGGCTTGGATAACTCATCCATGAGGGAATCTGCTGAAAAAACTCAGGTAAGCGGGTTGTGTGACCCAAATCTCCAGGCTAACACAGAACTGGGAATGGGCAACCTCTTTTCATCTCTCTGTTCTACCAGGAGTCTGGCAATCATGCTCATGAACTGCCTTTGGCACCCTCTGAGCTCATTAACTATCATGATCTAGAGACCCACAAATAAATCTCGAAAGAGCGACAAACTGCAGAGATGCCTTCAGACCCCAAAGTCACCATCCAGTTAAAAATTTAACTCCAGCTGTACTATCCTATTTAAAATTTTAGAGTCCCTGAAGCGACATATCATATGCTACACCACTTATAGTCCAAGAGTAGCACACCACATTTGATGAGTGTAAAGTTAAAGACAACCAATCTCAATTAAAAAAAATAGCACACAAGCTCAATCTGTAACATCATATTAGTAATCTACTGGCTTCAGGGTGAGATACAATAGTTTTCACACACTTTCCTTTAAGGAAATTTTTTGGATCATTTTTAGTGAATTATTCATAACAAGCAGTACAAAATAAATTATTTAGGTCCTGTTTTGGGGACAGGCTTTGAGGGTGATGGGAATATTCAAAATAATGGTGGTGGGAAGGTATCATGGTGGTGTGACTGGTGTTATGATATTGAATGCAATTATTGTGAATAACGTTATAAAAATAAAATGAAATATAAATATAAATAAATAAAAATAAAAAATAGAATACTATTGAAGGCCTAAAAAAGAAATTATGAGAACCTAAACTAGGAAGCTATAGTGTCCTCATTCCATCTACCTACCCCTATAAAATAAGTATATCATTTAGAAACCCTAGCAATGTGAATGTTTGAGTGGTTTTTGTATATGGAAGGCATAGGAAAAAGATAGAAAGCTCAAATATTTATCATCTAGGTTAGAATGGTTAATGAAAATAGGTGCTATAATAGGAAACTGAGGTTGTTATTTAACATACTTAATTTTAGCTTTTGGAGCATGTCACATTATATATTTTCATCAGATGTACTTTCAAAAACAATAATCTTAGAAATCATTTGTTCAAGAAGACGAAGGTAGAACTAATTATAATATCTAGAAGATATAAAATTTAAAATGACCAGTAAAAGTAATAGCCAACATCAGGAAATGAGATTATACAATGAAGGTTGAAAAGATATATCAACTGGAGAGATATATCAACCAATGGCTGTGAAGCCAACTAAAAGGATGAATTGTAGTAGATACAAATGAGGAGAAGTAGAAGAAAGCATGGATAATGAAGCTTAAAGAGAAAATGACAAATAAGATTTAGTAATTGTTAAGGACAAGTTACCTTCAGAGTGGAAAGTACAGCTACAAACTGACTGGGAGTGCGAAGGGGGTGATAATGCAGTGGGTGGAGGTCGGGATAACAGGGATGTATTTGAGCCATAGCATTTTATATCTCCTCTCTTTGAAAAGTTTCAAATGACTTTGGTAATAATAATGAAGATTATGATTTTAGTCCTTATTTGTTTTGCATGTGGGCATTCACTTCTGATTTTTACATTAAAATTCAAAGTAAATGATGGCAAAGTTAACGGAAGGATAAATGCATAGCGCCCAAGGGAAAATTGTTGAACCATTTTTGGTTATCCTTATTAGCATGGCCAAGAAGGGTGTTTTAAGTGTAAAATTTAATTCACATTTTGCATAAGTGGGAGTTGCAATTATTTTCTTACACAAAGGGGTTCCTACTTTGAAGAAATAACTTCCAATTATGTTCCGTTTAATTTGAATGTAAATGTGTTCCTGGCATTAGGACCTTGCTGAATCTAACACCTGCTGTCTCAAAAGGCTAATCATTTGAAGCTGTTGCAGCTTGAAACAGCCCCTTTTCACAAATCCTGTTTCTGAAATAGCCATTTTGAAACTCTCATGTTAGAAATTCCAGTTTTTTGAAATTTTTTTAAAAGATTTTAGAAGAAAAGCTATTACAATCACCAACAGAATGTTAAAGAGAAAGATAGCGTATTGAAAGATTTTAGTCTTAAAGGTAGGACTAGCATTTGGTCTTCAGTTAGATACTAATGAGGCATAGCTTCTGGACTGATAATAAGATACATTAGATTTAACTCCTTACCTAATTATTGAGGAAGCTATTGTATTTGAAAACACATTCTAGTTTTATACAAAGTGTATACTGTGCTTATTAAGAATAAGATGACCCTACAGCATGCGAGTCAACCTCTGCACTGTTGAGGTAAAAGTGGTTGATTCCTCTTAAAGTCAGGCTTAAGTCACAAGTCACTGGATTCACGGAGAATGGTTGTTTAATCTCTGAGGATGGTTGGCCTCAGGCCCTCTCTCTGACTCCCACCTGCCACTGGTTCGATTTTGATTGTAAGGGTGTGAGTATAACTGGATGCAAAAGACACGAGTTGGATTTGTTCTCAAGCTGTGAGAATTATTGGGGACGAGGGGACTTCCCAGCAGTGCTCATGAGGCCTCACAGCCATTCTCAGCAAAGGTTCAGTGCTGGGGCTCAAGGACGCAGTGCTGCTCAGGCTCTGTGGTCCTGGGAAACACCAGGCCCACCTTGGTGAGTGCTGAGGTGCATAGCTGCACCCGAGAGTGCTGGGGTGATCCATTAGGGGCGCTACATATATGCAAAGCATGTGTCCTACTCCCGTGCTTCTCCCTGCCCAGGCTAGAAGAATTTTGACTTCACATATTTGAAAATCTATTTATTAGGTAGCACCTTCTCTCCTCTGATAATAGATCATTATCATTGCCATATTTGCCATTTACAGAGAATTCGTTGCATGTCAGCCTTGTTCTAATGCTTTAGAGATAGTCACTTGGTAATTGTCTAAAAAGGACTAAACTTGGACACACATATATGTGTTTACATAAATTATTTTCAGTTTAAGCAAATTAATGCATATAAATTATAACATACATTAATTATATGCTAGTTACCTATAACTATATAACACATTTATATAAAAACTATAGCACAAGGCAACAGATGTCATCTCTGGTACTGTTCTCACTGAGTGACTGTAGCTTAGGGTCTTAGGAGATTGCACTCATATGTTAACTGGGAGTTATGGTCAGGGCTGGAGGTATTAGCCTGTGCAGATCAGTCACACAAATGACCTCAGAGCCTACCTCCATGCTTCTCCCTGTTCAGGCTATAAGAATTTTGACTTCATATCTACACACTGGAGATGTTACTGGTACCCACTCGAGCAAGTCGATGAGCAATGGGATAACAGTGATACAGTGATACATACATACATACATATATATATATACACACATATATATGGCTCCATTTGCAGAGAAAGAATATATATAGAATATATGTATATATAGATAGAATATATATATACATATATGGGAGAGAGAGAGAGAGAGAGAAAGAGAGAGAGACTGGGACAAAGAGAGATATCACAGTACACAGTAATTTTTATTTGTTTTGTTTTGGGGCCACACCTGGTAATGCTCAGTTCTTATTCCTGGTTCTGCACTCAAGAATTACTCCTGGCAGTGCTTCGGGGACTGTATGGGAAGCAGAGGATCAAACCCTCATTGACTATATGCAAGGCAAATGCCCCATTTGCTGTGCTATCTCTCCAGCCCCTGCTACAGCGACTTTTACTAGTAGTGACATTGGTAGTGAAATATTATCAATTCTGCCATATTCCATTTGTCATACAGGCCAAACACTACTACAATGTGTGACAAGACTACAAAGGGGAGTAAGTACTGAAAGTAATGATCATAGACTGGAAAATGTTTATTGTAACTTCTAGAAATGTTGTCTAAATGCTAAATAGTAAAAAAAATTAGTAATGCACTGATAGGTTATTTGTTTCAATATTTTCTCATTTTTAATTATATGAATGTTTTATTAATTAAGAAATGCTAAATTATATATTTAATATGAGCACAAATACAATTTATTTACTTAATTTCTCTATATAATGATAAATGCAATTAAAAATAATTTATGAGAATATGTAGAAAGAATAGAAATAAAGTTTTTAGCATATACATACAAACAAACACAGGCACATTTATTTGTTTTTTTTCTGCTTCCTTTCATAGTATTCCAACACCAAAAAAAAAGTAAAGTGTTATAGTGAACCAAGAATGCCTAAATCTAGGCCAACACTTACACAGTAGCGTAATATGCATCATAAAATATTAAATTTATTATTATTATTTTTAATTTATTTATTTAAAATTTATTTTCAATTAAACAACTTTGGTAACTAAGTAGAGATTTGTTTTTCTCTCCTCATTGTTATTTCTATGTGTGTATGTGTGTGCGTGTGTATGTGTGTGTGCATGTGTGACAGAATGATAAAGATGACTATTTTTTTAAACTTTATTGAATCACCATGAGATACAGTTGTAAGCATTCATGTTTGAGGTATAAACATACAATGTTCAAATGCCCATCCATTCACCAGTGCACATTCCCCACCACCAATCTCCCCAGTATACGCCTTCTTTCCCACCCTCTTCTGGCCTCCATGGCAATTTCCCACATACACTCTCTCTCTACTTTCGGGCATTGTGGTTTGCAACATAGATGCAGAGAGGTCATCACTTTTGGTCCTTTATCTACTTTTAGCACACATCTCCCGTTCTGACTGATCCTTCCAACCATCATTTTCTTAGTGATCCCTTTTCTGTTCCAGCTGCCTTTTCCCATGCTCATGAGGCAGGCTTCCAATTTTGAGTAATCTTCCTGGCCCTTGTGTCTACCGTTCTTCGGTGTCAGCCTCATATTATGTTATTTTACACTCCATAAATGAGTGTAGTTTTTTTTTATGTCTGTCCCTCTCTTTCTGACTCATTTCACTTAGCATAATACTCTCTGTGTCTATCCATTTACAAGCAAATTTCATGACTTCATCTCTCTTAACAACTGCATGGTATTCCATTGTGTAGATGTACCAAAGTTTCTTTAACCAGTCATCTGTTCTAGGGCACTTGGGTTGTTTCCAGATTTTAGCTATTGTGAACAGTGTTGCAATGAACATATAGGTACAGATGTCATTTCTACTATGCTTTTTTTTGCATCCTCGGGATATATTCCCAGAAGTGGTATTGTGGGGTCAAATGGAAGCTCATTTTCTAAGTTTTGAAGGACTGTCCATATTGTTTTCCGGAAAGGCTGGACCAGTCAGCACTCCCACCAATAGTGAAAGAGCATCCCCTTTTCCCTACATACACGTCAGCACTGGTTGCTTTTGTTCTTTTGAATGTGGGTCAGTTTCTGTGGTGTGAGATGATATCTCATTGTTGTTTTGATTGCATCTCCCTGATGACTAGTGATGTGGAGCATTTTTTCATTTGCCTCTTGGCCATTTGTATTTTTTTTTTGAGGAAACTTCTGTTCATTTCTTCTCCCCATTTTTTATGGGTTTGGAGGATTTTTTCTTGTACAATTCTACTAGTGTCCTGTATATCTTGGATATTACTCCCTTATCATGGATGTCTCCCTTCTTGTACATCAGCAACTATTGCCCAATCTGCCTGTTGTCCATCGTCTACAAGTTTTTCACTTGAGTCATCCTGAATAGAATAGGCAGAACACAAGACAAAGGACAACCATGTGAGCAAGCCATGTTCTGAAAAGGATTCAGCTCAGTGCGGTTGACCGTATCCACACAGTGACTAAGCTCATCGAAGTTTCGCAAGAGTTCAAGATGCCGCTCTGTCTAACGTTTATCGGTTTAAAGAAGGTCTTCAATTCTGTTGAGACTGAAGCAGTCATTGAAGCCCTAGCCAAACAGGGCGTTCAAACTCAGTACATCAATATCCCTGTGAGCTGTATTACGGATTCACCACCAGGATCTCACCATTCTACAAGGAAGTGATTATTGATGTAGAGGGGTTCGGCAGGGTGATACCATTTCACCAAATCCCTTCAGTGCCATTCTCAAGAACGTCATGCAACGACTAGAATGGGAGGGAATGGGAGTGGAGATAGGCAGTCAGCAACTACACCACCTCCACTTCGCTGATGACATCATTCTCATAACACCAAACATTAGTCAAGTGGCACAAATGCTGGCCTACTTTGACTGTGAGTGTGGAAAGGTTGGATTGCAGCTGAATCTCAGCAAAACAATGTTCTTGAAAAATGAACTAGTCCCTGATGTTCCATTTGCTCTCAATGGAACGAACATCTCCAAATGTAGCAGCTATGTGTACCTTGGTTGAGAACTCAACATGAGGAATAACTTGGCAACAGAACTATGCAGGAGGAAGAATGCAGTGTGGAATGCCTTCAAGAGCATCAAAGAAGTGGTTACGAGGATGAAGAAGGCACGAAGATGGCTCTGGGCACATCTTTTCGACTCCACCATTCTTGCACTAACATATGCATCAGAGACCTGGGCCCTATGAAAACAGGAAGAGAATGCTATTCGGGTATCCCAAAGAGGAATCAAAAAAGCTATGCTTGAAGTATCACATTTCACTCAAGTGAGAGAAGGAATCCGGAGTTCTGACCTCCATAGATGGTCAGAATCAGGGACACTATCTCGTTTGCCAAGGCATCAAAAATCAGATGGGCTGGATATGTAATGCAATTCAGAGACGACTGCTGGACTAGAGCTGTTACTGACTGGAGTCCATGGGACATCAAAAGACCGCGTGGCTGCCCAAAAATGAGATGGTCAGACTTCTTCATCAAAACCCTGAATGAACGATTTGAGGCTCTTCCTGTTCCTGGAGCAAGCAGATATCACTGGGCTACACTAGCACGCGACAGGGATGAATGGAGACGTTATTGGTGCCCACTTGAGCAAATTGAAGATCAACGGGATGACAAATGATACAAGTGATACAAGTGAGTCTGATGGGTATTGGATAAATATTATTTCCCATTCTGTGGGCTCTTTCTGTATTTTGGCCACTGTTTCTTTTGAAGTGCAGAAGCTTCTTAGTTTGATATAGTCCCATTTGTTTGTTTGCTTCCACTTACATGGTCAGTGCTGTTTCATCCTTAAAGATGCTTTTAGCTTCAATGTCATGGAGTGTTCTGCCTACATTTTCCTCTATGTACCTTTTGGATTCATGTCTGATATTGAGGTTTTTAATCCACTTTGATCTGACTTTGTGCCTGGCATTTGACAGAGGTCAGAGCTCATTTTTTTGCAGGTAGCTATCCAGTTTTCCCAGCACCGCTTGTTGAAGAGGCTTTCCTTGTTTCACTTCACATTTCTTGCTCCTTTGTCAAAGATTAAGTGCTTATATATTTGGGGGGAAGATGACTATTTTTAAATTGCTTACATATTGTGTGATGCTGGTGAAATTAGTAAGGGAATGAAAACAAAAAGAAAACAATAATGGCATAGATTAATTGATGAATTAACATTTAATTTTTTTCATTTCTTTATATCCACTCATAAATGACTATAGCCAGGGGGACTCCTTTTTATAATGAAAAAGAGGAGAAGTAATTTGATATTTATGTAAAACACAGCCCATTCTAGATGGAATTCTGTCACCAACACTGCTCATCATCCCATTGCTCATCTATTTGCTTGAGTGGGCACCAGTAACGTCTCCATTGTAAGACTTGTTACTGTTTTTGGCATAGTAAATATGCCATGGGTATCTTGCCAGGCTCTGCCTTGTGGGCGAGATACTCTCGGTAGCTTTCCGGGCTCTCCAAGAGGGACGAAGGAATCAAACCCGGATCAGCTGCATGCAAGGCAAATGCCCTACTGCTGTGCTATTGCTTCAGCCCCGAGATGGAATTATATGATCTAAATGATTTTTACCTACATTTAGTCTTTTCCATAAGGGCTATTTCCTTAGAAATTCTCTGCTTCCAAGTACGATTACCAAAAATCTTATTTTTTAAAAATACACACAATATTTTATCAATTAATAAGATGGTTACTGTGATTACATAAAGTTATATATTTCATCTATGCAGTATATCAGCAATAATCTTTATTAGTTGTATAATGTCATTTATTTTAAAATCAGAAATACAAGCAGTAATGAAAGGCACTGAAGTTAGTGGGTGCCCATGAGTGGCTTATGTGAGGCGGAGGAGAGAGTCACTTTCTCCTGATCTACCTCTACCACTTCCGGACTGGCTGGCAAGGGTAGGAATGATAATGTCTATGATGAGTCTATGCATAACATGAGCCTCAAGTCCTGCCAGCCCTATCAGGTGACGGTTAAGCCACACCTGAACTCCCCTTGGTCTTCTCTGCATGGGAGTAAATTCCCACCACCTATCTCTTGGGAAGCCCAGGATTCCGGCTGCAGTGAGAAATTGCTCTTTGCAGAAAAGGAAAGTCCATCCTAGAGCTCCCCCAGGGTTTCCAGGTTCTTGTCTTTCTCACAGAAAGGAATTTCAGGAGTAGATGAGTAATGAAGTAAAAACAGATTTTATTTGGAGGTTTTAATTAAGGGGAAGGAGGGAGAGAAAGTGAGAGAGGAAGAGAGTAACGTGTTCAAGAGAAAACACAGACTTTGCAAAGGTAGAGGGAGCCCAGTACGCATTTTAAGAGGAGAGATGTGGGTGCCACTTGTACTCAGGTGCTACATGTGAATGGCCATGTGGTCACAAGCAAGCACATGGGCTAGAGCAGCACATGTGTGCCCTTCCTTTATTCAAGGTGACTTTTATAGGGTGTCTCCAATCTGCCCCCACATGGGGCTTTCTAGCTAGGTAAGTCAGTTGCTACGCTTGTTGCCAAGTAGGGGGCAGGGTAGTGTTGGGATTGTCTTTGAAACTCCTTCTCTTGATCTTGGATCCTATTGGATCTTCTCTCCCAGGCTGGGTCTAGCACTCTCTGGGTTAGCTCTAGATAAAGGTCTTATCAGGTCTTGCTTCCTGTATCCACAAGGTGGGTCTGGACAGCCTTAGATCTAGGTAATTTTGCTAACTCCTAGGAATTCCATTGACATTGTGTGTGTGTCGGGGGGTATTTCCTAATCTACCTGCCTACATCAACATCATTGAGAGGTCAAAGATAGAAACACCAGCCATTTTTCCTCTATTTCCTTGCTGGCAAGAAATAAAATCACTTGAATGAATATGCAGAGGCTGCTCATGCAGTGTTTACTACAGCAGGAGTTGGCAGAGACTAAAAGGTAGGTAGGGAAATGGAAAAGTTTTATGATAGAAAGAGGACTATATGTGTGCTCAGAGTGGAGAGTAGAGGAATAGAGAAGCTGAAATTAATAACAAAATCTTGTTATGTACTGGTTGCTGTAGAAGTTATGGTTCAGAATCTACGGTCATATAAACATTTATGATCTGGACACAGAGTGTCTGTTTGTTGTCTCTCACCAGAAATTTAAAGTAAGGACAATGAAGACCCATTTGTCTATCAAACTTGAAGTACAATATATGACCAGAGATAGTTCAGAAAATATACTGAAGTACAAGAGCCAAAGAAATAGTTGTATAGGGGGAGGTTAAGGAACATGCCTTGCCTGCCACTGATCCTGGTTCAATTCCCAGCATCACATATGGCTCCTCAAAAATTGACAGAAGAGATCTCAGAGCACAGAACACAGAACACAGATTGTGTTACTGTTGCACCTCACCAAAAAGTAAAGAAAAGAAAATTCCTTGGGCAGGAGTGATAGAACAGCAGGTAAAGCATTCGTCTTGCAGGCTGATGACCCTGGTTGGATCCTCCACATCCCATGAGGTTCTTTGAACTTGCCAGGATTGAGACCTGAGTATCACCAGATGTGGTCCAAAGCACAAGCAGCAGCAACAACAAATACAACCACCACCACCACAACCACCCCAAAGTCCCCAAATCCCAAACAAACACAAGCCTTGAGCTCTAAAAGAAAAAAGAAAGGCTGCATGCAAAACACAGAGAATCTAAACAAAATAAACATCTTATAAAACATTTATGTATCCACAACATGTCAGATGATGTCATCTTCATAATTTGAGAACTAATTGTGTAATGTATTTTTCCCAATCGGAAGCAATTACAGAGAAATAATAATTAAAATTAAATGGTGAGTTGATAGGCATCTAATTTTAAAGGCAAATTTATAACAACTCCTGAAAAAAATTTTGAAATGAATTTAATGTGTTTCACAAGGGCATTTGATGAATTTGATATGATGAGGGGTGAGACTTCCCATTGCTAACTCCATGCATGTGGAGTAATCCTTTAGCACCCGCTCTCAGCCTCAGGGAGACCCTGAAATTAGGGTTCATTTTATAACAAGGCTAATGGTTAAGGTACACTCTCCTGATTTTCTGACTGATTCACTTAACTCTAGTTAAACTCAAAAAATCCTGCTCTCATCCAGCAGCAATATAATTTAGATTGTGGAGGAGGAGCCGTCTGGGATGTTGAGATGCATCAGAGTGGCAAAGACATATTGTGCAGTTAATTAACCTCACAGAAAGATGAAAGAAAACTACCCAGCAGCACAAACTTGACTTATGTTTATTTTTGTATTTGTGCTTTTGTCCTCATTTGGTTTTCTTCTCCCCAGCCCACTGCCATATGCTGCGGGGACTCAGCGGTAATTATCTTACCCATAGACGAAACACAGCAAACAGAAACTTCACCATAAATTCAGGACTTCGCTTTAAGGAAAGTACATGTATTTAGCAGGAAATAGAACAACTTCTTTCACACAGTCAAAAGATGCTGAGAGGTTTTTTTTTTTTTTTTAGGCACATGTAGATACTTGTCTATAGCGAATCCATATTTTGTATCTGAGGCTATGTCGTTCCCTTCAGAGATAAATTAAAAAAAATTATCCATAACATGGTACACTGGAAAGACATTAGTCAAGTACTTAATAAAGTAAAGCTCCCAGTTCCACAAGCATCAACTACCATTAATTCCAAAGTAGAACTCAGTCATTTGTATTTCTCACCTTTCTTGTCCTGAACATAAAGGCCAGCAGTAAGTTTTGAGCACCTCACCTGCACTACATGTACAGGTGATTCTAATAAGCCCCTAGACTGAGACTAGTGAATTATATTCAATTCATCTGGGAGAAATTGTATCACTATGTTTAGTTTTTCTGGATATTCTCAACTGGAGTAGTTTTGCTGCTGTCTAATTAACAGTCATTTCCCCCATGGAATAATTAGTAATTGTATTGTGCTCATTTTCGGAATTAAACAACTCAGAGTTGCAAAGTTTAAGCACCAAGAGTGAAAATTTGGGACCTTTTCCATTTTAATTTGTACTGATCCATGGGACTACTATAAGGTGCTTTTTTTGCTTTTTGGGTCACACCCAGCAATGCACAGGGATTACTCCTGGCTCTGCACTCAGGAATTACTCCTGGAAGTGCTCAGGGGACCATATGGGATGTTGGGAATCAAACCTGGGTCGGCCACGTGCAAGGGAAATACCCTACCTGCTGTGCCGTCACTCCAGCCCTTAAGGTGCATTTAATTGTTTTGACTGAAGAGGTCAGTTCAGATTAAGAGATAATACTTTCACTTTTTAGTGGAAAGATTGATGTGTTTTTTTTCTTGGTATATATGCTTTATTATGAGACAATGTAGGTTACTTTGAAAATATACTAGAATGTGATGATTTATAATGATATAAAGACCTAATTTGGAAAACTGTAACCTGAAATCAAATTTTTTTGTCTTAATGACAAATAATAATACATTTTTATGCTCTACTTTTCACTTAGTTATTTAAAATACAGAGAAAATTCAACGAAATTTATTGTGTAATAAATAAATATAATAAAGTTGATTAAATGGCATCAATAACAATTTTGAATCTTGGAAAATACTTCTTGAAGACTATTTCTGGGGCTGCAGTGGGTCAGGTATTTGTCTTAGACACTGTGAATCCAGGTTTAATCCCAGGCATCCCAGATGGTTCCCTGATCCTGCCAGGAGTGATTCCTGAATATAGAAACCAGCTATAAGCTCCGAGCACCATTGGATGTGACCCAAACAAAAGCAAAACATAAAGGATTTATTCTCCTCTTGACTAAGAAATTGCTGGTAGCAGTCAAATGGAATTTAAGATTAAGTCTTAAAATGAATATCTAAAACCTTTTAAATTATGTCTTGTAGAATTCTACGTCCTTCCTGATATTGCAATGTAAAACAATTAAAGAAGGCATCTAATTTATGAATATTTGATTCATATGCACTTGCCTAGGATCCTGAAACTTCTTTAAAAGAAAAGTATAGCTATAAACACATTGCTCAAAATTCTGGAATTGCTAGAGCTGTAACAGGATATATAATATTTAATATGGAAAATTTTGGGGGACAAATTTTTCACTTAGAGTAGCACTGTAGCACTGTTGTCATGTTGTTCATCGATTTGCTCGAGCGGGCACCAGTAATGTCTCCATTGTGATACTTGTTACTGTTTTTGGCATATCGAATACATCAGGTGTAGCTTGCCAGGCTCTGCCATATGGGAGGGATACTCTTGGTAGCTTGCCGGGCTCTCCGAGAGGGATGGAGGAATCAAACCCAGGTCAGCTGTGTGCAAGGCAAATACCCTACCCGCTATGCTGTTGCTTCAGTCCAACTTCACTTAGAGTATCATAAATAATTTTTTTCCATTATTTGTTTGAGAGGATCTTGGTATTATCAAATATATTTGATCAAAACCTCTAGTATAAGATACTTCTTTTTAAGATGGAGCAATTTTTTAAAATTTTGAATTTGTTTTAGGACCACACCAGCTCTGCTCAGGGATCACTCCTGGTGGTGGTGGAGAACTATATATATATATAGTGCTGGGAATTTGAACTGGTTTTGCCACATACAAAGCAAACCCCTTATATCTTGCACTATTTCTACATTTCCTAAAGTTCTTTCATTTAAGAAAATATCTGAGCAGTCTGTATCTTCCAGTCAAAAATAAATTCTCTGAACTATTTCATGTCAAATATCAGCTTGAGTGATGCAATAAAATAATGAAGAGTTTCATGGCTTCTCCAGAAATAATAAATTTTAAAACAGGAGGCAGAATTAAAATGCAATTTAATTAAAATTAAAAAGAACATTGCCATAAAAGTGGAAAAGAGAATTGTCTAGCATGAAACAGAGAAGGCAACTACTTTGCAATCTTAACAAAACGGTTGACATACTAAAAGTGTATCATGAATTGGGTGAATTTAAATACTAGAACCCTTCTTCCACAGTCAGACTTGCTATAAGATTTATAAAATCTGTGACTAAATGAAAAATTGGAGCTTCTTTCTGTAAAAATTAATATTTCAAGATGGATTCAAGAGAGCATAAAACTAAATGGCAGGACACCTAACATGTGGGTCTCTCTCAACCATCACATCATAGTTTGCAAGTTGATGAAGTCAGTCCTGACCACAGATAAGCTAATTAGGTGGAAACACTTGTGGATGTATTGAAGAGATTTTGTTATGGAATAACATAAGATATTGGAGGACCGATAACCAGTTTTAATGAACTTTGAGTCTTTGCTGGGGGGAGGAGTATGTTAGAACACACTGCTGTTCCCAGGGCTCTCTTCTGGCTTAGGTATCTCATCTGGAGAGGAGATATTGTGTCAGGTTTGAACCCAGGTCTACCAGACCAGTGCCTTAATCACTATTATTTCTCTGGTTTTTATCTTTGAAATTTTTGAGGTTTTACAGGATAAGATACTTCAGTTTTTCACTAGGTTGCATGTAACTTTCGAGAGTTTATTGTAGCTAAAAGGATGATGTTAAAAGGATTGTGGGATGCATTTGAAAGTTGTATTAATAGTCTAGGAGTAATATGGAAAATATTTTAACTAGTACCATGCATATATATGATTGATTCCTTGTATGTGCAAACCTTGAGTTTATATACTCCCGGGCACCAAACTGACAATGTCAAAAACAAAAAAGAGAAAAAATGATATTGAAATTTGAAATACAATATAATTTTAGCTCTTTATAGATAAAACACTTATATATGGATAATGAGGGGATTTGGAAAAATATAAACCTTATGAGTTTATATTATATTAGAAGTAGAGGACTACCATGAGATGAGAATAAAGGAACTATGATGACTGGGACTACTACCAAAATACTACTATGATTGTCTTGTAAAGGAGAGATCAGACTACACCAGGGAGGAGAGAGAAATAAACTATCAACCAGCCTGGCAGAGTCTCTTGCCCCCTGCCTGGCTGTCTTCACTGGGGCCCCTTGGAGGGGGTGGGTTGAGTCTCCCTCCCTGACCTGAGCAGAGCTTCGGCAGCTGAAGACTTCCAGAACCCAGTCACAGCCATGCTCAAGGCCCCTCTCTGCACATTCGGATGAGCCTCATGCATGAAGGAACTGGCAGAGGAACCCACATGTGCAGCACCTGGGGCTGAGATCTCCAAGCATACTCAGATCGGGACTGGGCCTCTTCCGCGCAGAGCCCCCATTTTCCAATAGCTATGTGGTCATAACCCACAAACTGCCCCTAGCTCCGTGTAATCTCACCAAAGGCCAACATCCAGAGACTATAAAGCCAAGGTCACAGACATCTTATAGCCTAGTTCTTCATCTCGGAGAACCTGGCAAGCTACTGGGAGTTTCCTACCCACATGAGAAAGCCTGGCAAGCTCCCCATGGCATACTCATATGTCAAAACCAGTAACAATGATGGGTCTCATTCCCCTGACCCTGAACGAGCCTCCAATGCAGCACCATTGGGAAGGATGAGTAAAGAGAGGCTTCTAAAATCTCAGGGCTAGAACGAATGGAGACGTTACTGAGACCACCCTATGATCAACAGCATGATGATGATGATGAGTTTATAAAAGATTCATTTCTTCAGTTCAAAATTGCTGATGATTATATTTCCAGTAATACATGTGAACTTTGAAACTATATTAAATAATAGAAGACACAAAAGACCATATATTGTACTATTTTATTTTTAAGAACTGTTATAGTAGGTAATAAGAAATAAAATTAACTTAGGTTGTTGTGTAAATAGATGGGAAAAAAACACTATTTAATGGACATAGCATAACATCTTTCAAGTTTTAGATCATAAAGAGCAATGAGATTATTTTTTTATGCTTGATATGTTTCCATGATCTGCCTCAAGAGGAAGAGAACTGCCCCTGTGTGAAATCCAGCCTGACTGCGATTTTCTATGATCTGTTAGCTAAAAATAGCAGACAACATATCAGAAGAAGAATAGTAATTCATGGCACATTAAAATAATAAAATGGTCTAAGTTTTGAGGACAAGAGAGATGATAGAGGGGGTAAGGGACATGGTACACATGTGGTCTAGCTTGATCCCTGTCACAGTGGTCCTCTGAACATTGTTGGGTGCAGCCCTGAATACATCCTGCTGGAGCTGCACTGAACCCTCAGGGTCCTCATATGAACCCATGACCCAGTTGACTAATAATCCCTGGGGGGGCACAGCTTCCTGAAGCTGTGGTCTCCATCACACACACACACAACACACACACACACATGCACGCACAATCTCCAAGTTTCAGTGTTCATAAAGGGTTTGCCATAATAACCACACTCATCACAGGTTTCGTACAGTTAGGGTTTGGTATCCAAAAGACCACACAAAGCTATAAGCCTTGTAGTATGACATTTTATTTGGCACAAGTCAAGCAAGCGTTGAGTTCGGAAAGCTCAGGAAGCTGACTGGTCAGGGCCGTCCCCCTTAATAGGAGATCCAAACCCTCCTTTGCTCTCACATTCTTTTCAACCTTGATTTTGCCCGTTTCTTGGTGGTCTAGTGACGTATTGGCGACCCTTTTATTTGATTGGCCGCCTTTAGCTTGTTTGTGTTAGGCAAGTGCCGTGCCAAACTCCTATTGGTTATTACCATCTGAGGGTTCTTGTCTCATCCCTTTCCCAGAACTGGCCGACTGTAGGCTTCCACATCCTACTGTGTCTCAGGGTTTCTAACTAACTCTGTAATCCTGAGATATGCCTCAAGGCCACAGTTATAGTCGTACAAATTTTCCACTAAGCAGTTTTGGGTGGAGAATGACTGCCACTTGAAAATGGTGGTGCTTCTGCTATGCCCAATAATACTATTTTCTCTGGCAATAGTGGGGAGAACCCCACAGTATTAAATGAATTATTTGAATAGCTGCATCTGTGACACGTGGTCTGTAAATCCTAAAACATTTTCTATTTTTATCTTGCATGTACATTATTTATTTATTCAAGGGCAGAAAAATAGATCTAGAAGAAAGTCAGCACGCGGTAGATGAATTTTTGGATCATAGATATTGAACAAGGGTAAGGCGCGTGCTTTGAAGGCAACCAACCTGGGTTTGATCTTCAGCACCACATAAGGTACCCAGAGTACTGCCAGAAGTGATCCCCTAGGACTAATCCCAGGGCAAAGCTGGCATAGCCAAAAACCAATAGAAAAAAATGAGGGGAAAGATAATATATTGGAATGACAAGATGAAGAGTAAGGGAAGTGGACTTGAAAGAGTAATGTGCTTTGACTTTGTTGTTGTTAGCTTGAGTTTCCAGAAGTCTGTGCGTTGATGCTGAATAGCTTTTATCACTGTGGAGAAGGAACCCTGAAGAGTGAAGGGGTGAACGCAGATATCAAGTTGACTCTGTTACTGTCACTGTCACTGTCATCCCATTGCTCATCAATTTGCTTGAGCGGGCACCAGTAATGTCTCCATCGTGAGACTTGTTACTATTTTTGGCTCATCGAATACGCCACGGGTAGCTTGCCAGGCTCTGCTGTGTGGGCGAGATACTCTCGGTAGATTGCTGGGCTCTCCGAGAGGGGCAGAGGAATCGAACTCAGGTTGGCTGCATGCAAGGCAAACGCCCTACCTGCTGTGCTATTGCTCCAGCCCCAAGTTGACTCTATTTTCCATAAAATAAAATTCATAAATTAAAATCTCATTAAGATAAAATAATTTTGAAAAAAAAAGATTAGACGAATGGAGGACTGTAGTGGGAAACTCCCTTTCACTGTGTAGCGAGAAAAATAAAGAGAAGGTTAAGAGGCAGATACTGATCTATAGGTAAAGGGAGGATGTTTTAGGGAAACTAGCCCCACAGAAACCTAGAGAATAAGGTTACAGGAGGATTCATTTCTCTTTGTGCGAGTGCTACAGTTATGAAGTTATTGGTAATCTAGGAAATATATGAGGAGGTCTGTTGCTATGGTGCATCCTTGTAAAAAATCCTAATCAAAGGATTTTACTAAGCATTATATTGGCAAAAGCATGGAGACTATTTTATAAAATAGTTACTCTGTAGGAAGCTCAGAGAAAAAAATCATGCTGTGTTCAATTTGTAGAAATGTTTTGGTTTATTCAAGCACAAAGGCACACAGGATGACAATGCACCTTTAAAGATAAATTATCAAGTTAATTTCTACCTCAGACCAAGAAATTCCACACAGAACACTTGTCCACATGAATTTTTTTTTTTTAGTTCACACTGTCCAAATGAATGTAGACATTTCTGCATTCTTAATAAGAGAAAGATAAATACTTGAATTCAAATAGGGAGACATTTTCCTCATTTAATCTCTGCTATTACTTTATCATTTACAATAAATGGTTCAATAAAAATGAAATGTGATTTTTTGCCATCAAGCTATGTTTTTTTTTGCTTTTCAGTGAGCGCTGTGTTGCATACAAGTCATTTAACTTTCCCCTAAGGTTTATTGGTATTAGGTAGAGATCTTGATTGATAACTGTTTATATGCAACACTAAACCTTCTTGTGTTTTGCTTATTTCTAGTAAATGAAAGCAAGTCCCTCTAGACCTTAAGGCAAAATTTAAATCAGTATTTTACCTCATGCTGCACTATCTCACCTTTCACTGATCTAATACTGCCACAGCAAATACTCTTTCTATCACAGCCAAAGGGATCAGGCAAGTTTAATTGCTTCAGAGTAATTCAATTGAATTTGTACTTTTATTGGCTAATTTCCAGCAGAAGTAGTGGATGGTTGAAACTGGTAGTCAACCTGTTACATATAAGTCACTTTGATGCAAGTGCTTAGATGTGTTCTTTTAGTTTTGTTCTTTCAAAGACACAAATACTACCAGGTTCTATTATTCTATTATTCCATGCCACCAAACAAAAGCTCTAAGAATGGCTATTCTTTAAAGATTCTTTCACTTATTTTCGTTACACTATAATTTACCATTTTCATTTCAGACCCATTAGGGGCAGTAGAACACAAGTTAAAAGACTTGAATAAAAATATACAATGTCATTTTCATAAAAACATTTAGTTCAATGTGATTTGTCTAAAAGATTAATATTTCAGCAATATGTTTCAATTGAAATCAATAAGTGTGTCAAATATAATAAATGTAGAAAAGAAACTAGCATTTATCAAAAAGAATGCTTTAAAAACAAAAGGATTTATGTCGCCTTGCTATGAATATAAGATAATCTGCTTCTAATATTAATGGCATTGGATTTTGTTTTCATTTCAATAGTTGCTCTATTTTTTAAAAAATTCCATAACATTTACACTTTAAGTCTGGAGCAATATTATCATTGAATTCTGTAAGGGAGTATATCTGATTTTCTTGGTTCAAACAGACTTAAAATAATTTATATGTAAAAGTATTTTTTTTGGCAGGGGAGCACACCTAGAGATGCTCAGGGGTTACTCGTGGCTCTGCACTCAGGAATTATTTTTGGTGGTGCTTGCGGAGACCTGTGAAAGTCTTCAAAATCAGGAATCTTTAAAGAAAAGGGCAAAAAGGGAGGATTTACTTGCTTTTGGCATTTCTTACACCTGAAGATTTATTTCAAATTATTTCAAGTTAGTGGAGGTTTTATTTTTAAAGGTAATTTTTATTGAAATAGCATAGAATTACAAGATGTTAATACACTTTAGGGATACAGAGTTGCTACATACAGTCAGGCAAAAATGTCAATATCCCTACATCACTGTTTGCTGCATTCTCTTAGCACATATTCCCTACACTAAGTTGTGTGTGCAGAATTTAATACTTTGTTTTTATTGGAAACTTTCTATTCTCTTTTATTTCTCTAAATCCTACATATGATATCATCCATTATTTTGCTTTCTCGTTTTGACTTGTTTCATTTAGATGACCTCCTCCTGATTCTGTTATCACATGTAGTGACAAAAGATATTATTACTTTTCTTATGATGAATAGCATTTTATTGTGCACACACCATTTTTTTTTGTTTCTATACATTGGCTATTCAAAGAGTGTTGCAATAAACATAGCTGAACATATATCTTTTTGCTTTGGAGTTTTGTGACAATTGGCCAGGTAAACTAGGAGCAGAACTTCTAGATCATATGATACACTATTTTTCATATTTTGAGAAATTTTTATATGATTTTACATAGAAGCTGGACTGATTTACATTTCTACTCTGTAAAGGAATCCTATTTCTTCACTGCCCAACCATTTCCTTCAGGTTGTTTTGATGTAGGTTAGTCTCACAAGTGTGATATGGTATCTCTTTGTCATTTTAATTTGCACTTCCCTGTTTTTGAGTGATGCTGAGTGTTTCTTCCTGTTCTGGTATTCACCCAGATCTCTTATCTGGAGAAGAGTTTATTTAGGTTTTTCTTTTCACTTTTGGATATATCTTTGTTGTTGTAGCTCTTGAATTTTGTAAATTGTTCTCTTTCTTGCATTCAGTAGAATGTTTTAGCAATAGTTTCCTTTTCTCTCCATAAAATTTTTAGTTTGATGTAATCACTTTGGTTGAGATTTTTGTTTTCCTTTTCATTGGCATTGAACCTCACTGAAGCCAATACCACAGATTTTGCATGTTTTTTGATGCATTTTATGATTGTATGTTTAAGATAAAAGTCTTTAATTCATTTTGAGTTAGCTTTTGTATGTGCTGTAAGACAGTGTCCTAGTTTTATTCTTTTATATGGTGTTAGAAAATTCTTTTTTTTTTTTTTGAGTTTTGGGTAACACCCGGTGATGCTCAAAATTCTTCTAACACTTCTTGCTGGCAAGATTTTATTTTGTTTATGTTCTTGTCTCTTTTATCATACATTAACTATTCATATGTATGAGGATTTTATTTGGGACCTAAATTCTATTTCAGCTGTCTGTTTGGTCTATTTTGATGCCAATATCATATTGAGTAATACATCTTTGTGATATACATTAGTCAGGCAGCAAACTCTATGCTTTTTTTTTGTTCATAGGACTGCTGTGCCTTATCAGGGTCTTTTGTAGGCCTAAATAAATTTTAGTTATGTTTGTTATATTGTTATCTTGAAATAATCTAGTCTTTTGCTTATGAGGGTCAATTTTGCAATGTTAATCCTTTCAGTGAAATTTCTTTCTAATTTCTGTCTTCCACTATTTAGTAATGACATAGTTTTTGACGTATATGTCTTTCTTGTTGTTTTTGTTGTGTTTGAGCCAGACCTAGTGGTGCCAGGACCTGGCTCTGTGCTCAGGGAATTACTCCCAGTGACACTCAGGGGATAATGTGGGGTGCTGAGGATTAAGTTGGGTCGGCTACATGCCAGATAAGCACCCTATTTGCTCTACTAGACCACAGTCCTCAGGTCAGGTTAGTCTTCCTAACCCCAGTAGGGTCCTAGTCTCGTCGTTACTTTTGGATCATGACAGCATTTGTCTATGACCATGCTCTCAAATCATAGTTGAGTATTGTGGCGCTTTGCCCTGACCCATTTCGATGCCAGGGTACCTCACAGCTTGTCCTAGGTCCATTCCATCCCTTGTCGGGACCCTGATTTTGGGGTGCTAGGAACTAAGGGCAACTGAGTTGAGAAAGCAGATACCTGGGGGTAAATATTATTGGAGTCAATCAGCTCCCAAGTTACAAAGCATAATATTAACTGTCTACCTGTGTCCATACAGAAAGAACATTGCTTTAAGGTAAACTAAGTTCCCTGCAGCAAGGCTAACAAGTCAAACCCAATGTTATCCTACACACTATCATTGTGATTTATGGTGAATATCTACTTTTCTCTACCTAAATTCCTAGATCTCACTGTATTGGTTTTGCCTCTTGAGTACTATTCACTGATTAGCTAAGGCCATTCATCCTCAGGGTTCCACATTTCAATGCCATGGTCCCAGTAAAATATCTGAACATGCAGGTTCTATGAACTTCCCTGGTTGGAATTCTCCCTCTGTGACTCTGCCAAAACAGGACAATTAGAAGTTTGTGGTTTACTTTCCTAGACTCCACCTATAAACCTTCCCCTAATTTAATCTTCTTTTTATTATATATAATAAAGTATGACTTAGAATAAAATGAAAAATATTGGCAGTCCTTTAAGCTTACCCACACAGCTGCCATGGATTGCTAGCACTTTTCTACTTCTATGAGCCTTACTTAGCATACAAAAGATAGTCTTGAAGACACCAATCACAAACAAAAATTAAGCTGTGTGAGATTTTGTGACTTTTAAACACTTAAATTACCCTGGATGACAATTCATGATATTTTTGTGTTGTAAGCTGAACTGCATCTCTATATTATTTCCTCTTGAGAAAGTATCTTTTTTCAAAATAGATTTTAATTATAGTGTGATTGCAAATGTTATGTACTTTAGATCATACTTTTTTAAAGATTACGATGCAGCTCGAAAGAGCCTGGAAACAAGACATGCAAACTTCAAGAAGAATATGAATTATGAGTTCTGTTTCTGTTTTATTGGTGGAGTACAGACTCAGTGGTGCTTGGGAGCTCTTTCTGGATCTTTTGTCAGTATTATCTTGGGGGACCATGAGGTGCCAGTTTGAAACCATTTTCCCACATGCAATGCATTTGCTCTTATCTTTTGATATATCTTCCTTTTCCATGAGTTATGCTTTATAAATCTTATTTTGAGAATGGAAACCAAACTTTGACTTTGTGATGCTATTTTAAGATTATAGTGTTCGTGATTAAAATTAAATAATTTAAATGAGAAATATAAAAGGGGCAAGAGCTAGCTGTCATTTTCTTTAGTATTTCAGAAGAAAGGACTATTATATAAATACTGCAGTTAAAGTACCTAGATATGCATATAGGTCTATTTCAATTGTATTTTGTTATTCAGAAAGGGCCCACATATTTAAATCATAGATAAGGGGTGATAGAATTCCCAATTGTAAATTGAATTCCAATTTCAATCATGGTGGATAGAAAGAGGTAACTACTAGGACAATAAATAAGTCTTGGGACCAGTGGTTTCCTTTATTATGTTTTAATTCTGCCAAGTATAGATTTTATGCATAAAAGGTTTTGTACCTCTGTCACAGGAAAACAAATTGGGAGAAATGCATGATAAGAAACCTGTGTTAGGTAGGGAGGCAGCTGTGCGGGTAAACTTGAAGAATTGTCAACATTTTTCAGTCTTAGGAATCATGTTTTAGGAACAGAAAGTGCTGCTGAGAAACTTTTTTTCTCTTATCTTCAAGTGCTTTGTAAAATATATAAGTACTTTAACCTGCATTTTCCTGTGCAAAATTTATAAACACTGAATAACACTTTCTGGTTACCCATCCAAATCTACTCTCCATTCTTTCTCTCTATTCTGTGACGCAGTATCAGACCTATAGAGATAAGGAATGGTTGCTTTATGGTTTCAATTTGACCACAGCTACAGAGGACATTAATAGAAAATGAGAGGGAAGGAAAAAAGGTTAGGCCAAAAGATTTTCTTTTTCTTGGATGTTTCCTGCCTGATGCAAAAGATTGGTGTCATTTGCCAAAGATCATCACTTCTCATGAACAATTTTGTTTCCTCCAAAGTCAAGTAACTAACAGCAGCAGAGTATTCCATTGTGTAGATGTACCAAAGTTTCTTTAACCAGTCATCTGTTCTCAGGCACTGATTCTGGCTATTGTAAACAGTGCTGCAATGAACATTTGAGTGCAGATGTCATTTTGACTATACTTTTTTGCCTCTCCGGGATATATTCCCAGAAGTGGTATTGCTGGGTCAAGTGGGAGCTCAATATCTAATTTTTTGAGAAGCAACCATAGTGTTTTCCAAAAGGGCTGAACCTTTGCATATAAGTGGATCAACATGGAGAGTATCATGCTAAGTGAAATGAGTCAGAAAGAGAGAGACAGACATAGAAAGATCGCACTCACCTTGGAATATAAAATAACAGAATAGGAGACTAACACCCAAGAATAGTAGGGATAAGTGCCAGGAGGTTGGCTCCAAAGCTTAGAAACTGGTCCCACATGCTGAAGGAAGGGGCAGCTCTCATAGAGAAGGGAACACCAGGTAAAGTGTGGTTTGAGGACCCGCACCGGATAGGAGATAGGTGCTGAAAATAGACTATAGACCAAACACGATGCCACTCAGTGACTCTATTGCAAACCACAGCACTCAAAAGGAGAGAAAGAACAAAAGGAATGCCCTGCCACAGAGGTGGGGTGGGGTATGGGGGATGGTATGGGAGGGTAGGAGGGATACTGGGAAAATTGGTGGAGGGAATGGGCACTGGTGGAGGGAAGAAAACAAAATGCAAACATGAAAGTTCATAAGTTTGTAACTGTACCTCATGGTGATTCACAAATAAAAATTAAAACAACAACAACAACAAAGTCAAGTAACTCTTTACTTCTACTACTATTTTTGGTACAAGGTTTGTAACATCATCCATTGCTATGAGTTCTGGTGTGCAATGAAAAAGCTGGTGTTTTAAGATTGATCAGACTATAGAATGCAAAAGCAAATTGGAATTGAAAAAAGTTAAAGAAAAATTAGATGGGAAACTGGTTATCAATTTAGTTGTGAAGGGTAGATAAGCAATAATTATGATTTGAGTAGATGGAATGAAATGAAGTCGCATTACAAAAATAAAAGATGAGGGTTCCAAGTGATAATACAGTGAGCAGGGTGCTTGCTTTCCAGGCCACTGACCCAAGATAGATCCCTGGAATACCATATGGTTCCTGAACATGATCAGCAGTGATTCCTGAGTGCAGAGACAGGAGTAAATCCTGAGTATTTCTGAGCATGGCCCAAACAAGAAACAAAGAATCACAAATCACGTTCACGGAATCACGTTCACGAAATCTGGTTGATTGTTGATTTCTCGAGCGGGCTCAGTAACCTCTCCATTCGTCTTATCCCTGGGATTTTAGAAGCATCTCTCCACTCGGCCTTCCCAAAGATGCCCCATTGGAGGCTCTTTCAGGGTCAGGGGAATGAGATCCAACTTGTTACTGGCTTTAGCATATGGATACACCATGGGAAGCTTGCGAGGCTCTCTGATGTGGGCAGGAAACTCTCAGTAGCTTGCTAGTTTCTCCCAGAGGGAGAAGTAGGTTATAAGATATTGTTATAAGATAAGATAAGCTTCCGGGAGCTTGCTTTTAAGAATCTGGATGTTGGCCTTTGATGGGATTACACACACCTGGGTTCAGTGAGATAGTATGGGGCAGAAGGCCTGGCATGCTGCTAACCTCGGTTTGATTCCCTGCACTGCACATGGTTTAATGAGCACTGTCATAAGTAACCTCTGAGCACTGCTGTGTTTTGTCTAAAAACCCAAAAACTGAAATATAACTTTTTAGATAAATTAGAATTAGATTCTAACTTATTAAAGGCTAATAAGTTAAAATGTTCTTATTAGGCTAAAGCGATAGCACAGCGGGTAGGGCATTTGCCTTGCATGCGGCCGACCCAGGTTCGATTCCTCTGCCCCTCTCGGAGAGCCTGGCAAGCTACTGAGAGTATCTCGCCCACATGGAAGAGCCTGGAAAGCTACCCGTGGCTTATTTGATATGCCAAAAACAGTAGCAACAAGTTAAAAAATGGAGACGTTACTGGTGCCCACCTGAGCAAATCGATGAGCAACGGGATGACAGTGCTACAGTGCTACAGTGATATATTCTTATTAGGACTTAATAAGTTTAAATAAATGACCCAAGAAACGATATGAACCTAAGCCTCACTATTGATAAAACTAGATCAATATAATTTATACAATAAATGTAAATGTATAGAATAAAAATTGTTTCATAACAAGAGTAAAAAAATAATATAACATTATCATTGTGATTATTTCAAGGGTAATAATATTCTAAATGAAAGAGGTTCATCAGTTAAAAGATGATGTTTAAATGTGAAGTAAGAAATAAAATTTTATTATACAAAAGTACAAAAAATAGCTACATAAAATGTTGAGCATATGAAATCAAGTACTGAATAAAAATTGGAAGTGATTTAAACTAACATTTAAAAAATTTTATTTTCTTGAATGTGTGTTAATTGGTGTTACTGCTTTTACATGTGATATAAATTATCTCTATCACATACTAATATTAACCAATATAGAAATTGCTCAATAATCTTTCTGATACATGCTTTTTAATGCTACACATGAAGTACTGCACTATGAAACAAGTCTTTAGTATAATAAGTAAGGATTTCCTGACAAAATAAACATTCAACATCAATGTTTTCTGTCAAAAAGTCTTGACTCATTGTGCCAGAGCTGTAACTGTATCCAATAATCTTTTAATTAGATTACGAATGCAGCTATTACATGTCAAATATCTATTGATCCCAGGAAGAAAATGGCTTGAGGTTTCTTAAGTATGCAACACCAAAATTCATTTGCCATGCAATTAACTCTAAATTACTTCCTTGGGAAATTAATATTAGAAGAGAATGTTTAGTTATGTAAAAGCATGTAATTGACATTTAGCAAAAGTCTTGGTGATGAATAATATAAGCTTTTAAAACAGTTATTATCAATGACTACACAATTTATCACTGTATTCCATACACCTTGTTTTAAAATTTTTGTGCCAGACTGCAAATATAAAATTGAAACAGCTTGTTGGAAAGTTTTGTCCAGTCATATAATCCCACAGATGACACTTGAGCATCAACTCCAGTTGTGATAAAGGAAATTAAAAAAAAAACACATGAGTCTAGTCATGTTGTACCTACCTCAGGTATAAGTAAAGCAATGCTATGGTGGAGAAAAAAGTAACTTGGGTAGAATTTGGGAAATTGTGTTAGAAAGCAGAAGTGAGGGTTTGATGTGCTAGGAATTTTTTGGGGGGTAGCTTTTCATCTTTCTCTTAGGTGGTCTAGGAGTAATAGTTATACTTCATTGAAAATGATGGATAGAACAGCTGCTGAGCACAGATCTGTGTACTATGAAGAGTTGAGGACAACGTTGGTTCTGTATAATGACAGTGATCAACTCCAGGGGGTGCAGAAAAGCCAAGGACACAAAAGTTGATTAAAGTACCAAGGAGATACACAAATAACTTCTAGAGAAGTTTTTAGTTCTCTAGAGTTCTTTTTTTTTTTTCTTTTTGGGTCACACCCAGCGATGCTCAGGGGTTACTCCTGGCTTTGCACTCAGGAATTACTCCTGGCGGTGCTTGGGGGACCATATGGGATGCCGGGGATCGAACCCGGGTCGGCCGCGTGCAAGGCAAACGCCCTACCCGCTGTGCTATCGCTCCGGCCCCAGTTCTCTAGAGTTCTGATGAAACTCTTTTGGGGAGGCGGGGAGAATTGGGCCACACTTAGTGGTGTTCAGGGCTTACTTCTAGTGATCTCAGGCATTGTGGTGTCCAAGGAAAGTTCCTTATCTCTTGTACTATCTCTTTGGACCCATCATGCAATTACCTTTACCTATCAGTAAAGGTAGGTAAATAAAGAGTAAAGAAGGAAAGTGGGTCTTTGGGTTTACACTGGGAGACTGGGATTTAGGCACATATTAGATCCGTAAACTAAGTTTATGATTCAGAAATCAAGATTCAAATATTTATTCTATTTGCATGATTTTATTTAGGGTTTATAATTGATATTGAGAAATGTTAATTATATGACATTTGGGCACTTTATTACCATCACATACTTCCTTCTTTGATGTTGACTCTGTCTTCTGAATAGGATCCTTTCTTATACTATATATAGAATATCATGGTTAAATATCTAATTGCCAAACAGACTTGTTATCTAGGTTTTTGGATGGAGGTGAGAGTGACAGTACAAAATGTATTTCACTGTTTTACTCTTCTGGTTGCTGATGAATTTATTAAACACATTCATAGTTTTTATACAGTATGTCATATATTTAGCAAAATACATATGATGGCATCAAGATCAAGAAGAGAAAAGTAAGCATATTGATAAACATCACCAAGGCCACCAAATTTCTTGGGAGGCTGGAAAATCTTAGTGTTCAGTATTTTAAATGTCATGAAAATCAAATACCCCAAGGAAACAAAGGGCAGGATAATTGATATAAGAAGAGCTAGAATGAATGAATAACAAATGAACAAGACACAAAGGAGTGTATGGGAACAGAGAGAATATTCTCGGCAGTGGTTTGCATGTATTATCATAGCTGAATCATTTCCCAGAGAAGATCTGATCAGTTTACTTTTAAGTTTTTGGAGAGTGGATTGACAGTGGGTGAAGAGGAAAGATTCATTAAACAAATGCTCAGAGACATATTACTAGATTGAAATACATTTGCTATATACACATACTGAATAATGCACATTTTAAAAGAAAATAGAGCAAGAAAAATTTGTCTGGATGTTGGTGGAGAGGAAGGCTGAAGAAGAAAAAAAAAAGAAGTTATTTGGAATAGTGTTATATGCTAATACTCAGGACTCCACATGGAGAGGTTCAATTTCTGTTGACCGTTAATCAACTCCACATACCTGGAGACCAGCAATGCTGAAAATTAAAAGCTTAGCACTGCTGTGAGAAAGGTGATTCACAGCAATATTTTGTTTCTCTCTCCATGAAAATCTCTATTTATCTCCTAAAGAGTGAGCTAGCTTGGGTTGACTTTTAAGATAGCCTGTCTTTGACAACAGGTATCCAATTTTTGAGTGAGTTCAGCGTGCAGCCTCCTGTAAGGACATTATTTATATGTAGGAGTGATATTTAGGTTAGGTATTTAATAGCAGTAGAATCTTAAAAAATCAGAGATTTTTTTTTATCGATCATATTAGTTTTGTTTTTGATAAAAGAATGTATGTTATAATTAAAATATGGACAGAATCTAATGACTGCAATAGGAGATTTTGCAGTTTTTCTTATGATTGTCTCCTGAACCTAAGAATTGATATATTGTAAGCTATAGGAATTTATAATACCTAAAATTGCATTAATTTTGAAGAGAAACATTTCTAATCATTGTTAAACTTATATTTTGAGTAAGGTATTTGACATATCTATTATGTTCTATTATTTACATATGTGGGGATATGGGCACTAGATCTAGCAGTTAAGGGTTGCAATTATTCCACAAAAAATGTTTGCCTACTTATTTGAGAAGTAAGGAAAAATAGCATCTATCTCATAAAGTACTGTCGAGCATTTATGTAAAACTATATCGATGTTTGCAATAAATACCCATTATTATCATTATGACTATATAATAATTACCGGCTGCTATTAGCCTTGACCAGCTGCTATTAGCCTTGGGGAAGTGGCTGGCAGCCAGAGCGGTGGCAGGCGAGGGTTGCATTGGCGTGTATTGTCAGGTTTGAGCATTGTTTTAAGTGGGAAGCTTCAGCATGGCCTGAATTAAGTGGGTGCTATAGGATGTAGGAGCAGGAGGAGCCATCTCACTGGGAACCCACAGACCTCTCAGTAAACACCATAGCTGTCTTTGGCCACCTGGAAGAAGAGAGCAAACAGTGTCCCAGAATGTCAGTGCCACCAAGTTCCTTAGGGGTTCTGCATTCCCTTCCTGTCCTAGGCCTGTTTCAGGCAGGTGCTTGGTTCAAGTCAGTTATTTAGCGGAAAAATCTCTAAGAAAGCTAAGGAGAAAGGCAATAGGGACAAGTGCCCATGTCTTTCCTGGAACCCTCTTCTGCATCTCCTTGTGATCACGTGAGGGTCCTTTATTTTGGACCATACCTGATGGTGCTCAGGGCTTACTCCTGGCTCTGTGCTCAGAGATCTTGGCGTTCCATATATGGGGTGCCAGAGATGAAATACAGGTCAGCTACATGCAAGGCACAAACACCTAACCTGCTGTTCTGTCTCTCCTGAGGAGCCTTTTAAAAGACCAGATTGGGACCAGAGTTACAGTTCCATGGGTAGGATGCGTCCCTTGCTTGTGGCCAACCTGGGTTCGATCCCCAGCATCCCATATGGTCCTCTGAGCCCCACCAGGAGTAATTCCTGAGTGCAGAGTCAAGAGTAACCCCTGAGCATCACTGGGTATGACCCCAAAAGCAAAAAGATAAAATAATAAGAAAAAGACCTTTTCCCATGAGTTTAAAGTCTGACCTGAAGCACTGACTGAGTCCCCTGTTGGGGAGCAGCATGCCAGGGGAACATACGGAGTGAGGGGGGTGGAGAGAAGGGTTTGGGAGTCACGTTGGAAGGAGGGACATGAGTGAACCGTCTCAGTGCCTCACTCGCTGTGGCTGTGGCAGGAGCAGGGTCGAGAAGGGCCGGGACTGCTGTGCAGTTGGGAGCTGGTGGAGGGAGGGTGTGGGGCAGGTGGGTCCTGAGATGGCCCCTCATCCGTGCCACTCCAGCCTGGAGCCCCGGGCTGGCCTCTGCAGCTTCAGGCGCGTGTGGCGAAACAGAGTCAAGGTGCAGTGCCACTCCTCTGGGCCTGTCCTCCCAGCCTTTGCTGCTCGGGTCCAGCCCAGGCCCACAGTTGCCACCTCTGTAAAAAACTAAGCACGCCGAGGGGTGTGTGCACTCGCGGGCTCTCCGGGAGGCTCTGTCTCACCACTCGCGTTCGGTGCTCTGGAACCGCTGTGTGTGGACTGGATCGGGATGGCTATTGGCCAAGGACAGGCGAAGGAAGAACGAGGACCAAGCTGGTTGCTGATTAGTCACCGTTTATTCAATTTTCCATCTTTCTCCGCTCCCACACTTCCAGCTCCGTCCTCTCTCTGGATCTACTGCAGCCTTTCTCGCGTCTTCTGTCTCTCTCCTCCCTCTTTCTCTCCCCCCCATTGCCCCTAGGCTACACACAGCCAGGTAGCAAATCATCATAAGAAAACCCTTCCTGAGGGCCAGGCATTCCAAAGCCCTACCTGACTCTTAAGGTGTTTTCCTCCTTTCCTTAGTCCAAGCACTCATTAACATCTTAATACTAGTTATTTTTGTATGGACATAGCAAGAGATACATTGAGGCTTGCAAGGCGGCTCTCCTGACAACATCTTGCCACAGACCCAGACTACAGCACTCAGGCGAGATTAATCATTCCTAACCCTAGCAGGGTCTGAATCTAGTTATCACTGTTTGGATCATGACAACATTTGTCCACGATCAAGCTCTTAACTTATAGTTAAGCATTAGGCACTTTGGCCAGGCCCATCTCGATGCCAGGGTAGCACACAACTCACCTCGTCGGGACCCTGCTTTTGGGGGTGCTAGGAAGTAAGGGCAGCTGAGGCTTAGGTTGAGAGAACAGATGCCCAGGAGGAAAATATCATCTAGAGTCAAATGACTCCCAGGTTACAAAAGCATGGCATTTGCTAAGTCTTCCTGTGTCCATACATTTTGTATGGACATGGAAAAGGACATGGCTCTGAATAAACTATGCAAAGTACTCAAGGAGAAGAGAAAAACAATATTTACAAGTCAACAGAACACTAAGAAAGAAGCTACAAATAAACACAGAGGAATGGGAGCACTGTAAAGGGAGTAACCCAATAAACCTAAACTACCTGAGGCAATGTAATCCTACAACCTCCACCTCAGGGGACCTTGGCCAGGGAGAGGCCTTGCAGCTGCTCCTCTACGCCTGCCAGCTCCCCCTCATTGCTCCCGCTCTCTGAGCCCTCGCAGCAGACGGAGTCGTGAGAAAGGACCGCCTTGGGTCCCGACATGGACATTGGGTGCACCATGGGACATGGACATTGGGTGCACCATGGGCTCCTGGCTGCTCTCCATACCCTCTTCTGCCTCCTCACTGCCAGCTGCCAGGGGTGAGGGAGAAAAAGGGACTTGAGCATTTAACTGATGCGGAATGGAAGCCCCAAGGGAGAGGGCGAGGGGGAAGGATCCTCTGCAGGAGTTCCTCTGCAAACTGCCTTTCCCTCTGGGCCACGCCAGCCCTCTCCGGCCTGCTTGGAAAGCGGGGAAATGATTTCCAGGCCCCAAGAGAGGAGCCGGGAAGCCTGGCTTGGACTCCGGCTTTGATATTTCCAGCCTGAGCCCTCGACTCAGTAATTGGCCTTACCTTCACCGGCCTTAAGTCTCCCCTTTGGTTTGAAAGTCGGGCTTGACTATTCGGAAAATCCCTCTGCCCCGCAGACTGGGCCTGACACTGGAATCCAAATCGAAAAGGTGCCTTCCCACTGCAGGAGGTGGTGGGGCGCCGGCTCAGTGCCGGCTTGGTGGGGTCAGGGGCAGGTGCAGCCCCTGGTCACCTGAAGCCACTCACTGTCAAAGTCCAGCAGGAGCTCTGCAGCCGTGAGCAGTTTGGCCCCGTGCTGTGGGACTGTGGTGTTCAGCGCATTGAGGTGTGTTTCCCGCAGCTCTTTGAAGTCCTCCAGGGTCTGGTAGCCACGGAGCAGCAGGTGGGCCTGTGTTCCTGTGGGCAGGCCCCCAGCGCAGCCACTTGGAAGTCACCCGCACCCAGGAACTCCAACCCTTCTCTAATCACCAGGCAGCCCGCCCTGGTCCCCCCATCCCTGGGGGACAGGTGTGGCCTCCCTTTGTTCTCTATCCAGTCCTGGTCCACATTCCAACCTCCACACCGGTGCGTTCCAGCAGCTCGTGCAGCGTCTTGGGCTTGGGCCTCTTGCCCTTGCTCTGGCGGCGGCTGGGCCGGGCAGGCCCCGCAGCCTCCTAGGGCAGCGTGTCCACGTAGATGGACTTGAAAGAGTGCAGCTTGCCATTGAGCAGGCCCAGCCATGTCCCCGCCAGTGGCTGCCCAACAATCTGGGTCACATCGCCTTTCTGTGGGAGTGCAAGAGAGCCGAGGAGGGCCGAGGAGGGAGGCCCTTGGGCCTTACCAGCCTCCTTCAACGGTGCCCTCCATCTCCACCCCAGCTCAGGAGAAACCCAGTTGCCAAGCTTACCCACAGTCGTGGTCAGAGGGACTGGGGGTGAAGTCGGTGTGGACTCGGCCCGGCCACAGAAGGGCCCTGTGTACTGGGTGTGTGCTGAGGGAAATAATGGGGGCTCACACAGCAGAAGGGACTTGGATCCATCCCCCCCACCCTCGCCTCTGCATGAGCACTGCATCACCTTCACAACCTGAGGCCGAGAACAGTTCAGCACAGATGGGGAAATGTCTCACAGACCCAAGGGGAGCCAACTGGGTGGGCCTCAGGAGACTAGCTGCGCTAACAGCCTCATGAACACATGAGGGAAATGGAGGCCAGAGAGGGCAAAGGATCGGCCCAAGGCCTCTCACCTTCTAGTTGGCGCACTGGGCCCATTAGACTCCAGATCTCTGAGTCCTCTTTCAGGGCTCTCAGAAGCTATGTTCCTCCTGGGGAGTTACACCTGTGTTACTATTTGACTTTCTGTACATCGTAAGAGTGATTGGAGCCATAGCACACTGGTAGGGCATTTGCCTTACATGTGGCCGACCCGTATTTACGTGGTGTAGTATGAAGGGGCTCAGAAAGTAATATCCTTGGGCCATCTATAAGGAGGTGTATTTTCAACTACTCATATGACAACAATTTTTCATTAGGACTAACCACAGACATAAGATTTAAATGTAGATCCAACATAGAGGACCTGGGTAAGAGATTTGGATGTTAAATTCAAAAGAATTATAATTTAATTATTTTTATAACCAATTATTTTTGTGTGTGTGGGGAGCTTGTTTTATGTCTATCTATAACTAACTACAGGTAAGTACCTGTAGGAAAAATTGAGCAGAAAATAGGCTGAATTTTGTACGTACTAAAGTTAAAATTTTAGATATGTTACCTTTTAAAAAGTGCTTGCAGCATGTGGTGGAAGTAAGATCTGTAGCTCAGGGGCACTGTAGAAGTTGCTGAGGAAACATTGTTGGATAAGCGTAATATCTCCAAATGCAGCTTTTGAAATAAAGGTGGTATGAAAAAATAGAGTAGAAAATTGATAAGATGATTTTGTTTAGGTCAAGTCTTGGGCTTACTTTGAGGTCTTCGTTTCAAGAATGGAAACTTAGCTGTAAGAAAGATTGTTCTGCCTGTGAGTGTTAAGAATACAAATAAAGGTTAAGAATAAATAAAAGACCTCAGATTAAATAAGAATGAATATTTGAGACCATGTGATGAATCATAAAGTTGCTGGTATTGTGGATTTTATTTTTTTTTTTTCGGTCACACCCAACGATGCTCAGGGATTCCTCCTGGCTCTGCACTCAGGAATTACTCCTGGCGTTGCTCAGGGGACCCTATGGGATGCTGGGGATCGAACCCGGGTCAGCCGTGTACAAGGCAAATGCCCTCCCCGCTGTGCTATCGCTCCAGCCCCTGGTATTGTGGATTTTAGGCTTTATCTTAGAATGCCATTTTTTTTTTGAGGGGGGGGGTATTTATCTGCAACTTTTATTCCAGTGGTTTAGAAAAAAAATTTACATACAAAAAGTGTATGTGGATAGATGAAAACGTGCTAAAGCAGAGTATTGGGTAAGCTAGATGAAATAAATACAGGATTCCTTATACTGTTTACTGGAAGTGTTCTATCAGTCACTTGTTTTGATATAACTATGAAAGGGAGCTTAAGTATCCCAGGTACATCATATAAAGTCTCGGTAAAGAGTTTGACTTAGAATTTACTACTGATATCCATGAAATGGTAGATTTTCTTCTTTGAAGAACCTAAATGTATTCTGTTTTTCAAACTGTAAAACTAAACATACTTTTATTCATCCTAAAATCCAGGAAGTCCAGAGTTCAAAATTGACAGGCTACCTACAATGTTGAGTCTCCTGTTTGTCATATCATTCTTCTTTTTTTTTTTAAATTTTATTTTTTTATTGAATCACCTTGTGGAAAGTTACAAAAGTTTCAGGTTTAAGTCTCAGTTATACAATGCTCAAACACCCATCCCTTCACCAGTGCACATATTCCACCACCAAGAATCACGGTATACCTCCCCCCTTCCCCCCACCTCCCCAGCCCCTCACCCCGCATGTGTAACTGGTAAATTTCAATTTACTTTCACTTTACTTTGATTACATTCAATATTTCAACAAAAAATTCACTATCATTGATTTGGAGTTCCTCCCCCCTAAAGTCGACCTGCTGAAAAGAAAGCATTTGGTAATTTGTTTTCCATTGCTGAGAATGAAGGGATATGAGGTCAGGAGGCCGCACTAGCAGCCGCACAGTTTTGGATTTCTGTATTTCAGTATTTTACTAAGTCCAGAGAAATATCTGCCAGAAATTGCAACATTGTGAGCTTGTATCTCTCAGCTACTTTATATTCCACATATGAGTGCAATCTTTCTATGTCTGTCTCTTTCTTTCTGACTCATTTCACTCAGCATGATACTTTCCATGTTGATCCACTTATATGCAAATTTCATGACTTCATGTTTTCTGACAGCTACGTAGTATTCCATTGTGTAAATATACCAGAGTTTCTTTAGCCAATCATCTGTTTTCGGGCACTCTGTTTTTTTCCATATTGTGGCTATTGTAAACAGAGCGGCAATGAACATGGAAATGCAGATGTCATCTCTACTATACCTTTTTGCCTCTCTGGGATATATTCCCAGGAGTGGTATTGCTGGGTCAAATGGGAGCTCAATTTCTAACTTTTTGAGAATCGTCCATATTGTTTTCCAAAGTTTAGAATGCCATTTTAATGTTTGATTTGGTAGACAAATATCCACATTAAGTTTTAAAGTTTTAACCCTTTTCTCTCTAAATAAAGTCTACTTACCATGTTGCTTTGGGTTGTAGTATTCATAGTATTCAATTATCTAAGGCCTAAGATCCAAATATTTCTATCGTGCAATTTACTTAAGGTTGTGCTGTTAACATCTTATAAAGCAAACAAGCAAACATTCAGGGGTCAGAGGATAGCACAGTGGGTAAGACATTTGCCTTTCACAAGGCTTACCTAGCTTTGAAACTCCTCATTCTATATGGTTACAAGGACACCGCCAGGAGTAATTCCTGAGCCAAGAGCCTGGATTAACTCCTGAGCACTGTCTAGTGTGTTCACAAAACAAAACAAACATTCAAAGCATATTTTAAGCCTGCCATTTCTGACTATGAATTTACTATAATATAGTAAGAATTTATCAAACTAATTTTATGCAGGAGTGTAGAGTATACTTAGTCAAGGGTTGAGAGATAGACCACCCAGATATCTGACTCCAGTGCTCTCCACAGCATGTATATTGGCCTGAGCCCACCAGGAGCGACCCCTAAGTGCAGAGCCAGGAATAAGCTCTGAGCACCACCAGCTGCATGTGGCCCAATCCACACTCTTTCCTCCCAGAAGAATATGAATAATCATTTCAAATCAATGCTGAAATGCAAAATTGAAAAATTACTTGGTTTACTTTTATTTGTTCTTTATGGCACGATACCACCTATGCAATGCAAAACATTTTGTGTACCATATAAAGAAAAATGATATTTATTTAAACAAAGTAATGGTATAAAGAAAAAATAGTATTTACTGAAAATCACACTTTATACAACTTAAGTGTTTTAAGACCAGGCAGATGGCTCAAAGTGCCGGAACATATAGGCTGCATGCAGAAAAACTAGAATATGATCACTGCTCTTGACATCTTCTATGTACGTACACACTATCAGAATGGCTCCCAACAAAATTGTAAATTCATTGAAAAGAACTTATTAAATATGTTTATAATTAATACTCAGATGCAGAAGCTGAACCAAATATTTCCAAGATTAATTTTAATGTTCAGTATATAAAAATGAAATAAACACAGGCAGGCATAATTAATCAAAAATTTAGATATTTACTGACCTTGCTTTCATTCTGCAAGAATCTGTGATAAGAAAAGAACTTGTGAGGAAGTGTTAACATGATAATGTTCAAATTCAAAAGTTGTTATCATAGCATCAGAGTTTTTAGTTTGTAGAATAAATATTTTTCTTATTCCTAGTCACAAATGTGGAACAGAAGTCATTATAATTACCTTTAGTACCTTTTTAAAAAAATATTGAATCACTGTGAGATAGTTACAAGATTAATTAATTACAAGCTTTCATGTTTGGGTTACAATCACACAATGATCAAACACCCATCCCTCCACAGTGCACATTCCCCACCACCAATATCCCCGGTATACCCCCCTTTCCCACCCTACCCTTGCCTCCATGGCAGACAATATTCCCCATACTCTCTGTCTACTTTTGGGCATTATGGCTTGCAACACAGACACTGAGAGGTCATCATGTTTGGTCCACTATCTACTTTCAGCATTATCTCCCATCCCAACTGATTCCTCCCGCCATCCTTTTCTTAGTGAGCCCTCCCTTTCATTTCTTATTCCAAATATAATTTTCAAATTTTTTAATATTTTACCTAAGAGTTTACCTAAGAGTCTTGTTTACCTTGATTAAGTACTAGTACTTAGTTTCATTAATCTTCTGTTCACTTTTAAATTTATATTTATTTTATGATTTTTTATTAGTTGCATTTTAAAAATGATTACCAGTCTCATTCATTTTAAGGATTCTTTTAGGTATGTAGTGAGATTGTTTAATATTTTTGTTTCCTGATCAAACCCATATTCTTGTGTCCCATATGTTCTGATTGTTCAGATATTCTTATTTTTTCCAGCATTTTAATTTTCTCTCTGATTTCCTTTTTACAATATAGTTATTTAGTAGCATGTATCTTAATATAAAATGTTTATCTTTTAAAGTTCTTTTTTTTTGCTTTTTTGGGTCACACCCAGCGATGCACAGGGGTCACTCCTGGCTCATGCACTCAGGAATCATCCCTGGTGGTGCTCAGGGAACCATATGGGATACTGGGATTAGAACCCGGGTCTGCTGAGTGCAAGGCAAATGCCCTACCTGCTGTGCTATCACTCCAGCCCCGACCTTTTAAAGTTTTGTGTGATTACTTTCTAGTTTTATTCCATTATGATCTAAAAAGTTACTTTAAGTGATTTCAAGTTTTATAAATGTTTAACACTTGTTTTTTTTGCCCAGCATCTGATCTTTCTGGAGAACATTCCATATGCTATGGAAAGAAGAATGTATATTTAGTTTTATGGTGAATAGAGTTGTGTGAATATCTATTCAATTTAGTTTGTTCAATCAAGTCCTCAACTAAGACTATTTTGTTCATTTTATCTCTCCTTGATCTATTTGTGAGACTGTGTTGTTAACATTCTCTACTACTTGCATGTTGCTATTGATATATTTCACCCTGTCTGTTAATAATGACTTCATAAAATTTAGTATTTATAACACATATAACACATATAACATATACATATATATAATACCTTAAGTGTTAATTTCTAATGGAGTCATCGCTACAATCATTGCATGTCTACTCTTGTCTCATGTTATTCTTCTTAGCCAGAATCCTTTTTTTTGTTTTAAGTCTTGGTTTTATAAGTCTTTGATTTGCCTGTATAATTATGTTAGACAACTTAAAATTGTCTTAAGAATCAAAAAATACTCTATTCAATTCATTTAACTATTTTAGACTTTATTTCACTTTGTTTCACTTTTAATTCACTACTTCTTTTTATTTGCATGCATATCTGTAATTAAATTTATCTACTATATTTTACATATCAAAAGAGCATGAATTTTGATTTTGATTATTTTCTTATACTATTTGCTTTTGAAAAATACTGCAATTCACTCATAGCAACTATGTAAGTACTGTATTATTTATGTATTTACACATGTTCTATGTTAGCTTTATTTATTTTTCTATTGATTGGGAACATCTTTTGAAGACTCTATATGCTTTATAGTTTACTGGATACTTCGAATGAATTCCTCCATTCTTATTTAAATATCTTGCACTATAACTTTTAAAGTCATACATGTAAGAATGAAAAAATGTGGACTTAAAAATAGGAGTGTAAATATTTTTAATCACTATTACTTGGCAAATAAAATATAACCACCAGACAAAATAAAAAAATGCTCTATGGTATTTTAATTTCTCCATTACTCTTCTTTGAGGGCCCATTTACCTTGAGTTTATTGGATTCTGCCTAAATTCTACCCCCTACATTATAGTCAGGTAGCTTTAAATGCTTTCAACTGGAGCAATTATAGGAATTACCTCATATATTTTCCATATACGGGAAATATTTCTTTTATTGTTGCCTGATGTCCAGTATACTAAAAGTCATTGATTTTGCATTTTAATTGATTTTTCAGTATTTTGTTTTAGATGGGCAGATAAATCCAGACCTTATTTTATTGCATCAGAATTGAAAGCACCTTTTTTATTATTTTTTTATGATATTTGAAGCACAAAAAGGATATATGTGAGATATTTACTTGTGATGGTACTTTAAGAAAAAAATTACAATAGCTTACCCCACAAACACAAGAAATATATGAATACATATAGTGTGATTTATAAAGAAAGAGATTTGTAACTTCACAAATAGAGACCTCACACAAAGCATAAAGAATAGCACTAATAATGGGAATACAAGATAGAAATATGATTTTGCTGAATGTGGAAATTAATTATTAGAAGAATTCCGAATACTTATCTCTATGCTGCAGAGCAAGTATATATCTTGCACTGGAAACTCTGTTCTTTGGAATCTGTACAGAAAACTATGAAAATTATGAACCCCTCAAGTTAGTTCTAGCATCAAGGCCTTGTAGGCAAAATTTCAGAGAGTCTACTGGCTACAAGGAACATATATCCTATAACACAAAGGCAGTAGGTAGAAGATTTGAAAAATCCCCAAATTGGAAATAATTTTGGGTTTATCTTTGCAATTTCTAGCATTTTTGCAAATTCTAGCAACCTTATTTACAGACTTAGAATCTCCCAAGTGGACTAGCAATAGACATCACCCAGAGCAATACAATAATTTTAAAAGACAAAAGCAACTTATGCAACCTCTGGAATAATGTTGAAAGAAAATTATTCACATATAGATGCCTAAGAGAAGAAAGAGTAACTTTTTTTTGATAAAGTCATGAATAAATCTCCCCAGTCTAGGGAAGGAAACAGACACCCAAGTATAAGAAGCACAGGGGGTTCTACAGAAGAGGGACTGAAAGATTTTTTTTTTTGAATGGGGTTAATATGTTGTAAGGCAAGTATTGTGACTGCTATACCATCTCTTCAACTTTTTTAAAAATTTAATTTAATTTTATTAGTGAATCACCCTAAGACAAAGTTACAGACTTGCAGGTTTTCATGCTTACGTTTCAGTCATACAATGATTGGGTGCCCATCCCTCCATCAGTTCCCATTTTTCACCACCAATGGTCCCAGCATCCCTCCCACCACCCCCACCCTGTCCCCTTCACCCCACCCTGCCTTTGTGGCAGAGCATTCCCATTTGCTCGCTCTCTCTTTTTGGGTGTTGTCGTTTGCTACAGAGGTATTAAGTAGGCATCTTGTTCGGTCTATTGTTTATTTTCAGCCTTTATCTCCCATCCCTAGTGGTCCCGCCTAGCACGCTTTGCTTGGTGATACCTTCTCTATCAGAGCTACTTCTTCACCTAGCATGTGAGGTCAGCTTCCAAGCTGTGGAGTAATCCTCTAGGTACTTATCTCTACTATTCTTGGGTGTTAGTCTCCCATTCTGTTACTTTATATTCCACAAATGAGTGCAATCTTTCTATGTCTGTCCCTCTCTTTCTGGCTCATTTCACTTAACATGATACTTTCCATGTTGATCCACCTATATGCAAATTTCATGACTTCATCTTTTCTAACAGCTGCATAGTATTCCATTGTGTAGATGTACCAAAGTTTCTTTAGCCAGTCATCTGTTCTCGGGCACTAGGGTTTTTTTCCAGATTCTGGCTATTGTGAACAGTGCTGCAATGAACATTTGAGTGCAGATGTCATTTTGACTATACTTTTTTGCATCTCCAGGATATATTCCCAGAAGTAGTATTGCTGGGTCAAATGGGAGCTCAATTTCTAATTTTTTGAGAAGTGTCCATACTGTTTTCCAAAAGGGCTGAACTAGTCAGCATTGCCATCAGCAGTCAAGGAGAGTGCCTTTCTCCCCACATCCACGCCAACAGCGGTTGATTTTGTTCTTTTGGATATGGGCCAGTCTCTGTTGTGTGAGATGGCATCTCATTGTTGTTTTGATCTGCATCTCCCTGATGATTAGTGATGAGGAGCATTTTTTCATGGGTCTTTTAGCCATTCGGATTTCTTCCTTGAGAAAGTTTCTGTTCATTTCTTTGCCCCATTTTCTGATGGGGTTGTATGTTTTCTTCCTGTAAAGTTTAACCTGTGCCTTGTAAATCCTTGATATCAACCCCTTATCCAATGGGTGTTGGGTGAATATCCTTTCCCATTCTGTAGACTGTCTTTGTATTCTGGTCGTTTTATCTTTTGAGGTACAGAAGCTTCTCAGTTTAAGATAGTTCCATTTGTTTATTTCTGTTTCCACTTGCCTTGTCAGTGGTGAGTTCTCTTTGAAGATACCTGTAGCTTCAATGTCGTGGAGGGATTTGCTAACCTTGTCTTCAATGTACCTTATGGATTCTGGTCTAATGTTGAGGTCTTTAATCCATTTTGATCTGACTTTTTTTGCATAGTGTTAGGTATAAGTCTGAGCCCATTTTTTGCATGTAGCTGTCCAGTGTTGCCAGCACCATTTGTTAAAGAGTCTTTCTTTGCTCCACTTTACATTTCTTGTTCCATTATCAAAGATTAGATGATCACATATTTGAGGTTTTGTGTAAAGGTATTCTAACCTGTTCCATTGGTCTACTGCTCTACCTTTGTTCCAGTACCATGCAGTTTTAATTATTACCACTTTGTAGAGATCTTGAGGTTGGGGAAGGTGATGCCCCCCATCTTCCTTTTCCCCAAAATTGCTTTAGCTTTGGTGGGGGTTTGTTGTTCCATATGAATTTTAGGAGTGTTTGGTCCACTTCCTTGAAGAATATCATGGGTATCCTTATAGGGATCACATTGAACTGTATAATGCTTTGGGAAGTATTACCATTTTGACAATGTTAATTCTCCCAATCCATGAACAGTGGATGTGCTTCCATTTTCTCGTGTCCTTTTTAATTTCTTTAAGTAATGTTTTGTAATTTTCTCTCCACAGGTCCTTCTCCTCCTTAGTTAAGTTGATTCCGAGGTACTTGATTTTTTGAGGCATGATTGTGAATGGGGTTGCTTTTTCATATCACTTTCTTCTCTTTCATTATTTGCATAGAGGAAAGCCATGGACTTTTGGGTATTGATTTTATAGCCTGCGACTTTACTATACGAGTGTATTGTTTCGAGGAGTTTCTTGGTAGAGGCTTTGGGGCTCTCTAAATATAATATCATATCATCTGTGAATAGTGAGAGCTTGATTTCTTCCTTCTCTATCTGGATGCCCTTAATGTCTTTTTCTTGCCTAATCGCTATTGCAAGTACCTCCAGTACTATATTGAACAGAAGTGGTGAGAGTGGGCATTCTTGCCTTGTCCCTGATCTTAGAGAGAAGGCCATTAATTTTTTCCCATTGAGGATAATGCTTGCTATAGTCTTGTGGTAGATGGCTTTGACTATACTGAGGAAATTCCCTTCTATGCCCATTTTGGTGAGTGTTTTCATCATGAATGGGTGCTGGATCTTGTCAAATGCTTTCTCTGAATCTATTGATAAGACCATATGGTTTTTATCTTTTCTCTTGTTGACATGGTGGATTATGTTGATTGACTTCCGGATGTTGAACCATTCTTGCATCCCCAGGATGAATCCCACTTGGTCGTGGTGTATGATCTTTCTGATAGTTGCTGGATTCTATTTGCTAATATTTTGTTGAGGATCTCCATATCTGTGTTCATCAGAGATATCAGTCTGTAGTTTTCTTTTTTTGTGGTGTCTGTTTGGTTTTGGTATTTGGGTGATATGTGCTTCATAGAAACTGGGAGTGTTTCTGTTTCCTCGATTTCCTGGAAGAGCTTGAGAAGAATTGGCAAAAGGTCCTCTTTAAATGTTTGGAAGAATCCACTAGTGAATGTATGTGGACCTCGACTTTTGTTTCTGGGGAGACTTTTGATTACAGTTTTGATTTCCTTTATAGTAATGGGTCTATTCAGGTATTCCAAATCATCTTGGCTCAGCCTTGGGAGACTATAAGAATTTATCCATTTCTTCTAGATTCTCTTGTTTCATAGCTTACAGACTTTCGAAGTAGTCTCTGGTGATCTTTTGAATTTCTTTGGTTTCTGTTGTGATGTTCTCCCTTCCATTTCTGATTCGGTTTATTAGAGTTCTCTCTCTCTCTTTCTCTTTCTTTGTGAGTCTTGCTAATGGCTTATCAATCGTATTTATTTGCTCAAAGAATCAACTCTTAGATTCATTGATCTTTCAGATTGTTTTTTGGGTTTCCATATCATTGATTTCTGCTCTAAGTTTTATTATTTCTTTCCTTCTGCCTGGTTTGGGCTCCCTTCGTTGGTCCTTTTCTAAGGTTTAGAGCTGTAAGGTCAGGTTATTTAAGTGGGTCCTTTCTTCCTTCCTGAGATATGCTTGCAGAGCTATAAATTTTCCTCTTAACACAGCTTTAGTTGTGCCCCACAGGTTCTGGTAGCTCATGTCTTCATTCTCATTTGTTTCCAGGTACCTTTTGATTTCTTTCTTGATTTCCTCCCTGACCCACTCATTGTTCAACATCGAGTTGTTTAATTTCCAGGTGTATGGTTTGGTCTTCAGCATCTGTGCATGATTAATTTCTATCTTCAGTGCATCATGGTCTGAGAAGATAGTTGATACAATTTCTATTTTCCTGATTCTATGGAGGTATGCTTTGTGGCCCAGCGCATGATCTATTTTAGAGAATGTTCCATGTGCACTGGAGAAGAATGTGTATTCTTTTTTATGGGATGAATGTCCCTGTATAGATCTATTAGCTCTCTCTCTTCTATTTCTTCCTTCAAGGCCATTGTTTCCTTGCTGAATTTTGATCTTGTTGATCTATCCAGAGGTGATAAGGCAGTGTTGAAGTCTCCAACTACTATTGTGTTGCTAGCGATGTCCTCTCTAAAATCTGTTAGCAGTTGTTTTAAGTATTCCGTTGGTCCCTTATTAGGTGCATATACTTTTAGGAGTGTTAGTTCTTCCTGATGTATGTATCATTTGATTAGTAAGAAATGGCCTTAGCTGTCCCTTCTAATCTTTTTTCAACCTGAGATCTATATTGTCCGATACTAGTATGGCCATCCCGGATTTTTTGAGGGAGCTGCTTGCTTGAAGGATTGTTTTCCATCCTTTGCTTTTGAGTCTGTGTTTGCTCTGACCATTTAGATGTGTTTCTTATAGGCAGCAAAATGCTGGGTTCAGTTTCTGAATCCATTTTGCCACTCTGTGTCTCTTGATGGGTGTATTTTGACCATTGACATTGAGAGAGATTATTGCTGTGGAGTTTTGTGCCATCTTTCTGTAAGAGTTTGTGTGCTTGTAGGGGTTTTTCTTTTCTTACAGCAGCCCCTTTAGTCCTTATTTTAAGTTTGGTTTTGAGTCTATGAAGTTCCTTAGTTGTTGTTTATCCATGAAATTGTGTATGGTTCCTTCAAATTTGAGGGAGAGCTTAGCTGGATAAAGTATTCGTGGTGATGCGTTCATTTCATTGAGCTTTTTCACTATATCCCACGTCTTCTGGCTTGGAGGGTTTCCTCTGATAGGTCTGCTGTGAATCTAAAGGGTGCTCCTTTGTATGTGATTTCTTTTTTTTGACCTTGCTTCTTGCAGTATTGCATCCCTATCTGTGGCATTCATCATTCTGACTATGATATGTCTTGGAGTATTTTTATTAGAGTCTCTTCTAGCTGGCACCCTTCTGGCTCCTAGGATCTGAACATCTGCATTATGCAGCTCTGGGAACTATTCAGAAATGATTTCTTTAACTGTGGCTTTCTCATTAGGGTTGCCTCCTTGTCCTTCTGGAACTCCAATGATTCTTATGTTATTTCTCTTGGTGTCATCCCCTAGGTCTCTGATTCGCCCTAGAGATATTTTAAGGTCTTTTCCAATTGTTTGTTGTAGCCTGTGGGCTTTTTGTTGCTCATCTTCAAGCTCACTAATTCTATCTTCAGCTGTAGCCATGCTACTATTTAGGGCTCCCACTGTGTTTTTTATTTCGTCTACAGTGTCTTTTATTCGTGACATTTCTGAATGTAGCTTTCCTATTTCTGCTCTCATTTCTTCTCATAATTGCTTTGCTGGCTGCTCCACCATTTCTTTAAGTTCGCTGAACATTCTCAGAATTTCTTCTCTGAGTTCTTTATCAGAGAGATCACATCTGTGGGAAACCCCTGCTGAGGCTTCTGGGCTCTTTTCTTCGTCCTCTCCTTGCTGTGGGGATTTGCGCTGTTTCTTCATGCTGTCACGGTTGTATGGAGGTGGGACCTTCCAGTTCACTAGAGCTAATCTCTGTTTTTGTGATTTTTCAATATTTTGGTGCAATTGAAGTAGGCTAGTGACTAATTTAACCTTTTGTGTTTGAGGTAACTGGGGAGATCTCCACAAAGTAAGTTAATGGGGATTGTGACATCTGTCAAGTATACCAGAACAGGGGAAAATAACTGCGGCTGCCCCTGGAGACCACACCCACTGCCAAAGAGGCCACACCCCTTCTTGCCACTGGATGCTGGCTGGGGATGGGGTCCGGGGCCGCTCGCCAGAGTGCGCGGGCACCGAGGGCTGGGATGCTCAGGTGCACCTGGATGAGGAAGCAGGAAGCAAAGGGTCACTGGAGGAGAGGGGCGGGGTCCCTGGCCGCTGGACGCTGGCTGGAGATGGGGTCCGAGGGCCGCACTTGGAGCGTGTGGGCACCGAGTGCTGGGATACTCAGTGAGGCACTCAGGCGCTGAGGGACTCAAAGATTTATGTGCCAAAGGTTATCATGTTTGTCCCTTTGTCTATTTTAAGCACTCAGTTCTCGTCCAGAGTGATCATTTCCAACTATTGTTCTCATAATGGTCCCTTCTCCATCATAGCTGCCCTCCCGCCACTCTTTCCCCTGACCCCTGCAACCACCAGTGTGGCGAGCATCCAACCCCATAGACCATTCCTCCTGGCCCTGTTCCTATTGTTTGGGCATTTGTGTCATACTACTTCTTTTACATCCTGCAAGGAGTCCAATTAGTATCTTTCAGTAACTGTTTTGCAATACATAATGCCCAAAAGGGGAGGGTGTGTGTGTGTGTGTGTGTGTGTGTGTGTGTGTGTGTGTGTGTGTGAGAGAGAGAGAGAGAGAGAGAGAGAGACAGAGAGAGAGACAGAGAGAGAGACAGAGAGAGAGACAGAGACAGAGAGACAGAGAGACAGAGACAGACAGAGACAGAGACAGAGACAGAAACAGAGATAAAGAGCAGACAGGTGCCTGCCATAAAGGCAGGCTGAATTGCACAGGGGAGGGAAACTGGGGACATTGGTGTTGGAAAATGTACACTGGTAAAGGGACAGGTGATGGTCTAACAAACCCAATTAACACTCTGTAACTGTGTATTTCAAATAAAAAAAAGGTTTTCTGGGGTTGGAGTAATAGCACAGCGGGTAAACCATTTGCCTTGCACTCGGCTGACCTGGGTTCAATTCCCAGCATTCAATATTGCCCCCTGAGCACTGCCAGGATTAATTCCTGAGTGTATGAGCCAGGAGTAACCCCAGTGCATTGCTGAGTGTGACTCAAAAAGCCAAAAGAAAAAAAAAAGGTTTTCTGAGCTTTGCAGCTAAAATACTAAAATACAAAAAGAAAAAAAGAAAGATATATGTTGCAAGATATATTATGCACTGCACTGTAGCACTGTCCTCCCATTGCTCACCAATTTGCTCGAGGGGGCACCGGTAACACCTCAGTTGTGAGACTTGTTGTTACTATTTTCAGCATATCGAATACACCATGGGTAGCTTGTCAGGCTTTTATTCTCAGTGGCTTGCAGGGCTCTCTGAGAGGGATGGAGGAATCGAACCTCCTACCCACTGTGCTATTGCTCCAGTCCAAGATATATTATAATGAAAACAATTAAAGGTAAAGGAAGGATCTTAAATATATTAAGTAAATGGCTGGAAAGATAGTACAGTGATTAAAGCTCTTGCCTTGTAATCAGTTACCCTGGTTCAACCCAACGAGACATATAGTTCCCTGAACATTGTTAAGGAGATATCCCTGAGCACAGAGCCAGGAATAAACATTGAAAACTATTGGGTGTGACTCAAACCACCACTCCCCACTAAAAGGTATATAGAACAAAATAGATTATGACATATAAAAGAAACTATAATAAGACCACATAAGAATACTTTCCAACAGAAACTTTTGAGGCCATATAGAGTGCCATGGTATACTCATTGTGCTGAAGACCGAACTTCCAAGCCAGAATTCTTTACCAGGTAAAATTAATGCTGTAATTTAAATAGGGATAAAAGTTTTCCTAGATAAGCAAAAACTAATGATATTCATCACTGCTAAATCAATAGTTCAAAGAGTGTTTAAGGACCTTCTTTGAAATGGAAAGTAATGGCACTAAGAAGAAGACCCCATGAAAGAAAATAAAACTCACTGGAAAAACCAATCATACAGTAAAAGCACATTGATCATCAAAAAGTAAGCATGAAGCTTAAACGACAAAAGTAACAACATTAACTAATACTACAGTAATCATTTATGAGACATATGTAAAGTTATAAAATGAGCCATCAAGAAGCAAATATTAGGGGATGGAGGGGAAAAAAGATGTAATGTTTTGGAATATATCCAAAGCTCATAGTCACAATACCATTACATATAGGATGTCAAATGTCAATTGGCACTTAAATACTATCACTTGTATTACTTGTCATCCCGCTGATCTTTGATTTGCTCGAGTGGGGCACTAATAACTTCTCCATTCATCCCTATCACGTGCTAGTGTAGTCCAACGGTGTCTGCTCGCTCCAGGAACATGGAGAGCCTCAAACTGTTCATTCATGGTTTTGACGAAAAAGTATGACCATCTTGTAGGTGGGTGGCCACATGGCTTTTTGACTTCCCGTGGAATCCAGTTGACAAAAGCTCTAGTCCAGCAGTCATCTCTAAATTGCATTACGTGTCTAGCCCATCTTACTTTCAATGCCTTGGCAAACGAGACAGCGTCCCTGATTCTTGATTGTTTATGGAGGTCGGAACTCCAGATTCCTTCTCTCACTTGAATGAAATGTGATATTCCAAGCATAGTTCTTTCAATTCCTTTTTGGGATAAACAAATAGTTATCTTGTCCTATTTTCATAGGGCCCAGGTCTCTGAGGCATATGTTAGTGCAAGAAGAACAGTGGAATCAGAAAGATGTGCCCAGAGCCAGAGGTTCTTTGTCCTCTTAATAACTTCTTCGAAACTCTTGAAGGCATTCCACGCTGCTCTCTTTCTCCTGTGCAGTTCTGGTGCCAAGTCATTCCTCATGTTGAGTTCTCGACCCAGGTACATATAGCTGCTGCATTCAGAGATGTTAGTTCCATTGAGAGCAAATGGAATGTCAGGGACTAGTTCATTTTTATGAACATTGTCTTGGTGAGATTCAGCTGCAGTCTGACCTTTCCACACTCACACTTGAAGTCAGCCAGCATTTGTGCCACTTGGTTAATGTTTGGTGTTATTAGAACAATGTCATCTGTGAAGCAGAGATGGTATAGTTGCTGACCATCTATCTTCACTCCCATTCCTTCCCATTCCAGTGGTCACATGATTTTCTCAAAAGTGGTACTGAAGAGTTTCAGTGAAATGTTATCACCCTGCCGAACCCCTCTCTTTACGTTGATGATCAATTCCTTGTAGAATGATGAGATCCTGGTGGTGAACTCGTAATAGCGCTCATGGAGGATCCTGATGTACTGAGTTTGAATGCCCTGTTTGGCTAGGGCTTCGATGACCCTTCAGTCTCAACAGAATTAAAGGCCTTCTTTAAATCGATGAACATTAGACAGAGTGGCGTCTTGAACTCTCACAAAACTTCAATGAGCCTGGTCACCGTGTGAATATGGTCAATCATGCTGAATCCTTTTCAGAACCTAGCTTGCTTGCATGGTTGTCCTTTGTCTAGTGTTCTGCCTATTCTATTCAGGATGACTCGAGTGAACAGCTTGTAGATGATGGACAACAGGCAGAGCAGGTGTTAGTTGCCGATATCGTGGATGTCTCCCTTCTTGTACAACAGAATGATCCTTGACGTTGTCTGGACCAGATGCTGTATGCGTCTTTACTGACGAAATGGTGTATCGGATTTAGGAAGGTAGGATTTTGGGAATGACAAATCCATCTTGTGGAATTTGATATGTGGGAAGGTGGACATGGCAGTCAAAGAGACCGGAGTAGAAGTCGTGAATAATCCTCTCCATTGCCCTTCTGAAAGATGTGATAGATCCATCAGGAAATCGGAGGGCAGTCATCTTGGTCTTGTAGCTCGAGAAGGACAGGAGAGCCTTGCGAATACTTTTCCCGGCTTTGAGGTCTTTGAGGTCTTCCTTTATCAATTCTCTGCACAGCTTTTCGAGCTCAGACGTTAGCTTGTGGTTGCCTGATGCTCATGCCAAACCACCTTGGTGAATGAGCTCGAAGACAGGCGACTGTTTGTGGCTTTCCCACTCTCGGCATCCTTCGAGCAGTCATGTAGGTGCTGAAACAGTCGATTGTATTCCTCATTGATGTTGTCAACGGCACCTTCCCACGTTGCCACAATAGTGCCCAAGAGCTCCCAGTTGGTGGTCATTCTGGAAGTTCTCTTCTTAAATTTAAATTTTGCAGTCCTTTTTCCCAGCTCTGTGAAGTAGAATTTTGCACGAAGGATGCGGTGGTCCAATCCCATCTGGAATTTTGGGACAACAGCGACATCGGTCAGGCAAAAGCATTGATTGAATATGATGTGCTCAATTTTGTTATGGAACTGTCCACCAGGAGACTCCCATGTCCAACGTTTAAATACTATGGAACAAAAAAATACTGTGTAGTCTCATTTATATAAAGGATTTAAAAATGAGGAACTCATAAAAACCTAGAACAGATTTGTATTGCTAAATGTGGGAAAGATAATGGGTGAAGTTGGTCAAATGGTCCAGTTCTAGTTGCAAGATGAATATATTTGGGGCATGCACTGTGCAGCAAGGTGAATATAATTTATAATTTATTATACATGTAACATTTACTGGGAGAGAGGATCTTAAAAGTTCTTAGGAAGTAAAACCTGGATCAGGAACATGCTTGGCAAATGCCTTAACTCTAAACTATACTATCTTCTGGCTGGTCTCTCCTTTGTAAGTTGATTTTTGTGTCTGATGGTGTGTTACTGCTATCATTAATACATTAGACAGCTAGGGGAAAGACACAAAAATATCCATACTGTTTATCATAGAGGATAAACTGGATGACATTCTCACCAACAGGGAAGGAGGGTTCATTTTTTATATACCTTCCTGCCAGAAAAAATGTAGTTTCTGGAGTGAGATAGGCCATTTTCACCAGTAGGAGGTCATATCTCAGTGGCATTTTAATATGCATTTCCTGATAATCAGTGGTGAAGAACAGTGTCATATATCTCTGGGCTACCTGTGTCTTTTCTTTGAGGAAGTGTCTGAACAACTCCTTTCCCCATTTTTGATAGGGTTGATTATTTATTTTGCCTGTATTATGGAGTACTGTGAGTGCTTTCTCTCTCCCTATATATATGTTAGAATTAGCCCATTGTCCATGTGACCTATAAATAGTGATAACTTGATTTATTCTCCAATTTGAATGCTTTTTTTGGTCTTTCCTTATGGTCTGGCTACAGGTTCTAATATTGTGTTGAATAATAGCAGAGAAAGTGAACACCCTTCCCTTGTGGTGAGCTTAGAGGGAAGGCTCTCACTTTTTTGGCATTTAGTATGATGTTAGCTTTAAATTTGTTGTATACAGCCTTTATTACATGGGGATATATTTGGCCTACCCCCATTTTGGTGAGAGTTTTATCATCATTGTCATGCTAATTATTAATATTTTTATTGTTGCTAATGGATTTTAATTTTATAAAAATTTTTCTTTGCATCTATTGAAACGATTATTTTATTTTTGTCTTTCCTTTTAAAGGTGTGGCATATTATTGTATTATGAATAGCACTAATTCAAATCAGATGAGCTGTGAATTTCATCTGATCATGGTGTATGATCCTCCAGATGTATTGTTAAATTCAGGTCACTGAGATATTGTTGAAGATCTTTGCATTTTTCTTCTTCAGGGATATTGCTACTTCATTTTTTCCTTGAATTTAATCTAATGTCAAGTTTTTTTTTTTGTAAATGTACTCTGAATTTACTTTTGTTTAATGAGATACAGATCCAGTTCAATTTTTCAGCACGAACATATTAAGTTTTTTAACTTCACTTATTGAAGGGGCTAACTATACTTCATGGACTGATTCCTTTATTGTAAGTTAGCTCTCTATATGCTTGAAGATTTGACATAGATTCTGAATTATAACCTATTGATCTGAAAGTTTACCCTTTTCCATTGTCATAATATTTTGATTACCATAAACTTTATAGTATAGTTTCAAATCAGGTAGTGCAACACCATAATGATTTCTTACATGATCTCGGCTATTCAGGATGTTTTATGATTACATGCAAATGTTATAGGTGACTATTCTAAATCCTTGAAGAATGTCATTGTTTTCTTGATGGGGATTTTTAAAAAAATTATTTTTATAAGATTGTTCACAATATTTACATTTAATATTCAAACACCAATCCCATTACATCTTCCCACCACTATATTTCAAATGTTTCTATCCTGAATCCCAAACCCTGTCCCCATAGCAGAACCTAAATGATTTATTTTGTATTGCTTGTTATGAATAATTCACTAAAAGTAAAGTATATATGATGTATGTATGTATGAGATGTCCAGGAATAAATTCACTCATGGGTAAGGCTGATCCTAGTGTGGAGAGAGCCCATGAGCACGGTGGCAGTTGAGTTCTGAAGGTTTTCAGTTTCTGGAGCTGGCTTCGTTGGGGTGGGGAGGGGCCTCACTGGCACCCTTCCATGTTACCCTGAATAAAACAGCCTGGTGTGGGGTCTGGAGGCATATTTATGACATGTCATTGTGTGCCCTCTCTCTTGATGGGGATTATGTTGAATCTATATATTAATCTAAGTAGGATGGCTATCTTGACATTGGTGATTCTTATAATCTTTGAACCTGGACTATATTTCCATTTCCTAAGATCCTGTTCTATTTTTTTCTTATATGATCTGTGATTCTCGCAGACTTTCATCTTTCTCCTCTTATGTTACTTTGATTTCTAGACACTTGATGCTTTTGTACACTGTTTTAAATCAAGTAGTCTTTTTTTAAATCTCTTTTTCTTCTACTTCGTTAAATGTCCCTTAAAATAATAGAAATGAAGGAACAAAATACTAGAAGCTACAGGAAATGCATAGCAATATAGGCCTATATTGGGAAAGAAGAAGAAGCTCAAATCAGCAACCTAAACACACATCTTAAGAACCTATTAAAGGAATTATGAACAGATTTAAAACTGGTAGCAGGAGGGAAACAATGAAAGCTAGAGCACTAATCAATAATGTAGAAATAAAGAATATAATTAAAAAGGATAAATGAAAAGAGTAGCTGTTTCTTTGAAAGAATAAATACCAAAAACTCTAAGTTAGACACAATTAAAAATAGAAAAAAATCCCGTAAGTTTGATAAGATTTAAAAGGGGGAAATTATAATAGATACATAAGAAGATCATGTGCTGCTATGATGGACATCTCTCTGATGTCAATCTGCATATCTTTGAAGAAATGGATTGATTCCTAGAAATATATAATATTCCAAAATTGAATGAGGATGAAATTGAAAACCCGAATGGACAAAAACCATGTAAATGGCTTAGAGAGATAGTACAGTGAGTAGAGTGTTTGCCTTGTACATGGCTGTCCCAGGTTTTTGTCCTGGTACTAAATATGATCTCCTGAGCACCATCGGAAGTGATCACTTAGCACAGAGCCAGTAGAAAGCCCTGAGCACTGCCAGGTCTGTCCCAAATAAAAATATATGTATTTATATTTATATAAAATAAAATAACACCAAAAATCATACTATAGGAAATTGAAATTAATTAAAATCTCCCTAAGACAGAAGTCCTGGTAGAGATAGGTTCATTGGTGGATTCTATCAAATCTTCAGTGAAGATTTATCTATATTCTTCAGGATCTTCCAAAATATTAACAGAACATGAATCCTTCCTAACTCTTTGATGAAGCCACCACTAAACTAATACCCAAACAGATTAGACCAATATTACTGATGATCAACTATACAAAAGTACTAAACAAAATCTTAGCAAACTGAATCCAAATCCAACATATCAATACACTATTATCAAATAAGATTTACACAGGGGTGCAAGAATGAGTCAACACATGCAAGTTGATTAATGAAATATACGACATCAACAAAAGGGACAAAATTTGTGTGAATATATCAACTGATGCAGATAAAGCTTTTGACAATGTTCAGCAATAGTTCATGATAAAAACATTGAGTAAAATATAGGGAGAAGGAAACCGTGAAGATTTTGCTTTTGTCATTTTTGCCAATGGATTAAGTTTGTAACTGTGCCTCACAGTGGTTCACTAATAAAAAAATTAAAAACAAGCAAACAAACAAAAGCTTCTGAAGACCATACATGTTTTAGATCTGTTTTCTATTAAAAAAAAATCATAGACCTGTTTTTCTCAATGCATGCTTTTTGTATTCCGGTCTAGTAAGATTGGAGGTTTAAGTCTGGTATTTGATCTTTGATTTACCCAACTCTTTTCTCTGAATAAAATTGCAAGTCTACACTTTGTTTCACATAACCCCTTTCTCCTTGGTATTGTGCTTCTTAGCTCTGAAACTAGCTGTGTGTGTCAGGGCAGAAATCTCCAGAGAGTGTGGCTGGATTCTTCAGTAGATTTTCTCAGTGGGGACCATATGGGATTCTATTTAATTCAGGTTTAATGTTTTCTTTCCATTGGTGCCTGGGGAGTGCTCTCAGATCATTCTTTTTTGAACCATCTTGACCTTGCTCCTGTTTTAATCTAGTCTTGAGAAAATGTATAAGAAAGTGAATAGGACTTCCAATCTATGGCTTCCTTACCAGGACACCATCCTTATCCTTCCCCATTATTTTAATTTTGTATTTCAGGAAAGAAAAAAATTAAAACTTACAAATTTATTTCTGTATTTTAGGAAAAGCACAAACTTGCAAGTCACAAGTTAATTTTGCTATTCTTTGAAAGTTTAACTTTCTTATTGAGTAGCTAAGGTGCACATTCCTTTACTCTCATCTTCATAATTTCTAATGCAGTCTTAATTTTTTATGCAAATAATTTTCTAACTTCATTTATTTACTTTTTTCACTCCGTCAATATTCTGTTTTATCTTCTAAGCAAAGCCACAGCGTATAAGTCGTATATTCATGAATTGTTTTCTGCCAGTCTTCTAAATTTGGGACTAAATAAAAATCAGACTTTTGGTAATCCTTTTTTTATTGAATCATTGTGAGATAGAGCATTGCAAAATTGTTTATGATTGCATTTCAGCCATACAATGTTCCAACATCCATACCTTCACCAGGTAATTTTCCAACACCAGTGTCCCCAGTTTCCTCCCCTCCCTTCAAGCCATCCCCACCCCACCCCCCCGCCTCTATATGACAGGCATCTCTCTTCTCTCACTTTCTTTCCCTTCCTCTCTCTCATTTTAGGCATTATGGTTTGTGATACAGATGCTGAAAGGTTATCAGATGATAACTCTTATTCTCATTTTCTATGTTTATTTTTCCCCTTTTACTAAAATTTCATAGTTTATGAACAATTTTTATTGATTTCATTGCACTTTTTGTTAAACCTCATTTTTATTTAAGAAAGATTTTGCTCACTTGGTGTTTGCTAAAATGGTGACTAGTTTGTCCATATTTTTCTCCACTTTAGGGATGGGAGCACTATATTCAGTATATTTTGAGGTTAAAAGTATATGTCACATGTCTAGCTTTTGTTTTGCTTAGTTCTATTTTGGGGGGGGCCACAAACAGCAGTGCTCAGGGGACTAATGCTGACTTCGATTCCAGAAATGACTCATGAAGGTGCTCAAGGGACCATTTTCAGTACCAGCAATTGAGCCATATCACAAGAAAGACAGATGCTTTGACTCCCAAATTGTCTCTCCAGTTCCTATTTCTGATTTTCTAAGCAGAAATTATTTTAGCAATATCATTTTCTTGTAACTATACGGCTTGGTTCTGTTTTTCACTAGTTGTCAATATAAATGTATTCTCAAATAAAATACATGAGAATGCTGATCTGAGACTAAGCTGACTGTTGGCTGTTAATGAGTTTTCAGTAGTCATTATTGATCCAGTATGTGTTGTCATGTCTGGTTGTTGAGACTCTCCTTACTTGGGTCCTATTAAGTGTGATGCACATTAATTTTCATGCTTTTCTATATTCTCTTGGCCAATTAACATGAACCACAATCTTTGTTTGCACTGTTCCAAGACCTTTGGTCAGGCTGGCAACCTTGCCATCTTTATTCCTTTAGTCCACCGACTCCTTATGTCCTGTTTCACCCACCATAGATCACACAGATGAATAAATGTCCTGTGTGTCCTTCAATAATAGGCAGAGGATTTCTAGTTTGTCTCTGGCTAATTTATCAGTTGGAGATAAAAGGAAGAAATAGAACGGACATATAAACCACTATGATTTTGACGCTATTCCCTAAAAATATTTTAAATCACTATAAATTACATTCTTATGTAGAAGATTATTAAATTTGATAAGCAAAATTATTATCAAGTATACATGATTCCCATAAAAGTCACCATCATCACTATGTATAATTAAATAATGAAATGGTGTATATAATGAAATAATTATACACATAATGCATATAAGGAGCATAATGTAGTCATTTTGAGAATATTTAGAAAAACATCTGAAACATAAGTTGCTTTTCAGAAATATTTTTTGAAGATTTTATCTTCTCTAGAATATTCAGTCAGATGAAAAAAGATTCAATGAATGAATTCATATATAAAACTAACTGATTTCCAACATGTGTTGAAATGATATCATTTTTCTTTTTCCAATTAATAATAACTTTTCATTAGAAACACAAAACACTGCAATGTAGAATGCCTTAAACTAAAAGTTAAATGTTTTAGTTTACAATCTTGATATTTATTTTTGCATTTTTTGGTTGTTGCTTTATTCTTTGCTTTTGTCTGATCACCACCATTGAATATAGTTAGACCTCAAAAGATTTGTATCAAACATATTGAATTATAACTTTGTCAATAGACTATGAGGTATGTATATGAAATGTATATCAATTGGCTATGAATCTTAGTGATTTAAATTTAATCTTAATTAAAAAATTCACTTTTAATTAAAGGTTATTTCCAGACAACATGATTAAGTGTATTTAATTATAACTTAGCAAATATCACTTTATATGCAAGTAATGTTACAATAAGCAGTATAAGAAAATAATGCTGAAATAAAGTCAACCTGAAAATATGTTTTCAATATTTTTAGTTTTTATTATATACAAGCTCCTTAGTGAACAGAAATGAGAGGTAGAAACCCCAGTACATGAGAGAAATAGCTGAATGTTTTGTTTGAAATTTGCTACTTCTGCTATAAATTTTTTATGTTGCATGATTCTTAGCCCCCACACTGCTACCTATCATGATTTTTATTATAGTATTCTCACATTAATATAGTATCTTGATTTTTTTTTTACTTTCTTAGGTCACCCCTGGAGATGCACAGGGGTTACTCCTGTCTCTGCATTCAGGAATCATTTCTGGCAGTGCTTGGGGGACCATATGGGATGCTGGGGATCAAAACTGGGTAGGCTGTGTGCAAGGCAAACGTCCTACCCACTGTACTATTAACTCCAGTCACAGTATCTTAATTTTTTGAGTAGCCTTGTAGAATACACTCAAGGGAGAATCTATTGAACAGGTTGAGTTCTGGGAACGTAGTACATAGTCAATGGTGATTTCTGTGGAATAGGCCACTATATAAGCACCAGTAAGTATATTCAAGCTTTATTGTTTTGGCATTGTCTTTATGCTCAGTAATTCTGAGCTCAGCGAGTTGGGTGTTCGCTTTGCATGCAGCCGACCCGGGTTCGATTCCTCCACCCCTCTGGGAGAGCCCGGCAAGCTACTGAGAGTATCTTGCCCCCACGGCAGAGCCTGACAAGCTACCCGTATCCTATTCTATGTGCCAAAAACAGTAACCACAAGTCTCACAATGAAGACATTACTGGTGCCCGCTCGAGCAAATCAATGAGCAATGGGATGACAATAATACAGTGATACAGTTCTAGAACACAAATCCTTGGAAAGATATTTAAGAATCATTTCTGGGGCTGGAGCAATAGCATAGCGGGTAGGGCTGTTTGCCTTGCATGTGGCGGACCCGGGTTTGATTCCCAGCATCCCATATGGTCCCCTGAGCACTGCCAGGAGTAATTCCTGAGTGCAGAGACAGGAGTAACCCCTGTGCATCGCTGGGTGTGACCCAGAAAGAGAAAATAAAGAATAATTTCTGTTTTACTATGCATTTTATTTTTATGTTTTCTTTGTAGAATGCTGTAGGTTCCTGGTAAATAATACAATAGTGCTTTCTTGCTTGCTTCTATTCTTACTTTTTCTTCTAAGAGTATTTTTTTGAATTAAATCTTTAGCAACTTCTGGTTTCTCAGCAATAATAAATGTTATCATATTTCTCTAATTGCATCTAATCCTTGTCATGATTATTACAATAAAGTCAAACAGTTAACTTATTACTGCTGTAATCAATTGTTAGCATTTGCTAATAGAACTTAGTAATAATATAATTAGTCCCAATAAAATGCTAAGCAGATTGCTTCCTCATTATTAAATTCCTAAATATGGCTTATTTTGTTTTATACCAATGGCTAAGTAAAAGAATTTTCTTTTTTCCCCTGTCATCTAAACACAATTAAAAAGGAAAGCCTTCTTGTAGACTATAAAATAAAATTTTCCATGAAACAATTTCACTTTCATTAGCATTTTTCTGAGTTTTTTTGTTATACTTGAAATACCCAAACTGTTTCTTATTTCGTGTCACCCTGTATTTTTCAATTAATTATTCTATAAATTATATTAAAATAATTTATTCAATTTTTGATAAACTTTCATTACTATAGTATTGTTTTAGTGTTTCTCTTTGGTTTATGGAAACAAACCAAATTCAACATTATTAAAACCAAATTAGGTTGAAGCTTCTTTATGTGGTCCACAATTGATTTTTTTTTCCTTCTAAGTGTTAGGAGAGCTAACATTTCGTCTCTATCTCTGTTTACTTTGTTCATGTTTCATTATTGATGACTGGTAAATCTTTGCTGTGTCTATTTATTTCTAAAGATGGTTAGAGATGCCTGGAAGCGACAAACGTAATGAGAAAGTGCATACTTCAAAACATTGAGTGTTGTTAAATTTAACTAGCTTAAGCATGGGCAGAATTATTGAGAATGGGTTGTCATGGGGTCAGACACTTTGGAAACATTAGGCTATATTATAGAGATAGAGAAAATATACAACTTTCCACATTCTCTGTTCATTTTAGGAAAGTATTTGTCATGTGACTTCATAAGCAATTTTCTGTGATAGCAATCAAATTGATTGTGACAGGCATCTCTAAGTGAATTAACATAATTAATATGATTTTATTAACCAAGCTAACATGTTTTTCCTCCCAGAAAATTTGACAGAACCTAATCCAAACAGTATTTGGCCATTGGCAAAGTGGAATTGTGTCTCTCCCATAACCCCTGCTACTTGCCATTGGTATTGGTCCAGTGAGTTTTCAAAGGCAGAGCTCTTTAGGCAGGTGTCAGATGCTAGAAATATGAGCGATCCTCGTTAAGTGAATGTGATAATTATGAATTCTATTGAATGAACAATTTGTTCTGAGGTCTAGGCATTAAAAGCTTTCACAAAGAGACAGAAGGAACTAATATTCTTCTGTCTCTTAGGGGTTTATAGACATGGTCAAATGCATGGATCCATGCAGCAGGATAGTAGAAGTTATGCAAGGTGTTAGTTTAGGAATGCATTGAAACTCAAAGAACCATTATAGAATTGCCACCAGGAGATAAATGTAGAGGGATTTTTATATTTCTGAGAAACCACTGTGCTCATTATTTCTATGGCATCCTGACCCTTTGACCCTATTAGATTAATTCAGCACACATTTATTAAATGCGTAATGCAGTATACTCTGTTGGCTCTTCTTGTTTCCAAATAGTAAACAGTTTTATCTTTATCTTAAAAAATTAATATCTTCCTGCCTTTTTTCATGAGAAAAATATTTTCATTTAAAAAATGCCTGTTTTATTTCCCCTTTTCTCTGTTTCTATCCACACACATATTTTGCTTATAATAGGAGCACACACATATATAATGCAGATGTTGACAAGAACAATACTTATAATTGCAAAAGAAGATTATGAGAGCAGGGAAAGGAGTAATTACTTTATAACAGAGGAATTAAATTTATGTTGTAAAACTCTGTATTTAAGTTGTTGTTTAGAAACAGCTCTATGCACAATAATTATGATGGATAAATGTAGTTATAAATTTAAAATAAATAAATGATTATCAGAATTATGCATAAAAACAGATTGGTTGAAATAAGAAAACACATGAGCATCTAAGTTAGGCTCCAGAAAGGTGGTGTGGGTTGAAACAGGCAAATAAGATGTTTTGCCCATCTTGCACAGTGCTGGTTAGTACTTAGTCCATCTCTTTATATAAACTTATAAGTCACATTGGTTTACAAGACTATATATGTTTTTGTGGACACAACTTCTTACCTATTCAAAATGTAAATTTCCTTGCATGCCTGACAACCGAGCATGTTTATCCCATCCCTCCACCTCCTCTGGTAACCTTGGTTCTGTAGACAGATTCAAGGGATTGGTCTTGTTTGGCTTTTCTGTTCCCTTGCTTTATTTCTCTATGTCAAATGAGTGAGATCATTAATACTTGTCTTCTTTCTGACTTGCTTTGCATGACCCTTTCCAGTTCCATTTGCAATGCCTCGAAAGAAAGGTTGCCTGTTTTTTTTTCTTACAGCTGAGTAGTATTCTATTGTATGCAGTATACATACAACACACACACTCACCTTTTGTAGCCCACTCATTTGTTATTGAGAAATTTATTAACATATCTGTCACTTGTCACTTGTCATCCCATTGATCTTCGATTTGCTTGAATGGGCGCCAGTAACATCTCCATTCATCCCTCTCACTTGCTAGTGTAGGCCAATGGTATCTGCTCGCTCCAGGTACACGAAGAGCCTCAAACCGTTCATTCAGGGATTTAACGAAGAAGTCTGACCATCTTGTTGGTGGGCTGCTATGAGGTCTTTTGATGTCCCAATCTCTGGCGCCCACCCCCAGGGATCAACAACATATCTTATTTAATGTAATTATTCTAATAATTCTATGACCTAGACTTTTTTCTTTTCTTTTTGGGTCACACCCACCGATGTTCATGTGTTACTCTTGGCTCTGCACTTGGGAATTATTTCTGGTGGTGCCGGGAGAAACAAATGATTGCTGGAGATGGAACTCAGGAACGCTGTGTACAAGGCAAATGCCCTGTCCACTGTACTATCACTCCAGCCCCAGAGATTTTATTCTTACTTTATAGATCGGACAACAGGATTTGTTTTTTCAGTATCAGCCCCACCACAAGTGTCAAGTTCCCTCCACTAGTGCCCCAGGTTTCATCCAAATCTAACCATTATTTGTAGCAGTAAATCCCAGGTACCTTAATTTGATCACTTAATTTAATAGAGTGTAAATGTATGAGAAAGGTAGTAAACAAAGATCAGAATCTAGGCCTGTCTGAATATATGTCTGTAGAATTTACTCATTTCAAATGACTGTCAGTGTTTATAATATTTAGTCTTAAATAAAAGCTTTGTTTAAGCTTTTATATAATGATATAGGCTTTTTGGATTCTATGGCTTTCTAAAATATATATAGAACTATATATATATACACACATGTATATATTATCAGCAAAAACACATATATGTAATTATCTGCAGACAACTTTTTGCTTTGCTAAACTGATATTCCTTACATATTAGGCATTTGGTTGCAAGATTTATAGACTAAGCAAAATAAAAACTATGAACTTTTTCTCAAAATTATTAAAATTGCTAGGAGGTCTCATGGATAACTATTTTCATATATTTTAGTTCTTTGAATTAAATACAACTATTACTTGACTTGGTAGAATTGAAGAAATGATTTGTTAAAAACTATTATTCACTCTTCCTTATTTTCTATTCATTGTGAAGCAGCATAAAGAACTTAAATTTATATAGCGAGGTAAGAATACTTAGTACAACTACAAAGTGATAATTTTAAAACCTATACTCATTTCTATTAGTCATAGAAGCTATACGTTTTTAAGTCTAGTATTATATAAATAAATATGCAAGAACAAGGCTAATCAAAATTAAAACAAAATTATTTATCTCTTGTCTGATTTGGTGCTTGTGTAGTCTCTTGTTTACTATTTTATCATTTTTCAATGTGACCTCAAGATTTCACTAGCAGTGTTTAGAAATTCGTGTCAGTCTCCATTTTGCAAATGGTCATTTATGTTATTATGCTAATAAGTTGAATAAGTTTAACATTGGCCTAGGAGTGGATTTGAGTAAGCTTCTGGGAAACCTCCACAAATTCACAAAGTTAATGGCTTGACCTCCCAATTCTCCAATGTAAAATAAGCTATAATGATTTTTTCAGGCTCTCAGCTCCCTTGCATTTTATTAAAAAAGCACTCCCATTTGCTTCAAATGACTTGACTTCCCTTATAATCTAATTGTAAATGAGTAATCCCTTATTTTTCTTTAAAAATGATTCAGGACAGTGTTTGATTTGGATTGTTCTTACAAAAAAATATTCTAAGTATATGATCTGTACTGAATGAAATTTTGGAATTTAAGACACCAGGAGACTACTTCAAGAGACACTGCATATATTTGAACAAATGACCAAGGAAGAAATATGTTAAATGTATTTAATACTTATTTGATTCAACAGTATATTGGAAATATAGGAAAAATATATAAAACATACAAAGATACTCCATGCATTAAAAATAACTTAGCAATTGCTAAATTTTATTTTTAACATTCTTTGTTAATTCTAACAATTTTTTTTATATTGACTCTGTCATTGTACTTATATATCTGGGTTTGTTATTTAGATTTGGGAAGGTGGTACTCAAGCAGGCTTAGATTCCTAAGACTACTTGGTCAACTGAACCGGATATTTTAATTCTTGACGATGATGGATGCAGCAAGGGGGATGACTATCACCAAGACCAATTTAGTTTCCTCTGGGGCTAAATCTGATGATGTTTGTGGGCTACGTTAGGCCAGAAACTAAGGGCCCCAAAGTCAGGTGTTTTGAATTCAAAGGATGCACTCCAGCCTCTAAACTTTGTGCTAGATCCTCTATCTCTATAGCTCTATTTTTAATGAGTAATTACTCTCTCATAGCTATTATTTGAATAAACAGATGATGGCCAAAAGAAGATCTTACTATTTTTTATAAATTTTAATAAATGATAAGAGGAAAATAGTTTAGTCATTTTGATCATTGTGATATATTATTACTATAAGCTTATTATTTTGCTATAAAATATAATTTTATCATTATTAATAGAAGTTAATAATATGAACTTATAAAAGAAGCTAATCAAATTAGTCAAGGGTTTATTTACATCTGACCAGTGATATTCTTTGTATTCCTTGATAGTAACAAACACTTATTTATGGGTTGCAAAAGAAATTATAGTTATAAAACAATCATTATGAAATATAGTTCAAAAACCTTTACTTTTTATCTCTCTCTCTCTTTAAGATTTTCTGAAGCAACAAATGGGATATTATATCAGAAGAGTCGAGAAATATTAATTCTCCCTGGTATGAGAAGGGAAAGAAAATCTCCTATTTCTTTTGAATTCGTCTCTAATAGCTTACTTAAGGTTGACTTAATCTACTGCTTTCTAATAGCATCTTTATTAGTTTTGAGTTAAAGAAGGTTGGTGTTTGATCATATGGCCTTATAATAGCCTTTTCCCTGGCATGGCATTTATTTCGAACTGACTTTAGTGTCCTCAATCTTTAGAGTCCTTGTTCTGAGCAAAAAAGTTCACATATTTATTTTTTTTTTCAGTTCTGTAACAGCTAAATAAAGCCATCTTAGAGGGGAAAAAATCTTAGAAACTAGGCATCTTGCCTTTAGTCCTGAATGATTTGTCCCTGATGTCATTTTACATTAAGGTTAAGATTAAAATTCGGAGAGAAACTTCCAGTGGAAAACTGAATGCCAATGTGAAGTGGCTGGTATTACCTAGATTGGCTTTGGCAAGCAACATAGGGCTAAGAGAGACTCTAGAGATATATGCCTAATGCTTGGTTAACAAGCAGATGCCAGTTTTATAAATGGAATGCTTGTGACTGTGCAGTCTCAGAAAGGTCATTGTGGGTTGCTGAGAGATTCACTTTAAGTCTACAGCACAGGAAACTGTGCTGAAAGGTACTTATTCAGATGTCAACTGTAAAAAATAAATAAAATCCTTCAAGTCACCATTTAGAGTGCTTAAAGTTTGAAAATGGTCTACTGGTTGGGAAATAAGGCATAGTCCATAAGAGAACATTCTCATTTCTCATAATAGCAGCTTTGGAAGTCATATATCTGAGAGAATAATTTGCCAGAAGACAGGATGATTATCAGAGGGGAATTAAGAAAATTTAGCATTATGAGTTATTATTAGATCTAAGCACTTTTTAATAAGGTTTTAATCCAGTTCATGAAAGATTGAGAAATACAAATTAAGAAAAAATACTATCTTAAATTGCTAGTTAATGTATATAATTTTTATAACAACTAATTATTCATTTCTTATCTTTGCATTGACCAGTGGTTTCTTGCAGCCAGTAGTTAAAAAAATTGAATTTCAAACACTGAAACATATATAAGCATCATTTGGCATTAAAATGACATTCAGGTAACCTAAATTTGTATACTTGGCACAGTCTCGTTTTCAGAATATATACAGACTTTCTTGTCACTATTGCTCAGCCCTTTGAAATTGATGACTCTGGACCATGGGCAGGGAATTACCACAGTGTATCTGGAAAATTGTAGCTCTAACTGGAACTTATTTATGTAGAAATTTTTAATCAGTATAAAAAAAAAGAATCATAGACATAAAAGAAATTCAAGAGATAATTTATACCCTCTGTGTCTTCAAAAAGTGAAAAAAACCCTCTTTAATATCATCCGTGTCTATGTGCTAAAACTAAATGGAGAGTTGTGCAAATCTCCAGTGAATTTTAGTTAACATTACCGAATATGTAGATTGTTTTGTTTGGGGGTGAAACCTGATGGTGCCCTGTAGGATATCATTGGTTTGTCCTTTCTCCCTTGCCACAGAGTTTGAACTTATCTGGTAATAATCTCTAAACATTTTTAGACAACATTGGTATGTCCTGTTCCCCTTGTCACAAGGAGCTTACCCATGAAAGTGCTCCCGAGTCATTCCCATTCCTTTGTCTATCTGTAACCACTTCTATGCTCTCTTCCCCAACCAGTTAATCAGCTTTTCCCCTAATCAGACTCTGTTAATTTGTAAGGTCAGACCTTTCTAGGACACAGAACTTGTATTGTAAGTTAATATTGCCTTTCTCCTCTCCTTGTGCTTTTCGAACAGTTTACTTTAAAGCAATGTCTTTTTTGTATGGACAAAAAAAGACAGTTGTTAATATGCTTTTGTAACATGGGATTTAATTGGCTTCAAATATTATTCACTCCCGGGCATCTGCTTTCTCGACTTAAGCCTCAGCTGCCCTTATTTCCTAGCACCCCCAAAAGCAGGGTCCCGACGAGGGACGGGATGGACCCAGGGCAAGTGGTGAGTTATGTGCTACCCTGGCATCGAGATGGGCCTGGCCAAAGTGCCTAATGCTTAACTATAAGTCAAGAGCTTGGTCATGGACAAATGCTGTCATGATCCAAAAGTAACGACGAGACTAGGACCCTGCTAGGGATAGGAAAGACTAATCTGGCCTAAGCACTGTGGTCTGAGATCAAGATGAATCTAGGAGAGTAATTCTATAAGCTGAATGCATTTCTTGATGTGCCCATACAAAATGATTGACATTATGAATGCTTATATGTTAGTTGGACAAGGAGAGGAGAAATACACCCATGAGACTCTGCTCTTGGGCGGGTCGTCCTGCTTAAAGAGAATCTGTCCTAGAAGAAGCATCCCCTGAGGGAAAGAACTTTACCCCCATTGATTGTCACCACACCTATGTGTAAGCCCCAACCCCTCATTCTTGGGAATTTAACTAGGCTGAAAGAGTGGGCTGGGGCCAGTCCCAGTGCCAGATCTGGAGAAGCCAGATGGAGATCCAGATCCAGAGGAGAAGGAGAATGAAGTAGCATGGGGGAGGAAGAAGCAGGAGGAGAATCAGAGGAGAATGGAGATGGGAATGGAATAAACTGCAACTGAGACCAACCAGCCTGGCCCTCGTTCCTTCCTTCACCGGCCTCATCATCGCCATCAACCTCCCTGGGGTGGGAGAAAGCGGCTGGAGACTACCGAACGCGGGTGACAGGAGAGATAGAGAGCCACTGCCCTGTGCCCGGTGTGGTGCCTCCTTCCTTTTTTGTGTGTTTACTCAGTACCCAGGGATTACATCTGTTTCCGTGCTCAAATATTTTTCCTGACTAACTTGGGGGACAATATATGGTGCCAAGATTTAACCCTGGTCAAATGCATGCAAGGCAAGCACCTTACCCATTGTACTGTCTCTCTGACCTGATAGTGTATTATTTAAAGAAAAAACTTAAGTTCCAGAGAAACCATGTATTGTATTAAGGATTCACAGCCATGTTGCTAAGTATTAGTAAGCCTCATGCTGTGGCCTCCTACCTGCTCTATTTGCCTTGCTATCTATTACTTTATTTCATAAATTTAAAAAATTTTGCAGCAAATTAACATTTGTTTTATAATTTTTTTAATTGTTCCAAGGTTTTATTTACCTCATTTACTGTAACTAGAGCATGGTAAAGAGTGACTAAGAGTTTCATGTTGCGTTGCTTCTTACTTGGAAGATACACATTCATACAGAGGTTCCAATTTGATTCATGTCCCTAGATCTTGTTATTTTAACACAGAGATGGAGTTAAAAATATTTGAGGCTTTTTTTTAAACCATTCTGATTGCAACAAACTGAATAGTTTACGCATGTTCTGCCATGGAAAACCCATGGAATATGCAGTGTCCTTAGAGAATTTTCCAGTGAGAAGACTAAATCAAAGGGAAAACCTGGAATGGCCAGTTGTGGCAGAACTGTGTCAAACTGTAAAAGCTGCATTTTTGCGCGTGCTATTCTAAGTTGAAAAGTTTAGTTAATTTGATTCTGAAGCAATGATTTTGATGTCACTCGTGTCAAGGCAAGGAGGATACGTGATTTACATCATCTGCTTAAATCCCTGACTAGGCTACTGCATGTCACAGTGAAGTCTCCTTTCCTCAGACTCCGGAATATCTGCAGACAGAAGGTGGTGCTGTTGATTAGGGACCACACATAGCTCACCTTTCTCCATCAAACTTACCCAGCACTGCATCAGTTGTTTTTGCTTGAGCAGGAAAAACAACAACAGGAACACACAAACAAAACCTCATAGCCAACTGAAACTTATTCTGACATTTGACTTCAGCTACTTTTCTTAAAATCGACCGGGAGATTACTTAAATTGTGTTATTCTTTATATTTTGGGTACGTATTGGAAGCTGTGCACGAAAAGGTAAGTTCTTACAAAAGAGTCCATGCGATTCTTCTTTGTGCAAGAAGGTTTAACATTACCTGCCAGGACAGTAAAACTTCCAGAGACGTGGGTGATTCATTTGTTCTCTGCACATGCTAAACAGCTTTGTGATCATACTGTAAGGTATCTGTTCTGGGGAGGGATGACAAATACCAAGGGTAAGTACATTCTCCTGTATCTTGAAAAACACAGGGATTATAGGGGTTGGATAGCCTAGAGCATCTGAAATGCCATAGAATTAGGTCAATATCACAAAGCTGATTTAAAGTTCACAAATAAGAGTTAAGGCTAAAAGTCAATTAGAGAAAGCAGGAGCTGAAAAAAAATCTAGGACAGCAAAAACATATTCATGTACTTAGAAAAAGAAGGGCCCAAGAGCCTCTTATTAGCATATTGGCTAACACCAATATGGGAGAGTCATGTTTAGATTAAAGGATATTTTTATGACATGATATAGGATGACATCTTTTGGAGGAAAACACAGCCAAGAGGAGAGTATTAATTAGCAATAATTGTAAGTTTGAACCTTTCACTGAACTTCAGGATGTATTTATTCCCCTTTTCCAAATTGTCAAAGGAATTGTAAGCTTCCCCTTTGCACCCCAGAAGTTGTAGGTAAATTTGACTCATCCTGGTGGAGATACTCGACATAAAGCTGTGGCAGGAGATACTAAAGTCTATTGGCTTAGAAATAAACTTTGAAACCAGACTGTTGGTATTTTACATAAGGCTCTATCATTTGTTAGTTGCTTATTGTGTGTGTCTCAATCACACCACTGGGGATAAAAGGATTACCTAAATCATGGCCCTGTGTATTGCTCTTTAGCTTATGCAGGTAAAGCATGCTGAAAACGGTCTGGCTCATGTTTAAGTGTGGTCTCCACGGCTGCTATTATTCCTCTTCAGGCAGTTAACGTGTGAAAGGGAGCAAAACCCAGAAGCTTTATGAATGAGGATGTCTTCTTTTCCACTATCCCCATCGTCCATGCTTGTCATGAGCCCTCTTTGGAACATGCTCTTACACTGCAGGCATCAGAGGTGCTTAGGCCAGTGTCTCTTAGCCCTTTGCAAACTGTCATCTCAATCTAGCCTTGGGTGCTTCCTGCGCCTGCTCCTCTCTTCATGCTACTAGTTCGCTCTCTAGCCATGCCTCCTTCCCTTTGCACGTTTTTTACCTGTGTTTCCCTTAGAATATTCCTGGATGCAAAACACAGCGTTGGGTTTACTATGTAAATGTCTAGATAAAGTCAATGATGGAATAATTTGCCATTTCACAGAGACAAAACTTGTAAACTGTTTGTACACTTACTTAAGTCACTAAACTATTATCCAAATAAAATGTATTTTAGAAAGGGAAACAGTTGCTTTAGTTGTACTGAGATCTTAACCAGTTACATGAACAAACTTATGTGACCTTTAGCATTAAGACCAAAAAAAAAAAGCGCTAACCAAAAGCTATAAAAACAATCCAACAAAATCATGATCTAGTGATCTAAAACAAAATCATGTTTTAGATAGTAAAGATGCTTTTTAGTGTGTTGTCTGATACTCACTTTTCCATCATCATTACACCTTCCCACCACCAGTATTTCTAATTTTCCACCACCATTCAAGCCAGCCTGCCAGGGGCAGATGCTAGATAAATTATTTTCTATTGCTTATTATGAATACAGAGCGGTAGCACAGCAGGTAGAACCTTTGCCTTGCATGCGGCTGACCCAGGATCGATTCCTCTGAGAGCTTGGCAAACTATTGAGAGTATCCTGCCTGCAAGGCAGAGCCTGGCAAGCTACCCATGGTGTATTCGATCTGCCAAAAACAGTAACAAGATGTCTCACAATGGAGATGTTACTGGTGCCCACTCGAGCAAATCGATGAACAACGGGACAACAGTGCTACAGTGCTATTATAAATATCATGAGAGGTCTTTTGTGGCCATGTGCTTCTAACCTCTGAAATTATAAATGGTTGGGATCCAAAGACATCTCTGTAGGGAGCTAATCCATTTTGAGATTCTTTTGTGAGTCTCTGGATCAAGACTGTTGATGCACTGAGATGGTGCCCAGAGGCAGTAGTGGATGTGACAGGACCCCAAGCCAGAGGGGAGTTGGAAGGGCCGGCCTGTCTCCGCTGATGCCATGTGGCCTGGAGTCTTAGTCCCTGAACTTGTGTACCTCAGTTTTGTTTCTGGAAGCTCGTGGTTTCATCTGGAGTTTCATCTGGAGTGTGAGGGAGAACACACCAGCTCCATCTGAGATGCCTGGTGGAATTGGCTCGGTTCAAGGTCCAGAGAGATCTCTGGTGAGCTGCTGTCTTCCGGAATTCATTACTCTGTCACTGTCACTGTTATCCCGTTGCTCATCGATTAGCTTGAGTGGGCACCAGTGACATCTCCATTGTGAGACTTCCTGTTACTGTTTTTGGCATATCGAATACTCCACGGGTAGTTTGCCAGGCTCTGCCATGAGGGCGGAATATTCTCAGTAGCTTGCTGGGCTCTCGGAGAGGTGGAAGAATCAAACCCAGTTTGGCTGCGTGCAAGACAAATGCCTTACCTGCTGTACTACCGCTCCAGCCCAATTCATTACTCAAATTAGGTATTTATATCCTAAACCCTTAGTAGATATCTCAAACAATTAGGACATAAATAAGTTGTTTACTTTCATACCTTAATATATGAATTATTATGCAGTTCTTTTAATCTAAAGAAATAAAGTTCTTTAAGAAATTAAGTTGTGTGAAGTTTTTGAGACATTAACGGAAATGCTTATGGAAAAAACGGAATTATTTCTGCTTAAAGGTAAAAAGTGAAAAAATGAAAACAGAACCTACTTTGGTAAAATTCAGTTCTGAGAAGGAGGGGTGCTGCTGATATGACAGCTTTGTCCCTGAATATTGTCTAGATTGAAGGTCAGGAAACATAATTAAACAGAGATCTTCAATTCAAGACTAGGTGAACAATTCAATTATATTATCGTTTAATAGAGTTACTGCTACATGAGACTTGGTTTTATTTCCTCACAGATCATAAAGTCTTAACAATTAAATCTTTTTTATTATTGATGGATAAAATAATATAGAGCCTAAAAATAGCACTATAGCACTGTAGCACTGTCATCCCTTTGTTCATCGATTTGCCAGAGCAGGCACCAGTAACGTTTCCATTGTGAGACTTTTTACTGTTTTTGGCATATCAAATATGCCACGGGTAGCTTGCCAGGCTCTCCTGTGTGGGCAGGATACTCTCAGTAGCTTGCTGGGCTCTCCAAGAAGGACGGAGGAATCAAACTTAGGTCGGCTGAGTTCAAGGCAAATGCCCTACCCACTGTGCTATCACTCCAGTCCCTAAAAATAGCAATCAAATAATTTCTAAACTTTGGTCTATAAATGTAAGATACCTTTTTATCCTTTTAAAAAATTTGCTACAAAATTCTAAAGCATTGATTAGGAGTGTTGATTTGCCAAATTTTGCCTCTAGTTGATATTGCCTTTCCCAACCTTTATATTAGTAAAATTGAATGAATTGTTGTATAAATCTTTTATTATGACTTTGGCCACCAGTCAATATTGAGCTTTTGTTTATTATTTTGCAACTGAATTGATTTGGAGACAGATTGGTTTGTTTTTTTGTTTGCTTGTTTTTGGTCTTACTCTAGAAAAGATAATGATTCAATAGATTTTGGAAAAAATAAAATTCTAAATTTTACACTATTTAAAAAAATGCTATTTAGTAACTGTATTTTCTCCAAAATATTTTAAATATCTTCCTTAAAGAGTAACAATATATTGCAAGTGTCTTCCACCCTTTCTACTGTGACATACACAGGAAATATTTCCAGAGCCTGCATACTAATCTTGTGATTTTTCTCTATTTGAAAAGAAAAAGAATATGCATGACCTGGCAGTCAATCTGAAGGCAGTCTTTTCCCTTGATGAATATCTCATCTTTTTGCTTTAGCACTGCAAAATACTTTTGTCCTTTATTTGCCACTAATGGTTATGATAAAAAATTAAATTACTGTTCATCCTTTCAATCTATTTTCCTCTGAGGATCTTTGCCGAAGAACAAACATTTAAAAGAGGATGCGGAAGGTTTCATTTTATACACAGTTCTGTTATATTATTCATTGCAATGCATTTTTAATGTTGGAGAAAGAAAAGTAAAATATATGTTAATTTCTAAGGTGAGACAGGCAGTGATTGAGGGAATGATGAATTCAGAGGCTGGAGATGTGTGCGTGACAATAAAATAAGTTTTTTCCAAATCTTTTTTTTTTTCTCCTGTCGGACAGAAATATGCAAACTTTTGAAGTGAAACCTCATGGGATTATCCCCAATAACTATGATTTTCAGATGCCTCAGATTTTTCAATTGAGAAAGAGGTCCGAGAGGAAGATTATTAAAAACAAAAACAATACTAACAGCCCAACTAAATAAAGAGGCTTTGATGGTTAACATAACTACTAGGATTTTGCTAAATCCCACATGAAATTCCCAACTCTCACCTCCTCAATAATTTTTACATTTCTCAACAAAATTTGTACTCTTGTTGTTCATAAATAAGCCAATTATTTTTCTTAAGTAGGTGAAAAGATTTATGTTAGCCTTCTTTTAACTTATAAAACCTGATGCTTGTTTTACAAGAGAAGCAAATGAATAATGTGCTTTATTTTGTCATGAATTGTCAAGGCTAATGGCTTTCTTTGTCTCATAGTCTCTTGGAATTCAACAATTTATCTTCAATCCAAAAGAATCACAGCATCTGGTAAGGAATCGATTTACAAACTTCTCACAATGTAAGAGAGCAGATTAAAGTTTATAGACTCTGTTCTTCAAGTTCCCATAAGCTTCTCTGCTCCAAAGAAAGAGATGGACCAGCTTTGTTTGATGTAAACAAGAGATAGTGAAAACATATGAGTTCTAGGATATTTTCTCAAATTCTCCAAAGCCATATTCAATCTGTTGTCATCAGAAAACACATATTTTGAATTTAAGGAAGATGAATTTGTGTGAAAAACAAAAACCCTGTCATGTGGAGAATTGTCTATTCTTGGTTTTCTGCCAAATAACAAGTTGTAATTGAATTAGAAGCTAAAATAAAAGGGTATTTTCCATTTAATTTTGTTGAGCAAGAAGGAAAAAATATATGGCATCTTTAGGAAAATATGCAAGGGCGTATATTGCCCATTCAAAATGTTTAATTTTACAATTCCTAAACCTAAAGAAATATAATATATCTAATAAAAGTCAGGTTTTATTTCCATGAATTTGTTGCTCTGTTAACACTTTCTTTCACCATTTTCATATGCATTAAAACAAAATTGGAAATACTACTATTTTGAGCATTTGCAATTTTCTTTTTCTTTTTTTTTTGCCAAAAGCTGCATGTTTGATATTCAGCAATACAATGATCGATTTTCTGATTTAGCTGATATAGCAATTCCTGATATAAAGTGAGCAATTTTCTGATATAGCTCTAAATATTATTATGGTATCACCTCAATGATTTTATTATAGATATGTAATGGTCTTAATCTCATTTTACTTAATTTTTAAATCACTGTTACCACACCAATTGTTTTTTATCAGTGAAAAGGACAATCATTATATGTAGATACCTACAAAGATTCATTATAAATAGCTACATATCAGAACTGAGTAAATAATAGTTAAATTCAAATGACCAGTCTCCCTCACTCTCTCTCTCTCTCTCTCTCTCACACACACACACACACACACACACACAAACACACACACAAACACACACACACACAAACACACCAACAAAACCAAATAACCCTTCCAGAAATTGATTTTTGTCTTATTTTCACAACTTTATATTCCTCTTTATTTGTAAGAAACATACCACATTTCGCTGTATAATCATTGTCACTGCATAATTTTCATGTCTTATTTTAAGTAATATTGGCACAACTGTGTTTTTTAAATAAAAGGATTGACTTAATAGACTCATTCAACTATTTTTTTAATAAAAAATCTAGCATAGTGTGATAATTCTGCAGCAAAATACACTAGACATTTAGTTTGAATTATAGAAATCTGGGATTCTTGGAGAAAATTTTTATTCAAAAATATTGCTACTGTTACCTAAATGTCTAAGCTCAGAGTCACTATCCAGGGGGGGGAGGCCCTCCATGGGCCTGGTGCATTTGGAAGCCAATAGATGTTACCTGGCTGGCCGTAGATTAAGAAAGGTTTGCAGACAGATCACCAGACAATAATCAACAAGCTTTATTCCCAATTCCACAGTTCAGATATAGGGAAGAGCAAGTTCTGGAGAGTGGGGGTATAGTGATAGACTGGAAACAAAGCAGGAGAAGTGTAGCACAAAGAAGTTTTACAGACACAGGGAATTGTGAGTATCCCTGGGGAGTAGATGAGACACAGAAGCAATGCAATGGATGAAGCAAAGGGTGGCAGGGAATCAGGGATGCTGTCTCCTTTGCCAAGGAATCGAAAATCAGATGGGCCAGACATGTAATGCGATTTAGAGATGACTGCTGGACTAGAGCTGTTACCAACTGGATTCCATGGGACGTCAAAAGACCGCATGGCTGCCCACCTACAAGGTGGTCAGACTTCTTCATCAAAACCCTGAATGAATGGTTTGCAGCTCTTCCTGTTCCTGGATCGAGCAGATACTATTGAGTTACACTAGCACGCAACAGGGACGAATGGAGATATTACTGGTGCCCACATGAGCAAATCAAAGATCAACAGGATGACAAGTGATACAAGTGATGAAAAGACTCATAACTCTGACTTGATACCAAATACATTTTGGTGGTAATAATTTTCAGTTTGTAAATATACAAAAATATCTGGAGCCCCTTAATCTAAAACAATGCTTATGTTAATGATATCACTGTCACTGTATCACTGTCATCCCATTGTTTGTCAATTTACTCAGTGGACAGCAGTATCCTCTCTATTACACTCAGCCCTAATATTTTAGCAGCTTCTCTTTACTTGTCTTTCTTACGATTGGAGGCTCTTTCAGGTCAGGGGATTGAGACCTATCATTACTGTTTTTGGCATATTGAATACGCCACAGGTAGCTTGCCAGGTTCTGCCGTGCAGGTGGGATACTCTTGGTAGATTGCCGGGCTCACTGAGAGGTTATGTATATATCTTTTACTACATTTGGGATATGAATATGCTATGGGGAGCTTCCAGGCTCTCCTGTGCGGGCAATAGACTCTTGGTAGCTTGTCAGGTTCTCCAAGAGGGAGAACTAGGCTATTAGATGTCGAGTGGCTGAGTTGTGGCAGTGCACTTCTGGGAGCTTGGTTTTATATATATTTTTTTTAAAGAAATATTTTATTGAACCACCGTGAAAACAAGAAAAAAATAAAAAGCTTTCAGGTTTAAGTCACAGTCAAATACTGATTAAACCACCATCCCTTCACCAGTGCACCCGTTCCACCACCAAGAACCCCAATACACCCCCCCTCCTACCCCACCCCCCATCTAAGTAGCTAATGATATTCCCATTATTCTCTATATATATTGAGTACATTTCATATTTCCATACAGAACTCACTATTATTGATTGGAAATTTTCCCCAACAATCAGGCCTGCCGAATAGGCATCATCTAATAATTTCTCTTCATTGCTAAGAGTGAAGACTTTGAGGCCTCGATAGCGGCCGCGCGGTTTTGGGTTTCTAATATTTTAGCTCAGTTCACAGTCAAAATGGATGGCTGCAAGAATTCGCTCTGGTGCCAAAATGGGTTAGGAGACCTCAGGATCACAGTCAGTAGGCGCGGAGGCTCTGCTTCTCGTGCCGCGGCTCTCGGTTCATCTCTGGGCGGAAGGCGCGCCGGGAACACCTCCCCTCCCAGGATCACCTACAGGCTACGTCACTAAAGAAAGTCCTACCTCCTGGTGGAGGGGTCTTAGAGGGTGGCTCTCACCGCGTGGCTGCTGCCGCTGCCGCCATTTTCGCTCAGAAAAATGGGGTGGAGAGGGAAAAAAAATCCCTCCCCGGGCTGCACGAGGTTGTAGCTCAGTTCACAGTCAAAATGCATGGCTCAAGCATCCGCTCTGGTGCCAAAATGGGTTAGGAGACCTCAGGATCACAGTCAATAGGCGCGGAGTCTCTGCTTCTCGTGCCGCGGCTCTCGGTTCATCTCTGGGAGGAAGCGAGCTTGGTTTTATATTTTCTGGATGTTGGCCGTTGATTGGATTACACGGGCGCTGGCAACAGTTTCTGGGTGTGACTGTCTTGCTAATGGAAAATGGGGGATCTGGGTAGAAGAGGCCCAGTCCTTATCCGAGCAGCCTTGGAGATCTTGGCAGTGAGTCCTGCACACCCAGGTTCCTCGGCCAGTTTCTTCATTTGTGTTGCTCGTCCAAATGTGTGGAGAGTGACCTTGAGCATGGCTGTGGCTGGATTCCAGAGATCTTCAATTGTTGAGGCTCTGCTGGGGGTGGGGAGGGAAATGCAACCCATCACCTCCGAGGGGCCCCGGTGAAGACAGCCAGGCGAGGGGTGCAAGAGACTCTGAGTTGCTCTCTTCTGGGAGCTTGGATTTTATAATCTCTGGATGTTGGCCATTGATGGGATTACACAGCAGTTTGTGGGTATTCCAAATACAGTAAAAGATATATACATACCTCTCAGAGAGCCCAACAAGCTGTTGAGAGTATCCCGCCTGCACAGCAGAGACTGGCAAGCTACCCGTGGTATATTCAATATGCCCAAAACAGTAATGATACCTAGAAATGTAAACAATTTGCTCTTCACTGTATATGTGGTATGCACAGAATATAGTACTAGACACTTTAAACCCCCATTGTTTAATTGCCATAACATTCGAGAGTAGATGATATTGCCTTTAAACTAGAATAGATAAATAATATTGACATATGAATGAAGCTCTTGTGGTCTACTGAATCAACCAATGAAATGCTGACATCCCTATGGAATAAATGGGAGCCCAACTGGTTAGCAGTTAGATGTTGGAGAGTGGGTGGGAGGGTATCACTGTATCACTGTCATTCCTTTGTTCATCGATTTACTCCAGTGGGCACCATTAATATCTCCACTCATCCCAGCCCTGAGATTTTAGCAGCCTCTCCTTACTTGTTTTACCAACGATCGGAGGCTATTTTCAGGATCAGGGGAATGAGATCTGTAATTGTTATTGTATTTGGGTGGAAGGGTGCCATTTATTACTTTATCTTTCTAGGTAGCACTAGAACATTTGAGAGGTAGAAAGGCAGCTTCATCTGGAAAATGTTCTTAAACGCATTTTTAGGGTTGATAAATCCAGGGAGTGGGGAATTTTGTTAGATATCAAATCAGCATAAGTAAAGGAAAAGGCGAGAGATTGGGGAATTTATGTAATAAAAGAGAGGAGTAAAGTGTAAAGAGAAAGAGAAAGGAAGAGCTCCTAAAACAAGGAGATGATTAAATCAGAAATTCTTAAATTTAGTAGGGGGTAAGTGAAAAGAAAATAAAAAATGATGCTAATTTGCATTCATCAAAGGTTCTCTTACTGAGATACGGTACCCTCCTCCTTGCCCACTGGTGAGATTTACTACACTTCTGAACACTTGGGGGGGAGTGAATCTTGGATTCATCTCAAATGTTCACCTGGATTTTACACCTGGAAAGACACAGTGAGGCCTAGAGATACCTCATAGAGAAGCAGAAGCCCAGTTAGCAAAATGTACCATGACCATGCTCTCAGAGGCATTTTTATATTCTTTTGTATGTTAATAGGACCTTATATTGAAAATAAATTCAAGTCAAGTTTCACAAAGGAGAAATGCTGACATTTGTGTGACATTTGAAAGTATGTGACTATTTACTTCAAGAGCAGAATCAGAATAAGGATTCATTCATAAACCCTTGCTTCTTAGATGTTAGCATATAGTGGAGACTTATTAACCACACCTTTCTGGAATACAACAGCTCTGAAAGTGCACTGCAAGATGAAGCAACTGTTTATGTTTTGTTTTGTTAAATGTTACCTGCTCCTTTGTTATCTCTTGTAAAGTTTATGGCATCACCATTGTTACCTTTTCCATCCTTGCTTCTATTCCGTTTCATAGGAGACACATTGCTGCTAAAAAAGGGGAAAAATCAGAAAATGATTCTAACTAAGAAGCCTCATTTCAGGATAATGCAATACCTAGTATTTACTAAAGCTACCCATATGTCAGCTATTATTACACATTCCACAGTGTATTGCCACTGGCTTTTTTGTGGTAGGTGTTGGCACACCATTTTGCAAGTAACAAAAACTAGAATTTCAAGAGGTCACATAACTAATAAGGAACACAAGATTAATATTGGTAGAAGAAGCATTAAATTAAAGCACTAGCAACAATTAAAATGCGCATGCTTTATATTCATCAGTTGCTATTGGTTGGGAAAAGCTAGCCCGAATCTGCTGTTTCACTGCTACTACTTTGACTCATTTCTTTAGTTGTGATTTAGTTTACTGTCTTTTTTTTTTCACTAATTTTTGTCCTCTCCTCAGCTTTCAACTCACCCTTAGTACAAGTTCCTAATACATAGAAAATTGAGGACACAAATATAAAATTCTCCAGTCTTACTCCTAAGCAATTTTTTTTACATAATACTCTCATATGTACATCAAATTACCACTTCTCACTACAGTCTTGTGATGTTTGTTTGGACCAAATGCAATCAGGACCAAATGGTGACAGGCTGATGAAGCAGCAGTATTCCCAGAATCAAGGATCACCCTGTCCACATTGAGGAAGATAGGAGTTATGACCCACCTGGCTACAGGAAGCCCCCGGGCTGCATTTCATGGTTCCTCACATCAATACTCAAGAGAAAATAGCCCAGACCAAGCACAACAGTTCCACTGGTCTTTGCTCCCTTCTCCACTTTTCTCCCACCCAGGATAATTTAAACACCCTCTTAGTCTGTCCTAGTCTCTCCTAGGCTCTACCCCAGCATCACCGGAGACTAGTGGAGTTCTTCCTGGGTGCCCCCCACCCATAAACTTCTCCTGCTCTGTAGCACTGTCGTCCCGTTGTTCATCGATTTGCTTGAGTGGGTACCAGTGATTTTTCCATTGTGAGACTTGTTGTTACTGTTTTATTTCCTAAAATATTAGAACTAATTTTCCTTCAATATTAGAACCATTCTGTCTAAAACATTCTCATTTTCCAAACTGAGCTTAAACCCAATATTGGAAAAAATCTGCTCTAGATCTAGAACCTAATCATTGATTCTGCCCTTTCATAATACCACACCTGTTATTTCTCCTTACCTGAATACATTTTCTGAAATAATAGTAAATATTTCTCTCTTTTTTTTTTTAGTGTTTTGGGTCCACATCCAGCAGTGATCAGGGCTTTCTTCTGCCTTTGAACACAGGACTCACTCCTGGTAGGTTAGGGAGACCCTATAGGGTTTTAGGTATCTGATTTATGTCGGCTACATGCAAGACAAGTACCCTACCCCTGACCCCAACAATTTGATTTCTAATGTACTTATCTCATTTTCATTCTTATACATCTTATTATTTGACTATTTTCTGTAGGGAGCCATTTTACCTTAGTGATGTTTTCCTGTCACTATTTGTTTATCACTAGCTAACCCCATGCCACACCTAGCCAAGGTTGCCACTCCTAATCTTACTGATCTTATCCTATCAGCATTTGTTTATTACTAGCTAAAGCCCGTGCCACACCCTGTATTTCTATTGGGGGTCCTGGCGTGCATACTATACCACCTCCTCCCAGTGGGGAGATATAAAATACTGTAACTGCCATAGAATAAACGCCTTTTCTCCCTCCTCCAGGCTCTGCATCTGTTCATTCAGCTGCGTCCCCTTCTCAGCCCCACGAAGGGTTCTCCCTGCTGAACAGAAAGAGACCTCCATATCGACTTCCACAATTTTCCCACTGAAATTCCGTTGTTTTCCATTGAACTCCAACAAAGCAATCCTACAATAACCTCACAAAATACCGAAATGTGAAGAAAAATTAAATCATTGTTTTGATTCAAGCATGGGGTAGGAGGTGAGGAAATTATTGCTGGGTGGAAGTGGAGATAGCACATTTTGAGGTCCAAAATTTTGTGTTACTTTGTTTAATTTCCTTCTGATAAAAGAAACTGAGTTCATTGAAGTGGTTTAAACACTTGTGATTTTGTTTGCAGCATATAAATAAAGCTATCAATACATATGTGGATAATATATTATTCCAGAAACATGATTTTAACATAACATGGACAATTTCAAAACTGCAATGACCAATCCCAAAATGTAAATCACACAGGAAAGAAAATGATAGTTTGAATTAAGGCAATATAAGTGAGAAAAAACAAGAGCAAGTAGATATGGAACTGTATTTTTTTTATTTTTTATTGTGAAACATTTAAGGCATATATATAAAAATAGGATTATAATATGGCTAATCAATGTTTTTAATAAATTTAATAATTTGGTCTATACCCAGAGATGTTTAGGGCTTACTCCTGACTTTGTGCTCAAGGATCACTCCTGGTTGGCCATATATGAGGTTCCAGGGATGGAATCTAGGTTACTCGCATACAAAGTGAGCACACTGCCCATATTGTACTATCTTTTAGGTTTGACATTTAAATTTGTTTTGTTTAACTGACATATAATTCACAAATCACTGTTATTGTCATTGTCATCCCCTTGCTCATCGATTTGCTCAAGCGGGCACCAGTAACGTCTCCATTGTGAGACTTGTTACTGTTTTTGGCATATCGAATACATCATGGGTAAATTGCCAGGCTCTGCTGGGTGGGCAAGATACTCTCAGTAGCTTGCCGGGCTCACCAAGAGGAGCAGAGGAATCAAACTTGGGTGGCTGTGTGCAAAGCAAAAGCCCTACCCGCTGTGCTATTGCTCTAGCCCAATTGACAAATAGCATTGCATAAATTTAAAGTATACAGTGCAATGATTTGTACATGTTTTGCGCAAAATAATGACCAAAATAACATTGATTAACCATAAATGACCTCACAGAACAATTAGTTATTTTTGTGTAAGACTTTTAAAATACACCCTCATAGTAAGTTGCAAATATGCATCATAATTTGTATTGAAACTTTTAAAATATAGTTTTTTAGCAACATTCATCTAGATATCACAATTTCGCTGATAAACGTTTCTATGTTGTCCATTATATATCTAGAATTTTTCATCTTATAGTCAGATGTTTTCCTCTTTACCCTTTTTTTTCCCCACTCCTATTAACCACTCATGAAAACCAATCTGTTCTTTATGTTATGAGTTTGGGTTTTGTTAGAGTACACATTTAAGTGGTAACACATAGCATTTTGTTTTCTCTACCTTAATTAATTTAGTAAGTGCCCTCAAGATTCCTGTAGTTGCAAAAGACTGAATTGCCAACCAAAAACTATTCTATTCTTTCTCTCAATCCTTCATTTTTCCATTCATCTATGGACAGGTGGATTGTTATTATCTTTGCTATTATAAATAATGCTGCAATGTACATAGGAGAATAAATCTTTTCAAATTAGTGATTTTAGTGATATTTATCTCATTCAGAAATAAACAGAAGCTAAGATCCTGAATTATTGATAATTTTACTTCAATTTCTTGAGGAACCTCCATTCTGTTTCCTGTATTGATAGCATATATATGCATCCCCACTGACTGTATAATAACTCCCATTTATTTATATCATTGTTAACATTTTTCACTTTTTGTATTTCAAATAACAGTGTTAGAGTTAGGTATGTATAGGAGTTAAATGTTAAGTTTGGGGGTTTTGATTTTTTGTGTGTTCATAGTTAAAATATAAGTCAAGCATCAGGCTATTGTTAAACGTTGGTTATTATATAAGTGTAAGGCATAGTGTAGGGTCATTGTATAGTTAGTATTGGGGTAGGGTTAGAATGGGGATTTTGGGTTCAGACTATGATTTCAGATATGTTTGTATAGGGCTTAGTTGTTTTCCTTTGATTACAGTTAAAGATGCAAGTTACATATAAGTCATTGTTAAATTTAGATTCATGGGTAGTTTTAGGCATAGACTAAGGTCGGGGTTAGTATAGGTTAGGATTAGACATAGTATTAGGGCTATGGTTAGGCTGAGTTTTATATAGGGGTTAGGTGGTATGACAGGTTTTTCTGATTCATATTTAAAAATGCATGTTCAGTATTGAGTGATAGTTACATTTTGGCTAATTTGTAAGTTTAGTCCTAAGGCAGGGTCTAGGTCACCCTTGGTATAGTTTAGTTAAGACTTCTTTTGTATTACAATCTGTGATCTATACTTGAGAATGCTCAATATGCTGGTGGGAAATCTGTTTTAATTTATTTATGTATGAAAATGCATATATCTATGAGGCTAATCTCATTAATTACCTTATTTAATGACACCATTTTTTCTTCATATTTTTATTTAAATGTGTTCATTGCATTTAAGTGCGAATTGCTACCTTGTACAATTGCCATTTTATTGTAGATATGTCCTGGTTTGTAATGATAACATAATTCTTATTATTTGGCATATTTAAATGCCCCTCATATTAAGTTCATAGTAATCGATAATTTCTATACCTACTTGATGGATTGTCTCTTATTAATTTTTATCTCCTATCATATACTTTTGCTAAGCTTATTTAGATTATATCCTAAGAAATATTCTACAGTCAAGTTATAATATAAAACAGAGACACTTCCTTTATTATGTTTTTGTGGGACACATCCAGCAGTGCTTAGGGCTTGCTCCTGACTCTCCACTCAGGTAAACTGTAAACATTTCTTTTCTTTCTTTTGATTTTCAATTTTTTTTTTTTATCTACATGTCACTCCATGATAGGTAACACTTGTGGGGATTTGGTTTAAGAAATTAGCACTGTAGAACTGTCTTCCTGTTGTTCATCGATTTGTTCGAGCAGGCACCAGTAACATCTCCATCGTCAGACTTGTTACTGTTTTTGGCATATCGAATATGCTACGGGTAGCTTGCCAGGATCTGTTGTTCAGGCGGGATACTCTTAGTAGCTTGCCAGGCTCTCTGAGAGGGTGGAGGAATTGAACCCAGGTCGACTGTGTGCAAGGAAAACGCTCTACCTGCTGTGCTATTGCTCTGCCCTTCTGGCCTAAGGTTTAAGAAATTAATAACAATAATCCTCAGCTTTCAGTCAGAATTATTTGAGCTATTAACATTTCATTCTTTTTAAGTGGACTTACCAGGTCTTGCTGAGGGCTGGCACTGGTGGTGCTCAGGGACCACGCAAGGCCAGTGGTTCAAAGCACGTGTTCTAGCTCTTTGAGCCATCTCTTGGACCTTGGCATTAAAAAAAAATTCATATTTCACTAAGTAAAATCTTTGAGAGGCAGAAAAAGGGACGATATCTACTTTACAACTCATTTTTTATTTCTTAAAACAACAACAATACTATGACCTCTTAATTGTGATAAAGATTTTGAGGACTTGAGAGTATAAAAAACAAAAAGCAAAACAATGATAAATTTTCACTCTTTTGTATTGGACTTTAAGGAAAATAATTTTTTTCATATTTCCACTAAAACAATTTGCATGACATTTAGCTACCCATGCGTATTGGATATGCCAAAAACAGTAACAATAAGTCTCTCAATGAGAGACGTTACTGGTGCCCACTCAAACAAATCGATGAGCAACAGGATGACAGTGAGGCAGTGAGGCTGAACTATTACTATCTACTAAATAAAATATGTACACTAATGCTCGTTTGCAAATATACTATGTAAAATTGTTAGATTTGTTCACTGGATATCTGGATAATAAAGTTTCCTGTACAGAAGAAATTCAGGCCAGAGGAATTGGATAAAGATAACAGGTGGTCAATACTGAACCATATATTTACATTCCCCACCTCCCACTTTTCAGTCTTGCTGCTGTAGCTTATGTTGCAAACAGTCACCCCTTAGCATTTTTTTCTTTATACATTATATGACTGCTTGGACAACTCAAAATTCTACTTGGCATATGGGGAATAAAATTTAATCTTATTATGATGCTCTTTTCAAGCATTAAGTTTGTAGCTTTGACAAAACAGCATCATACATTTTGAAAATTCACACAACTTTTGTTGAAATAGTCTGTCAAAATTTCACCTTGAGCCTTTTCTGTTCTCTCTGTGACATCTATGCAAAATAGATCTGCAGATGGTATATAAATCTCTTTGTTCTCCTGTGAGCTATTACTTGACTAATAAATATTTACTAATGAATGTTGCTTTCACTCTAATGTTCTCATTTAGGACAGTCATTGAATGCACACAATGCTAGATCACTAACATTGTATTTTGAATGTGAATTTCTTATTCTAAGAAACTCAGCAGGTGAGTATTAAATTAATGGGTGAGTATCAAATTAGTAGGAATGTAGCACCATGGAAATGTAACCCACTAATTTTTTCCAGGTTCCTATTTTCTCCTCTATAATCTATGAAGGAATATTCTTTTATTATTTAAATGCTAAAATTATGTTCTCATGTGTCCAAAAAATACCCCAGAAGAATATATTAAACATCCAAAACTCAATGTTCTACTTTTTCATGCCTCAGAGACAAGTGCTTTATTTTCTTTACACTATGGGGTTTTGGGAGAGCCACTTATGATGATGCTCAGGGCTGACTCTGGGTGTGTTCATAGATCACTCCTGGCAGTGACATGATAGACCACATGCAGTTCTAGGGATAAAACCAGGGTCCGCCAAATGTATGATAAAATCATTTTTAAATAAAAGTCTTTATTTTACTTTTTGGTTGTTATTTGGACCATACTTTGCAATGCTCAGAGACTACTCCCAGTTTGGTTCTCGGAGTTCACTTCTGCAGTGCTCATAGTAGCATAAGGTAGTGGGGTTAAATCTAGGACTCCTGCATGTAAAGCATGTACTCAGGCCATTGAGTTATCACTTTGGCCCAATATTATTATCATATACATTTTTACTATTTCCTTCTAAAATTTCATATAGCAATAATCATACTATTAAGCATGAATTTAAATACACTGTTGTGCTAGAATATAGTTCTCATTGTTTTGATTATTAATTTTTCATGCATCTGATTTTTATTTCATGGATGCAAAATTGTATTCTTATGTATAAAGAAATAAAGGTATAATGAGGATTTGCTATTTCTGCTGCCCAGTATTCTGATAGCAGTCAACTGATTGACTTTCTTTCAGGGATCTTTATTCTCTTCCATTCCCCACTGATTAACTAAGTAGATATGACAACTTTGGCTTGTACTATAGTCGTTTGTGAAGAATAGATGACAAATTAGAGTTTATTAGTGTTCTAGTTAGAGTAATGAAGTCAGGAATTCACACTATCCCAAGCAAGACACACAACCATTAACGCTAGGACTTTGCTTACTTGTTTTAGGACTAGAAAAAAAGACTTTTTTTTAAAAAAAATATTTTTTAATAAGTGAGTCACTGAAAAAAGACTTGTTTTTTCCCCGTGTAGGCTTTGAGTCTGAGAAGATGTGATGCAAATTATGAACATCAATGTTGATACCACATGCTGCAGATTGATGCAAATACGGACACAGAAGCTGAAAAGTGCTTAGGTTCTAGAACTAGATGCCAAGTTCATAGATTGTATAGTATCCGGAGCATATGAAATTCTGAGTTATGTGATAATTTCTCTTTATTTTATTTGAACTTAGCAAGAAGGTCTATAGTGCTGGAACTGCTATGCTCGAGACCATATTTAAGCATTTTGAAGAACAGCAAAGCTGTGAACAGCCTTTCAGCTAAGGTGCTGGGGAGATGCCTGAATCTATCCTGGCCTCTCCAAACAAGTTTGTTCACTGGAGACCCACTCAGAGAAAATAAATTGCCAGATTATCCTGAGTCACCTCTGTTGATACTACACAGATACAAAGAGTCACTGAGTTGAGCTTTTACTTTACTCCTGGCTCATAAGCTTGCTACATACACTAAAATGATTAGGTTTGGTCATTTATAATGCACTGACTAGGACCTGAAACTTATTATTTAACCCATTAAAATGCAAACAGTTGATCATTCACCTATTTCTAACGTCTTCCTTTCTTATTTTAAACTATAGAATAGAGCCACTAGGTATTGAAAGTTAGGATAAATTTCTCCCCCCTCCCCCCCGGGGGACAATATTAAACGCGCTAAGTTTAAAATGTCTCTTTTGATTTCTTATTTTGAACAACATCTGGTAATTTTTTTTGACATTTCAGTATATTTTTCTTTGGTCGGGGGGAGGACTTTGGCTACACTTGGCTGTGTTAGACTTAGGCTGTGCTTTCTCCTGATCCTGAAGTCAGGAATCATTCATAGCAGGGAGCCATATGTGGTGCCAGGAATAGAGCCCATGTAGGCAACATGCAAGGCAAACATGCCACCTGATATACTACTGCTCTATTCCCTCAATGTCCCAATTTTAATCAAATTCTGCAGCATGTTTGCCTTTGTTTCTTTAGGGTTAATATGGTATACCCTGATTATCAAACAGATTAAGTTCCAAGATAACATATATGTATGTTATTTATATACATGATACATATAAATAACATATATGTATGTTATTTTTATATAATATCCCATTAATTATCATTGGTTTACAATATTATAGTTTCACCTATATGTATATGTAGAAGATTCATTTATCCATCCTAAAAGTTCTAATGACATTGTCCTATCAAAATGACCTTGCTACCTATAATTTTCAGCTCCCTTCACCTTTCTATCCAGTAACTATTATAGTTTTCCCCAAATGTAAGATTGACTTCTGCAGTTTTTTGCTAGTTCATTTATTTTAATTATTTGTGTTCACATGTGAGTGAATTCCTTCATCAATATCATTACAATTTCATTCTTATATTCATAGTAGAGTACAAACCAGGACCATATTAGTAATTAAAAAGTTGATTTTACTATTACCTCTATTTTCTACATTGGATGAAAAATTAGAATTACACATTAAAGAAATATTAATTATAGCACTCTCGTTCCATTATTCATCGATTTGTCGAGTGGGCACCAGTAACATCTCCATTGTGAGACTTGTTGTTACTGTTTTTGGCATATCGAATACGCCATGGGTAGCTTGCCAGGCTTTACCGTGTAGGCAGGATTTTCTCGGTAGCTTGCCGGGCTCTCTGAGAGGGAAGGAGGAAGGAAAGAATAATTACTAAGGAAAATTTAACATTCACATAAATTTACTGAAAACAGGAGAATTAAGTCAATAAAAGACAGGGTCAAATTTTCATATATATAAATATCACATTGAAGATGAATATGAGTATAATGATAGTATGATAAACTGTAGTTGTGAAGATATGATTCAAATTATGATTTTTTTACTAACCAGTTTTTGTGTTTTAGATTCATATTCCTATCTCCCACAAACCAAATATGTAGCTTTGTCTTGCACTAGCATAATCTATTAATTTTGAAAATAGTTGCTGATCTATGAGTGGTATATATGCAGAAAGAATATAATGAACAAAATCATAATTTTTGGAAAGGCTGTACTATTTTTCTGGTTAACAATTTTTTAACTTAACTTTTGTATTGAGGTTCTGTGATTTACAATACTGCAAATAATTCCAACACCATACCCATCACCAGTGACACCCTCCTCCCCTAAGTACTGCAACACCCCTTCCTTTGAAAGGTCCAGGCTCCTCACCCTCAACTAACTCAATAGTGTGTATCAGTTCTCCCATTGTGCTGGAAATGCTACACTTCTTATGCACATATTTTCAGTTGTCTACTAAAAGAGCAGTGCTGGTTATGCCATGTTACATATTACTCTTACATTTCTTAAGTGCTGTGAATGAATGGGGGGGGGGAAAGACCTGTAAGCTGTCTTTTACGAAGCTCCAAATTTACTTAGAAAGTAATGCAGAATAAATGTGCAGGGAAAATTGCTTCTATGTAATTAAAATTTAACAAAGTTAGAACTGTTCATTTAATTATTTTCTGACATTTTATAAATATTAAACAATGGCTGCTTCCATCATTATTAGAGGGCATTTTTGCTATCTGGGAAGAGTCACTCTCAGGGCCCTCTTTTCCTTTTTGTCATTAAGGAGCCGCAGTGTTTTCCCTCATATGCTTTCAACTGGTGATGAGTGATGCTTGATTTCTTTTCCTTTCCTGCTTTGTAACTCAGAAGACTAATTTTAAATGATGCAATTTTTCACTTTAAAAGTTTTTCCGTTTTCCGTAATGATTTAAGCCTATCAGTATTTCCTGCTTAGTTCCTAGCCCACAGCAGCGTTCTGGAAAACATTATGATTTTCCCCAAGAAGTTCTATTTGATACTGTAGTTCATCAAATTGAAAGGGGGCGGGGGAGATGCATTTGCAATCCGATTTCCATTTTCCAGTTTCTGCCATGGGGAATCATATCCAGACATCATTTTTAGCATTGCTACGCTGAAAATATTGCCCTGTTTTACCAGTTCTTTTAATCTGAGCCTGTTAGATTAGAATTCTTGGACCACTGGAGTCAAATCACCCTTAGGAGCTTGTTAAAAAGAGACCCCAGCATCTCACACGCAAGATTCTAATTTAGTTAGACTGGGATGGGACTCAAGGATCTGCATTTTTAAAGAGTGTCCCCAGGAAATTTTATGGATGCCTATAATTATCCACACAATAAATATTAGAGCCACTGGTAATAAAGTTCTCTTATACATATAATGTGTGTGCACAGATAAAATGAAGTGGGAAATAGAGCTAGTATTTTAGTTTGGGGGGAAATTCTTAGCGTGCATATTTATGACATTCAAATTATAAACATCACAGCTTTATTTGTTCCCATATGACAATAGCAATAGATAAGTCACATGCATAAAGTCATTTAAGTAATTGTCCATACTTTAACAACTTTAAAATGAGTTCATATAAAAATATATTCTATACTTCAAGGCGAATAGTCTAACTGCTCCTCTTGCCTGAAAGTGGACTTTTCTTAGTGACTCTTTATAGGAACAAAATAATTGTCAAGTGCCAATGTATGATTTCTGATGCAAAGTCACAAGAGACACTGTATCTTGAACTCTCGAACTCTCGTTCTTTTGGGGGGAAGCAAACAACCATTGCTGTGGACATGTTTGAGAAGCCTTAGAAGTGCGCGTGACAGAATTGGAGACCTCTGGCCAGCGGTCAGCATACACTTGCTGGTCTTGGGACTGGGTCACTGAGATTCCGATAGAGGTAAGAGGGCACATTGGTAGAGGTGTGCTGTTAGAAATTGTATCCATGATACCCGATCATTAAGAGTATTTTTAAATGATAGTGTCTCAAGTAAAACTTTTCTTCATCATCATCATCATCATCATCATCATCATCATCATCATCGTCATCATCATCCTGTTGATTGTTGAATTTCTCGAGCGATCAGTAACATCTCCATTCATCCAAGCCCTGAGGTTTTAGAAGCGTCTCTCTACTTGTCCTTCCAACGATGCCATACTGGAGGCTCTTTCAGGGTCTCATTCCTCAAAACATTTCTTAAAAACTAAAAAAAATATTTTTGGGACCAGAGCAATAGTACAATGGGTAGGGTGCTTGCCTCGTAGGCGGGCTATCTGAGTCCGATTCCCAGCTTCCAATATATGGTTTCGAAGCACATCTGGAGTGATTCCTCAGAACAGAGCCAGGAGTAACTCCTGAGCACTCCTGGGTGTGACTCAAAATCAAAAACAAAAACAGAAAAAAAAAACCTAAAACATATTTTTAAACTCTGAATTACTTTTCAGATAATTCCAACCCTGATTGACAGCTTAACTGCAACCATTTAAGAGACAATGTTAGGGATATGGAGAGAGAGCACCCTGGGTAGGGCACTGCACATGGCTGATACCCAGCATCCAATAATTTTCTCCAAGCCCTACCTGGAGTAAACTCTGAGCAATCCTGGGTGTGGCCAAAAATAAAACAAACAACAACAAAAGAGACAGTGTTAGATCTACTCAAAGAGGTCCTGCCCTGATATCTGACCTTTTATAAAGTATTAGTGTATTAATGTCCATAATTTCTTAAGTTATTAACTTTGGTATAAATAACCTTATACATTTTGATAATTATGGCACATTCTGATATCTTCTTGTGTTCCATTTTGTGATAAAATTATTTGCATATTTATATGCTTGGACATTTATGTACTGAATAATACACAAATTCATACATTCAGTACAAAGGTACTGAATTAATAAATTAATAAGTTCAGTACATAAATACTGAGTTTACACTGAGTGTTGGAGGTGGTGTACAAGTCTATGTTCATTTGCTGTTTTATCTCACTTTATTTAAACACTGTGGTTTACAAAGTTGTTTGTGATGATTTGTTACAGGCATTCCATATTTTGAATATTGAGCTAGAGCGATAGCACAGCAGTTAGGGCATTTGCCTTGCATGCAGCTGACCGAGGTTCAATTCCTCTGCCTCTCTCGGAGAGCCTGGCAAGCTACTGAGAGTATCTCGCCTACACAGCAGAACCTGCAATGCTACCCGTGGGGTATTCTATATGCCAAAACAGTAACAACAAGTCTCACAATGGAGACGTTACTGGTGCCCACTCAAGCAAATCAATGAGCAACAGGATGACAGTGACAGTGATTCAATATTTTAACACCAATCCCACCACAGCTGTCACCATCCCTCCACAATTGTCTTCATTTACCCAACCGCTGTTCAAGTAGCAGATCCACAACAATTAATTTTATATTGCTCATTACTACTAAGGCTGGAGCAATAGCACAGCAGGTAGGGCATTTGCCTTGCATTCAGCTGACCTGGGTTTGATTCCTTCGTCCTTATTGGAGAGCCTGGCAAGCTACTGAAAGTATCCCGCCCGCACAGCGGAGCCTGACAAGCTACCCGTGGCATATTCGATATGCCAAAAACAGTAACAACAAGTCTCACAATGGAGATGTTATTAGTGCCAGCTTGAGGTAATCGATGAGTAACGGGACAACAGTGATACACTGATTACTACTAAATGGCTAATGGGATGATCAAAAAATATTTATGAAGAAGAAAGTTTGTGAAAATTGCTGTTTATCGCCATAGGGACATGAAGTTCTTGTTTGAGGGTATACTAAGCTGCTGTTTTAAGCCTTCTGTATTAGTGTTCCTGTTGTCAAGGTTGGTTGGCTTCTAGCTTATATCCCGTCCAAAAGAGTGTGCTCCTACAGGCATGTCAGTGTTGTGGAGTTTGGAGATGTCATTATAGAAAACACAGAATATTTAATGGGGCAGTCAGGCTGGAGGCATGGGGTATGAGAGACATTTCTGGCTGTTGTTAGGGCAGGAGCTGTCCTGCTCCTCTCCGAGATTATTCCTGGAGTTCTCAGCAAGGAATGGGTGTCTGAGAAACTTTTGCAGCTAATTGATTTTTTCCATAATTTATTTATGAATCCCTGAAATAAGGCCTGTAGATGAGCTTACATGGCAGCAGAGGTGGGATGTGGGCCTGTGTGTTTCTTTACTTTTGCATTCACTGTAGTTATTTTTATTTTCACAGTTAAGTTGCAAAACTTTACAAATGCTATATTTTTCAAAAGTATAGTTCTACAATAATATTGATCAATAAACTAAGATGACAACTTTATTAGTTTCCCATGTCATCTTTTTATCAATAAGGTTGATTGATGCCTATTTGTGCCCTTTTTTTGGGGATGCCAATAGAAAGTCAGAGAATCAGAAAATTTTTGAGGTGTTTATTAGCTGGTGATTGCACAGGGACCCACACTCAAGTAATGTTAATCTGATCACAGTTTTCCCGTCTTTTAAGCAGTTTTGTACATCCTTTTATCAGGAAGTCAGATAATTGGGAAGTAGATGTATAGAAACAGACAAGTGATTGGGGCCACATTGCAGTTTCATCGCAATTGGGTTGTGATTATTTTCTGTGATTAGCAATTGGAAATTCCTGTCTCTGGTCTGAATCAATAAGTGACTGTTTCTGCAGTCCAGTGTCACAGAAAATCCAACACTAATCATAAAGATTATTTTTGTGTTACAGTTTTAGTTACAGTTCTTCAGAAGTGTCAATTACTGGTCATGATCACAGGACACATCTGTAGAAAGCTATTTCTGAATTCTGTTCTAAGGCAAAAAATAAAAAAGCAACCTAGCGGTCTGAGGACAAGATGGCTGTCTTCATGCTAAGCTATTACATGTCAATCACTCTTTTAGGAATTTAATACACATCATTCAAGAAAAGAAGCAAAATTTGTTCTCACATAAATTTACATTCCAGTATTGGTTTTAACTCTTCCCTAAAGAAATTGGCAATTAATGCTTCCCTGAATATTTTATATTATACATATATAGAAATGTATATGGTTAGAGCTTGCCTTCAGTTAAGTTATATGTTTCTTCCATATGCCTTTGTAAAAACTCAATATTTTTTCAAAAATAAATTGTTAAACAACTTAGTGTCAATTATAATGTACATTACAATGACAAAATAAAGATAGTAATTTTGTCTGTCTCCTATCTCTTGGCTATTCGTATAAATGCAATAAAAATGTTTGAATTCTCCAGATTATTTGCCTGTCAAATTGTCAGATTTTAATGCAAGCTTTACATTCCTTAGGGCATTCTTCCTTGAAAGAGGACTCTTTATCCTTTTGTTTCATTTAGTGAAAAATGTCTCAAGACACATTTAGGGTTTTTTTGCATAATGACTTCTTGACAAACTACATCCTCCAAATAGAAGGGAAGTAAAGCTACTGTTTTTGCTAAATTTAGGATATTGTTCTTTATTTTTTATAGCACATATATTAAAATTGTGTTTGCCTGGATTTACCACTGATACCTAAAACTACCCCCCTTGATGCTTCACCGCCTCATTGTGACAAGGGGGTGGCAACAGTGCCAACTGGCGAAGAGTGAACCAAAAGGTATTGCCCAAAGATACAGGCAGGCTCAGGGCTGGACTTCTTGCATAGACTGTGTCGATTTGGCCAGTACTTTCTGTACGTGAGCAGCACGTCCATGCACAAGGTGTGTGGCGTATTTGTCAGCGTGCAGATCGTTACAACATGCCACCCCGCACTGCAGAGACTGTCAAGCTACCCGTGGTATATTCAGTAATAAAACAATAACAAAAATGGGCCTCATTTCCCTGATCCTGGAAGAGCCCTCAATATGGTAATGTTAAGAAGGATGAGCAAGGAGAGGCTGATAAAATCTCAGGGCTGAGATAGGCTGGCAAAACAAAGAAGGACTAAAGTGACTGCACTTTTAACGTACGCTGGCATCAGAAGCATCCATCGAGGACCTGATCAAGTAGAAGATCAAGTACGACATCATTGGATTGACCGAGACAAGAAGACATTGATCACATCATGCCGTTTTCGACACTGGAGAAGAACTGTTCCTTGGAACATGCGACAGTAGAGGCATCAGTGGTGTCAGTATCCTTGTCAACACGAACTTGGCCATGAGCATTGATTCATTTGAATGCCTAACAACCTGAATCGGACACTTATGTTTGAATAGATGTGGCTCATTGCCCGCAGTTTCTATCTCCATTGTCTGAGCACCAACATCCAACTAAGTCCAAGAAGAAATTGAGAAGTTCTACATGGAGCTGGAGAAATTCTGTAAAGAAGACCACACCTTCTACAAGGTCATTGTCGGTGATTTTAATGCCAAGATAGGACCTAGAAGGTCACCAGAAGAACTCCACATTGGATCCCATGGTCTAGAATGGAAGGAACAGAGTGAGAGACTGTCTGAGTTCATCATGTCGACCAAGACCATCTGTGGTGACTCACAGTTCCAGAAGGCCAAATCTAAACATTGGACATGGGAGTCTCCCGGTGGACAGTTCCACAAAATTGAGCACATCATATTCAATCAACAGTTTTGCCTGACCGATGTCTCTGCTGTCCCAAAATTTCAAATGGGATCAAACTATTGTCTGCTTCTTATGAAATTCTACCCCAAGAAGTGAGGAGAAAGAGCTGCAAAGTTTAAGAAGTGAACTCCTGGACGACCACCAACTGGGAGATCTTTGGCACTATTGCAGCAATATGGGAAGACGCTGTCGTTGACAACATCGATGAGTGTAAAAAATACAAATGTGGGCGTGTACTAGAGGGAGGGGGAGATCTGATGTGTATTGTGTTGTTCTCGGGCTCTCAAGGTGGCACTCTCTCTCTCGCTGCTCGAGTTCAGTGCCCTCAAGCAGCTGTGTATGTCCCGGATCGGGATTGCTCCTGCTTGTGCTCTGCTTCTGTGTGTGCCGCTGTGTTCTCTTCTGTCCGTCTCTCTATCTCTGTCTCTGTCTCTGTAGTCTCTCTGCTGGTCTCTTCCAACCTCTCTCTGTCTCTGTTTCTGTTTCTTCTCTCTGCATCTGTCTCTTCCCTCTTGCTCCTGTGTCTTCTCCTTTGTCTTCTGTCTTGCCTCTGTGTCTTCTTTCCGCTTCAGTCTTTTATCCTTGCTTCTGTCTTACCTCTGCCCCTTTCTCTTCTCCTCCACTTCTGTGTCTTCTCTCCTCTGTGTCTTCTCTGCTGCTTCTGTCTTGCCACTCTCTTCTACTCCTCTTACAATCTTAGTTTATATAGCAATCACATAGGGTGTGACACAACTGTGGGTTGAACATTAACAAATCAACAAAGAAGGGTAAGACCATTTCTCCAGGAGATTAACAAAATCTCATCTAAGGAGATTACTCCAGATTACTAGGAGATCCACTCAAGGGTGGGATCCAAACAAGGGTCTGTCACTTTCTTTCTTCCTCAGCTAGTAATCCACTTAAATAGTTGTAGTAAATCTACTTCAAATATTTCTAGCAATGTCATTCTGTATGAGCACAGTAAGAGATATACCAAACTTAAAGTTTGATTCTTTCTGAGGACATTCACTATATATTCCAGACCACAGTCCTCTGGCCAGGTTAGTTTTCTTAACCCCCACAGGGTCCTAGTCTCATCGCTACTTTTGGATCATGATAGAATTTGTCTATGACAATGCTTAAAACTTATAGTTGTGTATTGTGGCGCTTTGGCCTGATCCATTTTGATGCCAGGGTAGCTCACAGCTTGCCCTGGGTCCATTCTGTCCCTCGTCGGGACCCTGCTCTTGGGGTGCTAGGAACTAAGGGCAACTGAGTTGAGGAAGCAGATGCCCAGGAGTAAATATTATTGGAGTCAATCAGCTTCCAAGTTGCAAAGCATAATATTAACTGTCTTCTGGTGTCCAATCAAAAAGGACATTGCTTTAAGGTAAACTAAGTTCCCTGTGGCAAGGCTGAAAGGACAAACCCAATGTTATCCTACAGATGAGGAATATGATCGACTGGACTGGTTCAGCACCTCCATGACTGTTCGAGGAATGCTGAGAGAGAAAGCTACAAAAAGACACCCATATTCGGAAAGCTGGTACCTTAACTGCACAGGAGAAAGAGAGTGGCGTGGAACGCCTTCAAGAGCATTGTTAAGAAGAAGTTATTAAGAGGACAAAGAACCTCCACTCTTGGCACATCTTTATGACTCCACTGTTCTTCCTGCACTAACATACACCTCAGAGACTTGGGCCCTACGGAAACAGGATAAGAATACTATTTGGGTCACCCAAAGAGGAATCGAAAGAGCTGTGCTTGGAGTATCACATTTCACTCAAGTGAGAGAATCCAGAGTTCCAACCTCCATTGAAATTGAGAATCAGGGACACTGTCCTGTTTGCCAAGGCGTCAAAAAATCAGGTGGGCCGGACACGTCATGCAATTTGGACATGACCACTGGACAATAGCTGTTACGGACTAGATTCCACAGGATGTCAAAAGAATGCCTGACTGCCCACCTAAAAGACGGTCAGATTTCTTTTTCAAGACACTGAATGAATGGTTTGGGGCTTTTCGTGTTTCTGGAGTGAGCAGACGGCATTCGACTACACTTGCATATGACAGAGACAAATGGAGATGTTACTGGTGCCCACTTGAGCAAACCTATGAGCAATGGGATGACAAGTGATACAAGTGATTTAAAAATGCATTTTAAACATAAAATAACAAGAGCAGGTTTGCAACTGTAAATCTTATTATTTTAAGTGAGCTCAGTGCTATATAGTAGGACTCCAATTAGTGGTAACTGTTAGTGTCTTTCATAGCGATAGCTGTTTGGTGTCTTTTATTACTCTTTTTTTTAAAAAAAAGCTTTTATATGACAATGCTTAATTGAGTTCAGATTCACCAATTTACAAATGAGAAACAACTCAAGGGACTTTACTCATAAGAAACTGTTGACAAAATCTCTAACTATCTTAGCTCACTGTTTTTCTCAACACACTCAGATGTCATTTCATTATGTACAAAAAGAAGTATATAGTCACTTTACAAGTGCTTTTAAAAAATTGTAGAAAGTAACTTTAAAATATAATGTTTTATATTTTAAATTATTTCTTGGGACAGTATAAATTAATACTTAACTTTATTTTCTTAAAGCCCTATAAGAAAATGTTTCATAATTTTCTATTAAAATAAATATAATGGCCCAAATAAAAGCAATTTCATTTAATTTCCTATTTTCCATTATAATTTTCATATAGTTGAACTAATGACAAGCATGCAATTCCATATGTGCTTTGTGTGTCTTTACTTAATACTCTCCAATTGCAATATATTTCTAGCACAGGAAATACTGAGGTAGAAATTGACTCTATTTTATCATCCTCCTATTTCAAAGTACTGTCTTTGGCTTCCTCTCTTTCATTGAACTGGAGACCAGTTTCCAAAAGAGCCTGGGAATTATAATTTATAGGGCCAACCACCAAAGACATGGGGGAGAAAAGTCTGAAGAGGGAGAATGGAACCTAGAGCATCTAGCAAAATAGTCACCATATCTAATATTATCAGCATTGAAAGAAGATGAAAGCATCACATAAACTAAACTTGCTCATTAGCCAGCTGTGCTGTTCAGATCTGATATGCAACCAAACATAATGAGAATTTTCATGTCAGCTACACTCATCTATTAGTCTTTAGAGAGTTTCTGAGAACTTAGAAGGGTATAACAGGTACTGATCAGAAAAACTCTCCCAGATACAATGTTCCTCTTGTGAAGAGCACTGGAAAGTACAACTTAGTTTATTTTTTGTTCATATAAATATGTAAGACATTTATAAGAACTTAACTGTACTATGCCATCTGTTCAAAATTGCACTTTTCTTTCCAAAAACAGATAAACAGGAGAAAGATCAAAAAAGAAATGAAATTCTTTAACATTAATCATCTAATGCATAACATTAATTAGTATTTCCAGAGTTTTTTCCTCTTTAAACTTTAGAAGTTAATGGAATATGTCACTTGAAGGAAGATGCTGCTTTAACCTTGTTCTCGTATTATCTATATTTAAGACTTTTATTTCTTACCTTTGACTCCTCTAATTTTTTATAGGCATCAAAGAGTATCCACCACATTATGTCTAGACGAGGACAACAATCATTTCTGCCTGTTTTAGTGTCTCCCGCTTTCAGTAGAGACTTTCTACAGCAACAGAATCAAGAATCCTTCAATATAAATTGGACGGCAAAACTCTTCAGAAGGAAAGTGACTGCTGGCTAAAGTCTAATTAGAATTCTAAATTACGGGCTTCAAAATTCTTAATCACTAGGATTCTCTCTGCTCAGTTGATCTCATTTTCTGTAACATTTAAAGTCAAACATAGTGCTCCACTAAAGCAAATATATCTACTCTCACCCACACAAAACTCAGCAGCTTCAAACCAGAATCCTAGCCTCCTATCATTTCACAGTCTGATGCTGGCTCATTGCTTTCCACAAGTCATAACACCCTCCTTTAATTTAAAACTTTCTTTTAATAACCTATCCTTTATGATAATTTCTCTGAGTATTGGTAGAATAATCATGAGATTTATTATACAAACTAGGATGCTTATAAGAGTTAAAAATATGTTATTAATGATACAGGAGAAAAGCAAAAATTTACAACTGTCTCAGTCATCAAGATAATGTTCATCCTAACTATAGCCCTAATAATTCCATACATGTCTGAGCATGCTAAGCATGTCTAATAAACACAATAGGGAAAGTACTATTATTTAGTTATTTTCCCCTCCCCTATTTTTCCATCTATTGTTTGATATAACTGATTTTTTTTATCTTTAAATGTAAATTTTCTAATCCTATACCATTTCCCTGGTGATTACCCTTTTGTTTGTTCTTTGGAGATTATAAAATGCAATTGTGTATGTAACCATTTTCTTTATGCTTCTCACTGAAAAAAGATTATTCACAAGAGGAAAAGGATTTGGAGGAAAGGAAAAACTGTTATTTCTGGGTGAAGATAGGATATTTTTCAGTCAGGAATTTCCTTTGAGGTAAATACTGTATTGTGTCAATAATAGAGGGTATTTAAAGATGACTTTTAACATGTTTCTTAGATTCATACCTGCCTATATGAACCCACAAAATACTAGTGTTTGCAGTGCATACATATGGCATTTAATTTCAAACATTTTAATTCTGAACCTATTTTTAAAATTAAGCAGGAAGAACTCCAGGATATGCTTAGTGTAACACAGGAGTCGCACCTGCTTATATCTAGCTTACTGGGTTGGGAAGTTCAATTCTTGGGCTGAGTGATGCAATGCATCCTGGGATTTACAGTTCTGAAGACCAACAGGGCAACCCCAGTAGTGTTTAGTGACCATGTGTTATTGGGGGTTGAACTTGGGGTTTTACAAGTGTAATGCATGCACTCCAGCTCTTTTATTGTATCACTCACTCTTCTTATAAATACTTAACAGACAAGTAAAATGTAGCTATGCTTCCCTCACCCTAAATGCAGTTTAACATAACAGACCTGTGAAATAAAAAGGAAGTTGACCAAATATCGAATTAAGGTGAACTGTCTCATGAAAAGGTATCCAAAGATTTGCAAAACTATGACTGAAATAGTTTTACTTTTTAAAATTGTAAATGAATATATCTGCACCTTTAATGTGTATGGAGACTGATAAACACAGCTGTCCATAATGAGAAAAGAGATTACATCATGTTACTCTAAATAAACTTTCAAATGAGAAATCAGGATTAAGTTGAATCTGAAGAAGAAATTTGTATTTGCCTTGAGAATTTCAAGCTGATCTCCCCTGGGGAGAATGATGGAGCATTAAGAGATTTTAATTTGAAATGAGGTTACGGGATTGTAAATTGCTGACAGATATTTAGTAAATGATTTAGTGTTTGTGTTTACACTCTAGCTTAGAAAAGATTTTTACTTTTTCAGCAAACTGCAGAAATGTCTTCAAAACACATTTAGTTAATCAAAATGAAGTGTCCAAAGAATGGGGAAGAATGAGCAATTACATGGATATACTTGAATTAAACATTAGAAGTCAACTATAAGCTTTCATTCTCTGAGCAAGCCCCAGTTGTTATTAAGTATTTTAGTGCCACTCAATTTATTATTATCAATTAAAGATGTAGTAGCTATATTCTTCAGCAAGTGTTATTACTCAAGATCAGGCTTATTAAAAATACTTGTATACCTCTCTAGTTTCTAAAAGAGACCATAATTATACAAAATTAGGGTTGTTTTGTATTCATGATATACTCTCAAAACCAATCAAACCTTGAATAATATGTATCCAAGACATTATGTTTATTCTATCCACCCCTGAATAAGCAGTTTAGACATACTACGGCCAACTCCATAAAAGGTAACCTTTTGGGGACAATGGGTGATGGACAATGGAGATTAATAATACCATTTGCTTCTTTTTTTCTTTTTAAACTTCAATATGACACCTACTATCACAGACGTCCCGCTCTTTTCTTCATGACAAGCTCCCACAGCTTGCAAAGAGTGATTCAGGCTTCGTTAGAAAAATGCCTCCCAAAGGGTGTCTTTCAAAACCTTTATGTTTTTCAGCTGGAGACAAGATTGAATGCATCTCAGTTTCTATGGCCATACAATATATAGTCCAAGAGAGACACCACTCATTACATGTATCGCAAGGAAATATATAGTTTCTTATTGAGCTCCTTCTGGACCATTGTCACTGGGTAAATACCACAGCCTAGGTTATGAGAGGCTGTTGTATTTTATATGCAAGTACATCACACAAACCTTTATACTTGGGAAGCTAACTTGGAATACAATGCTTTGTGCCTAGCCAAGTCTTCTTTTTATTCCTTCTATTAAAAAAAAAAATCTCACCAGCTACCTCTTAAAGTCCATTTCTAACTTAGAATAATTTCTTTTTTCTAAAATTTTAAAATCTGACACTCTCTTGGGTTCTGTGTCACTCCTCTTTGCTTTTTCACATGCGTTTTTCTTGTGCCCTAAGACCTGTGCAATTAGCTTGTGTCACCTTTAAAGCCTTTCTTACAGCACATTGCTCCAGCTGTTGAAGCATATGTAATTACATCCTACCTTACCTGTCCTGGGGCACACTAGTTTCATACAATTTTCATATCACCCTTTTTCATTATTCAAGAGGAGTGAATTTTAAGGACAGTATGATTAGGCTGAAATTGGAATTTTTCAAGGATTGGCATTGTATAAAAGAGCAGTTCTTTTCTTCCCTACAGTGAACTTAAAAGTCTAGTGTTAAAAATATGCATGATTGAATCAATGTAGCCCACACAAACTGGTCACAAATTCAGGATCATCATTGTTAAAATTTTCATGGACCCACATTAACATTTGGTAGTAGTGTGACAGAGTTGGACTTTAATCTGAGGGAAATGTTATTAATGGTTCAGGGATTTTATAGATTCATACAGTCTGTCCTAATTTTGCAATAAGAACCAAGAAAAGCACATTAAAGTAATAGGAACAATATAGGCACTTGTGCTAAGTATTCCAATGAGATGCTTAAAAAATATTGAATATTACTTCAAAACATTATTGTACAAAAAAGGAAAAAGGAATAAAAGCTTATTAGTTGATCTTTACATTGTATTTAAACAAAAGTATAACACAGACATAAACATGGAAAATAAACTTGAATCATTTTAAAGTAACCTATTTTCTCTAACTTTTGAACATCCCAGTTTCATAAGTTAGTAAGATATGCTGTTTTTTGATAAAATCAATAATACTTTAAAATATTTTATCTCCTTTGAAGTAAATTAGGCTTCTAGAAATGGTAAAATTTATGAAGTCTGTGATTTTAAAATTCCATTTTCTTCTCAGCTATAGAAAATAGAGTTGAAAAGTCAATCAATGTGAAGGATCTAATATTAATAAGACATATTGACCCTCATTGGCAAGCCTATAAATGGTCTATTTTTTGGAGTAATTGCCATGTAATCATATAGTTTTAAAAATTATCAAATATATTATTATATTTTATAATATTATCAGTGGAATTAGTCTTGCTTTGAGCATCTAGGAACAAACAATAAGTTAGAAAGCTTGGTATGAAATATGTACACTTGAATACACATTTGTCATAATATGGGAAAATTATGTATACATGTAAATGTATTTAAATATTTATGTTTTGTTAATTGCCTGCTATGACTTTAAGTATCAAATATAGCAAGAAGCTCAATATTTATAATCTTAGTTTCTAATGAAAATTTAGAGTACATTTGAAGTTATATCATTATCATAATGATATAACTTTTTAAAAGTGAATAACAGTCATAATAATAATAAAAGCATATTTTCTCTTATTTATCAGAATTAGAACTAAAATTTGTTTTCTCTCTTTTTTCTCAAAGGATATGAAGCCATTTGAAACTATAGATCACATAGCAAAAATTAAGATGCACCCAAAATCAAGTGTTGGTAGGGATAAAGTAGTAACAAGTACTTATTACCTAAAACTAGTTTATTGTTTATAGATATATAAATTGATTTGATAACTTTGGAAAACAGTATTGCTGAGTAATATATAAATTGAGAGAAATTTGGACCGAGAACTTAAAATTCTAGATAAATTTCCTTAAAAATAAACTCTTTAATGAAGGTTTGAGGAATCTGCAAGGAGTGTTTATAAAATTTCTGTAAAAGAAAATCACTGGGAACTGATCACTAACATATAAATAGAATAGTATATCACTGTATGACTGTCATCCCGTTGTTCATTGATTTACTCACACGGGCACCAGTAACGTCTCCATTTGTCCCAGCCCTGAGATTTTAGCAGCCTCTCCTTACTCATTTTTCTCAACAATTGAAGTCTCTTTTCAGGGTCAGGGGAATGAGACCTGTTATTGTTACTGTATTTGGCATATGGAATACTCCATGCGGAGTTGCCAGGCTCTGCCGTATGGACAGGATACTCTCGGTAGCTTGCTGGGCATCCCTGGTCTGGAGTCCAGTAGTATATAGAGTAGTACATAAATAAATAAATAGATGAATCTTTGTATACCTCTATTGTTGTGTTACATGCTAGTGAAAACAATTTTATTATATTAAACAGGATTAAATCACAAAAAACAATATTGACTGTAAAACAAAACATCAAGAAAATAACAAAAAATTTATATTTTATATATAGGTAATGGAAAACAACTAGAAAACTAAAGGTAAAATAAAAACACAAATTATTTCCTTGCCAGATATACATATATATTTAGTAAAGGTATATGAACACGGAAGAGAAAGTTTAGCCTCCGATTTAAGGTCAGTGTCTATTTCTGAGGAGGAGATGAACAGGGAATTGAATACAGGCACATTCATTGAAAAAGTTTAATTAAGGTGGATGCTAGGCTCTTGAATACTATTTTTCTTAAACTAATTTGTGCATCTAATATACTCTATAACTCTATCTGTTTATTTTATAAACACACTCAGTCTCCGTCTCTCTCACACACACCAAGAAGGTCACCCATGACTGGACCAGGGACACCCTATGTGTGTTTTTCCCGTGTGGCTTTCCCTGGAGAGCAAACATGAGCACTTGGAGCTCTCAGAATTTCTGTGACTCTGGGACGTGTATGGGGTCAAGTGTTTATCCTGATGGAGGCATCAGAAAGAGTTTGCATTGGAGTGCGCTGAGTAAGCTTCCAGAGTGGTTCTGAGAGCAGCAGGCAAAAGCCGAAAGTGCCAGAGCGGTGATGAAACTTCCCAGAGGAAGTCCCAGCTTGAGTCTGAGTCTCTGGTTGGGAAGCCTGTAGTACACAGACAGATACGTATGCATGTATGTAGCTATATATATATATATATATATATATATATACATATATATGTCTAAGTAAACAGTATTCTATATTTGTGCACTTCTGTATGTTGTCATATTATAGAATGCAACATAAAAGAAAGTATTTAAATCATATATATCTTTTTATGATTATAAAGTTTATTATATATCTTTTAATATTCTGTATAATTATACAACTCAGGAATTCTTAGATAATCTCTGAATGCATACTATATCTGTGAATTTTTAATAATCCTGGAATACTTTATTGATTATTGTTTGCCATGATCATCTTCCTTTTATTATTCTTATTTGAAATACCACAGTAGTCAAAAGAAAGTAGTAATTCTAGGACTAGAGGAAGATAGACTTTTCATTACATATTATACTGGCTTGACTTAAAAAAAAATTTAAGGCAGTTCTTTATATTTACTAAAATTGTATATTATTCCATAGACTCCAGTATGCAAGCATAAATGCAACTACTATATAGGATGTGAAATTGATTGATATGTAATATGTACACATTTGACTTTTCTTCTGCTTTATGAAAATTTGGTATTTTAATAAAAATAAGCTTACTCAAACATAAATCGTTGTTCTTTTTACTTCAATTTGTTAGAATAATCTTATTTTCTAACTTGGAAATGTGGGACATACGCATTTTAATTCTCTCTTACCCACGAAACACCCAAATATTTTAATGGATACTTTTAAAGGCATTTTAATTTTTCCATGCCTTGTAAAAATAGCTTTATATCAGAAAATATTTTCTGATGAGGTATGTTTTGTAGAACTTTTTTATTCCACCTGAGAAACAATACTTCTGTTGATGAGAATAAGTGTGGAATCCAGATTACTGGTAGATGAGAGAGAAAGTTTGATATTCTGTGAAAACAGAATAATGCTTGTGTGACTAAAGACCATTTCAGTACAAATCTGCTTCAAAGTATGTTAGGGTAACTTCAGAAATGTAAATATTGTAGATCACAAATGTGTTTAATATAACAAATTAAACGCCTGACTTGGCCTCGCCTACCCTATCTATGCTTAGAGTACTTACATAAGTGTACAGTAGGGAAAGATCACTTAATGCAAAGCCCAATTTTATAATGAAGTGTTGGATAACTCCAGTAACTTGTTAAGTCATACTGTGGAGGAAGGGAAAATCAGAATGCTGGTTTACGTTAGCGATGGCATGACTGACAGGAATGAAACTTACTGCTGCTGCCCAGAGTCATAAAAGGATGTCAAGAGAGACTTGTACTGCCCATGCTAACCTGGGGAGAGATCAAAATTTTAAATCAGAAATAGTGTCTCCACCAAATGCCTTTCACTTTCACATGGCAAAGTTGAGAAATTTTAAGTTAAATCATAGAAAATCAGTATCATCTGTATTTGAACTTCAAATCCTTTATTTTGAAGTTCAACTCAGTTGCCTCTAGAACTTCAGAAGAAATATTAAAGAATTTATTGAAAATGTACTTGACATAGCTAACACCACTCAGACCACTTACATGACATGATGCTACCATGGTTGTTCCCTCTGAGGAAAGACTGAATAATTTGTGGAAATCAAAATCTAAACCACTCCAATATCAACATTTCACTCTTTTGGGATGTATAAAAAAGGCAGTTATGGATTCTTCGGCATATACTGTTTTAAATAAGATTTTTACTAGTTTTCCTATTCTGTAAACCATGAACATTTAAAAATTTTTTTAATAAAACATCATATTTTTTTTTAATGTCACCGTCACTGTCATCCTGTTGCTCATCGATTTGTTCGAGCGGGCACCAGTAACATTTCTCACTGAAAGACTTATTGTTACTATTTTTGGGATATCCAATACGAACGAGTAATCTTGCCAGGCTCTGCCGTATGGGCTCTATACTCTCAATAGCTTGCCAGGCTCTCCTAGAGGGGCAGAGGAATCAAAAACGGTTGGCCTCGTGAAAGGAGAAAGCCCAACCACTGTGCTATCTCTCCAGCCCTGTATTTTTAATATCTAAATTTTTTAATGAATCACCATGAACCATGAACATTTTTGTAGCTTTTTACTAAATAAAAAAATATAAAATTATAGCACAATTCTTAACACCGTTATATATTATTGATCATCAAACAACCTTTTGAAGTATTAATAATCACATTGGATAAGTGAGAAACAGCTCTTTTGGAATGTCTGTAACTTTCCAAGGGTTGCACATCCAGACTTGGGCATAAGTATGTGGAGCTTTATAGTTAACAGTCTTAACTACATGCATTACTCCAAATCATATTACATGTCCAGGCCATCTGATTTTCGACACCTTGGCAAACAAGACAACGTCCCTGATTTAGAGACGACCACTGGACTAGAGCTGTTACCGACTGGATTCCACGGGATGTCAAAAGAACACTGGGCTGCCCACCTACGAGATGGTCAGACTTTTTTGTCAAGACCCTGAAAAATGGTTTGAGGCTTTTCATGTTCCTGGAGTGAGCAGACGCCATTTGGCTACACTAGCACTCAACGGGGACAAATGGAGACATTTCTGGCACCTGCTCAAGCAAATTGATGAGCAATGGGATGACAAGTGATACAAGTGATACAAACTACATGTATTTTACTATTTCTAAGCCTCAAGGATTTCTTAGGCTCTGATTTCACCTGGAAATTAAGTTTTTGGAAAGTCAATCAGCAAATCTAAAATAAGATCATCTTAACACAGCGGGTAGTGCATTTGCCTTGCATGAAGCCAACCTAGGTTCAATTCCTCTGTACCTCTCGGAGAGCTCAGCAAGCTATTGAGAGTATCTGCCTGCAAGACAGAGCCTGGCAAGCTACGCATGGTGTATTCAATATGCCAAAAACAGTAACAAGTCTCACAATGGAGACATTATTGGTGCCCGCTTGAGCAATTCGATGAACAAAGGGAAGACAGTGCTACAGTGCTATATTATCTAATCTTTACTGTAGATATAGTCTCTAATATCATACAGAAACACTTTCTATACTGATCTATTTGGTTGCCACTATCTAGCTATCTGTTTGTGTGTGTTGGTGGGGGGACACACACAGTTGTCTCAAGGCTTACTTCTTGCTCTCTTCTGATGTATTATATTCAATTATGCTCTGGAAACCATATGTGATGTCATGATGCAATCTGAGTTGGCTGCATGCAAGAGACCTAAGTACTGTTCCTCCTTCTATCACCTTGTAGTCAAGTAATATTTACAATGTGACTATTTTATAATGAGGAAATTCTATGCAATGTACAAATGTGCTTTCTTTGAAAGAGAAAAGTTGAATTGTCAGATAAATTTTATTTCCTAATAACAGAACATTTCATGTGACTGGGAATTTTATGTTTAGAATAATCAATAAATTATTAAAACTATAGTAGATTTTTTATTTTATTTTGTTTTCTCTATCTTTTACTGAAATTTATCCTACTGTGTAAGCTAATGTTCTATTCAATAAACTTATTCTATTTGCATTTCCCTTGCAACATTCATCTACTTAAATTAATTTAGATTTTTATTCCATTTCAGTGATTTACTTATTCTATTTAGCAAGTTTTTCTATGCCTATGTTATAAAAACGTAACTTTGAAATCATATATTTTGTCTCTGAAGCTATGCTCACTTCTCTACATATACTGAATACACCTATGCTTTATTTTGGGGATGAAATCTTCAAAAGTGTCAGAAATAATTTAATAGCTCTCTTTATTCTTTCACCATACCTTGTCCAATGATTAATATATATGAGCTTTCAATAAATATTTTCTAATGGAATCATGGTTTATTATAGTATCTTGTCAACAGTTATGTAGTTGGCCAATATTTTCTTGGAAAATAATGAGATGGAATATTGCTTACCTGAGTTGTTATGCTCTGTTTGAGTATGCTTTTGTTGTCAAACTCGTAGTCATGAAAATGATACAGGAGATAATTAAATAGCAATTAAGTTTTATTTCTCATTATTTAAAAAAGTTTATGTATGTCTTCAGTAAAATCAAAGCAATTCCAAATAATATCCAACTCAGAATAAAATTCATTGCATGTCATGTTTTGTGTCATCTTGAAAAATCAAAGCAATTCCAAATAATATCCAACTCAGAATAAAATTCATTGCATGTCATGTTTTGTGTCATCTTGAAAAGAATGCTATTTGGATCCATTTTGAATAAAGATAAAATGTAAAACTTAAATTTTAAGGACTTTTTTTCTACCACGTATAATATTTTCTGCAAAACTGTTATTGATTCTGGCAAAATAAAAATAATGACATTAAACACAGTACAATCTAAATTTGTGATTTTAAAGATTTTAAGATATAGGGATGTGGTTCCTTTATAGGAGTCTTGAAGTGAGTGTTGATGTTTCAATTAGTGCCAATTCACAGCCCACAAGAACCGTGGAGAGGTACCATCTGGTGGCCTACTACACACAGGGAAGAGATGATGTCTCGTGGATATAACTAACTTCCTGACAGATAATTTCTCTGTAAATAAATCCTCAGAGCAATTCAAGTGTATATTTGTTTCAGCTTTTTATTGAAATAGATGAGACAGGTGAACAAATATCCATTAAGGAGTTACAGCCTTCTATGGAACTTATGATGACAAGAAGGAGATATAAAGTTCTCAATCATTCATGGAAGAATCGTGTAGGATGATTTTAAAAGAGCCAATGGCACATTTGGATAGAATAAATGTCTGTTCTCTTAGATTAATATTCCAGAAATTGAATTCAAAGCCCCCAAATCATGTGGATTTATTTTAAAGTTCAGCTATAAAGCTTCCCAAAGTTATAACCCAGCCAACCAAAAAGGCTGTGAGCTAGAAATTTTGTGACTCGTGTTGCTTATGGATGAATATGGAAATATGGTATGAGACAGCTTGCTGTCAGTTTCTAGAAATCATTACACTCACAATCATTTTATTTGGCCCACAAAATTTGCATGCTCCCATATCACAGTTCCTTATCTTCTTTGTTGTTTTACTAGAGAAGCAAAAGCAAGCACTTGCAAAAATGTCAAGTCCATCTCATCAAAAGTATCAGGCTTCCTTTTGTCCAAAGTTGAGCGCTTTGGAAAGTGAACTGAGAGAAGAATTATATTTAATTTTTTTTCAGACTAAATATGAATTTGAAAAAGATCACTAAAGCTTTAGGTATCAACTATTGGATTAGCATTTATTTTCTCTTTCTTTTTCTATGCTACTCTTTAAAACAGGCTAATTATGACATAATGGCCATTTCATGAATGTTCATTAAATGACAACTCCTCTACCAAATCATTATATGAATTTATTATTTAGTGTTAAAACCTACCTCTAGTGTATTTACCATATCAATTTCCTCATAAGGAACTCTGCCCGAAGTTCCATTGGGAAGCAATTGAGCCAGATTTCTAATTCTTTCCTCTTATGCTCAAGAAGAGTATGATGATTACATTAAATGCTTATATTCACCAACTCTTGCTCTGTATTGCATACTCCAACATCTTTGCAGCATATCTGATGCAAAAGTTTAATTTACTATGGTGATTTCAGTCAAAAATACATGAGATTTTTAAATGTATATATAAGACCTTAGAAGAAAAAAATAAGGTGTTTTGTAAGAAGAATATACTTTTAAAACTTTATTGAGATTTATTAAGATTTTCTCACATGGCATGCTAATATGGAAACTTTTGATGTTTATGCTTTCATTTATAAATCACACATATTTATTACAAACACCATATCTAAATATAATACCTTGATTCTGGACCTTGACAATATTTATTAGAAGATAAAAGTACTGCTCATGGTGACCCGTTAACAATATGTATACTCAAATTGGAATGAAAAAGAAAATTAGTGAAAATCACCTTTGCATAAGTATAAAAAAACATAATGATCTAACAAAACTGATAGCAAACATACTGTACAAAAATTATTTTGAAGAAAATTATTTTTACTATAGATAACAAATTATAAATATGTATATGTTTGGTTAAGTTGTATACATTTTTATTAGAAATGTATTACTTTAGACACAGCAATACCACTTCTTGGAATATAACTCAGAGAGGCAAAAAAATAAAGCAGAACTGACATCTGCACTCATATATTCATTGCAGCACTGTTTACAATAGACAGAATCTGGAAAAAACCCAAGTGCCCAAGAACAGATGACTGGGTAAGAAACTTTGGTACATCTATACAATGGAATACTATGCAACTGTTATAAAAGATGAAGTCATAAAATTTGCATATAAGTGGATCAACATGGAAAGTATCATGTTAAGTGAAATGAGTCAGAAAGAGAGGGACAGACAGAAAGATTGCACTTATTTGTGGAATGTAAAGTAACAGAATGGGAGACTAACATCCAAGCATAGTAGAAATAAGTACCAGGAGGTTAGCTCCACGGTCTGGAAGCTGGCCTCACATGCTGGGAGAGAGGACAACTCAGATAGAGAAGGGAATACCAGGTAAAGGGTGTTCTGAGGACCCGTTTGGGATGGGAGATATGTACTGAAAATAGACTATAGACCAAACATGATAGCCACTCAATACTTCTATTGTAGACCACAGCACTCAAAAGGAGAGAGAGAACAAAAGGGAATACTCACCACAGAGGCAAGGTGGGGCAGGGAGGGGGAAGGGATAGGGTGTGAATGATGGGAGGAATACTGGGATTATTACTGGTAGAAAATGGGCACTGATTTAGGGATGGCTACTCGATCATTGTGTGACTGGAACTCAAGCACAAAAGTTTATAACTCTGTAATAGTACCTCACGGTGATCCACTAACAATAAAAAAGAAATATATGCTTTAAACTTGGTTGAGTTCAACTCTACCCTATTACAATGATGTTAGTAGCTATTGTAGAATCAGCAAATCCTGGTAAGATAATATGTTACAAATACATACATATATTTTGTTTCTATAGAGCACCAAGGTGGCATGTAGTGATGATAGAAATAATATTGACTACAATCAATGAAGACAAAAATGAAACTGCACTGTGATCTAAAATAACACCACTCTGGAAACAACTCAAGTGCCCGAGAACAGACAACTGGATAAGGAAACTTTGGTACATTTACACAATGAAATAGTATGCAGCTGTTAGAAAAGATGAAGTCATGAAATTTTCTTATAAGTGGATGGACATGAAGAGTATCATGCTAAGTGAAATGAGTCAGAAAGAGAGGGACAGACATAAAATGACTGCACTAATTTGTGGAATATAAAATAACATAATATGAGACTAACACCTAAGCACAGTAGAGACAAGGGCCAGGATGATTGCTCCATGTTTTGGAAGACTTCCTCATGTGTTGGGGGAAAATGGAGGAGGGACCACTAAGTAAATGATGGTTAGAGGGATTACCCAGGATGGGAGATGTGTGCTGAAAGTAGACTAAGGACCAACATGATGGCCTCTGAGCATCTGTATTGCAAACCAGGATGCCCCAAAGTAGAGAAAGAGTAACAAGGAAGATGCCTGCCACAGAGGCAGGGGATATGATGGGGCCGGGGTGGGGGAAGGGATATTGGAAACAATGGTGGTGGAAAATGCACACTGGTGGAGGGATGAGTGTTTGATCATTGTATGACTGAAAATCATGAAAGTTTTGTAACTGTATCTCATGGTAATTCGAGAAAAAATTAAAATAAAATAACACCCCTGAATAATTAGCAATATCAGATAGGAGAACTTTTATAAACATAGTCATCCTGAATCATGTATTAGCAGATGATTAATTTTTATGTAGTTATTATATTTTATACATATTTTGACTCCTATAATTAATTTAGAAGTTTAACTGAACCTATTTCTTCTGATTCTTACAGATCCATAAGAATCAAATTAGTAGCTATATATTTTGATTATAGGTGTTATACAGTGTGCAACAGAAATAGATTCAAAAACCATGATCCTGGAAATCATTATATAGCTGTATTTTTTTGTCTTAATCCTGCAGAAAGAAAAGCAATCAGTGCTTTTCTTCACTACTCAAATAGTACATCTATAAATTCAACAATTGTTTTCTTTTGTGACATTTTAATCATTACATAAATCTTTAACAATTCCTTTATAATACTATTTATTATAATCAATTATTTAATGGATAAAATATTTTGGGAGTATTTTTAACTTGGTTAGTGATGCATATCTCATTGTGGATTACAGTTGCTTACATTTTATTTAGATAAAATATAATCTCATGAGCTAACACACAAAAAATCAACACTTTTAAATATACATCTGTGTCTGTGCTTCTCTCTTTTTTCATCTTCCTGCCACCCCTTCTTTAAAGGTTTTATATAGGAACTTGACAGTGTTTATTAAAAATAAGCAGTAAGCAACAATGATAGAATATCCATAAAATTATGACTATTATAATGATTTTAAATTTTTATCAGCAGGGTATAGCTGGTGCATTAAGGCAGCTATATGTTTTAACTTTTTGACCAGCACAATCTTCGGAGGATATGCTTCAGCTTAACCTCCACCACCTCCACCACCTTAGTATTCTTCCTATTGATTATCATCATACAACTAAGGGCATCTAGGTACAAGCTCATCAGCTTTTTTTTTTTTTTTTTTGCTTCAATGTTATTGCTCCCTATGTGGTTCTGTATCTTTCTATATCTCTGCATTCTTTCCAGGTTCAGTTTTTAATTTTAAATTTCCCATCACAGATGATCTAAGATCTAATTTTTGCTCACCTAATTGTCTGAGTTGTTGAAGCCCTATGTAACTACTAGTTGTTGAGGTGGGAGTGGTCAAGCAGTGCTGAAACTGAACACAGGAGTCCAAACCTAATAGACAAGGGCTCTTACCCTTTTGAGCCTTCGGGTGATTTTGTTTTGTTTTATGCAAAATGGACCCTGAGACTTCTAACATCGGTGAGGAAAATAATGGCATAAAAAGTGGATCTATGTTGATGGGACATCTGCTGATGTTTTGGTTAGTATAGAGATGACATGTGATAGAAAGAGAAATTGATAAGTATAAAGGTAAATAGATGGCAGGGAAATAGATAACTCTAACATTTTTATTCTCCCACTTTGCTTTTATTTTTGTTTAAGAAGCCAATAACTATTCTACACAAGGGAGTTATTTTACCTAGCTCGAGAGACTATCATAGAGTTAAAGACTTTCATACTGTTTCCCTAATGTTCAAACTCAATGTTCATTTTTGTAATTTCATAATTCTGTTTCCTGAAAACAGTTGTTCTTATAATTGTGGATAATGATTGCAGTCTCCTGAGTTTATATATTATATCCATTTCTTCAATTTTAATAATGTTCTCTAATGATGTTAGCTTAAGCTTTATTAAGGATTCTGTAGAATTTCCAAAACATTGCCAACTACTTATAAAGTTCTCAAAAGAAGGCATGCAGTGGGAAAATCAAGTCAATGCACAAAACAATTGTAAACACTATATATAATATATAGTAAAAATGCAATGACTTTTAAAATAGAATCTCCAAACTAGGTCACTAAAAGGAAGTATAAAATATTTTGGATTTCTTTTGCTCTTGATGTTTTTAAGAACTCTATTTTCAAAGAAAGAGTGAAAGCATTGTCTGTGGATTAAAAAATGCAAGACACTGGAATTATAATAAAATCTAATAGCTTTCACATTCTAGATTAAAAATATATGAAATTATAAATTAAATATGTTTATTCAACTCCAGCATCTTGATAAAAATGCAAATGTGTAATGTAAAACCAAAACTAGCACTTAATTAAATAATGACTCAGTGTTTGGAAGAAAGGAGACTTATGCAAAGACTATGTTTTATTTTTTTTCTGATTAAAACAAATTAAATCATTAATAGTTTATAAATGAACATAAGAGAGAGAAAACGCATATCTTGTCCTAAATTAAATAAGTGCAATAAATGTTCCATTACACTGAGGTAAGCTCTAGAGTCACTTTATTTATTTATGAAAGTTTTAAATGTTTATCTTATTGCTTTTCTCCCATAAAATAATTTTTATACTATTTTATTACTATTTTGAGTTTGACAGAAATGTTAGTAAGAACAATGTTTTCTTCCTTTTTTGATTCAATTTTTCTCTTTCTTTTCTCCTCTTTGTCTTTCTACACACACACACACACAAACCACAAACACACTAAATACATATAAGGAAGATGATAAAAGACACAAAAGAATATTCTTATTACCTTTTGGGTCAGTTCCAGATATAGGTATTTACTCTTCTAAGATCATATTCAAAGTAAGGTTTTGGAATGGCACATTTTATTTTAATATTAATGGAATTTTGAAAATTGATAATTTTTGCAAGGTCATTGAAATATGGTAAACACATGGCATGAAAGCAAATATTATGCAATGAACCCTAATGCTTAGTATATATTAAAATTTAGTGACATCTCCAAAAAAGGAGGATTTCCTCATGCCCTTCCACCCCCTGTCCAAACATTCCCCAAAGTGTCAAAATAAGGGCATGCTTCTTTTTACTACATTAGGTATCCTTAGTAATAAAAACACCTTTCTGCTGATATAAGGTATTTTTAGATATATGCTCTGGGACTATTTGTCATTAGTGTACAGAGCAATGCTGTAAGACTGTCAACTTGAAACAAATACATAATCCATTATAATGGAGGATTTCTCCCAGGGCTTGCTCTACTGTAAAAGGCAGAAAATCTGTCACATACATGTTTTACATTGGACATTTTGTTAGGACAAAAGTTAGAACTCAGAGGCTTTGAAGATAGCACATGAGGGAAGGCACTTGTCTTGTATTTCACCAACCCCAGTAAAATCCCAGGTACGACTTAGAGTTCCCCAAGCAGCATCAGAACCCAGAGCCCGAAATACTTCCAAACACTGAACGGCATAATACAAAAACTAAAAAAAAAATTAAGAAGCTTGGGAAATTAGAAGTTTAGGAAAACACTTCTGAAGGAACTCATATTTAAGAGTAACATATGAATATGTATACCACTGTCACTGTCTTCCCGTTGCTCATCCATTTGCTCGAGCGGGTACGACACGGGTAGCTTACCAGGCTCTGTTGTACGGGCAAGATACTCTCGGTAGCTTGCCGGATTCTCCAAGAAGGGCAGAGAAATCAAACCCAGAGTGGCCATGTGCAAGGCAAACGCCCTACCCGATGTGCTATCCCTCCAATTTTAAATTGTGTATAGCTTAAATTTTTGTTTTGTTGATACACTTATAAACCAGAATTTGACATTTATGAACCAGTACTTGTATTAAAAGATGAAAGCAGTACTGACATTGTTGAGCCACAATCATTTCCCCTTCCAGGCATTACTACGTGTCTCCCTTCTCTCTCCTTCTTCCAAGAGTATTATCTTAACTTGCAAGATTCAATTCTTTTAATTTTAATCATTTTTAAACTTTTATTTATTTATTTTTTAAAATTTAAATTTATTTATTTTTTAGTTAGTGAGGGTACAGTTACAGATTCACACATTTTCGTGCTTGTTTTTTCCCTCATGCAATGTTTGAGAGCCCATCCCTCCACCAGTGTCCATTCTCCATCACCAATGAACCCAGTATCCCTCCCATCCCCCCAGTCTCATCCCCCCACTCCACCCCGCTTCTGTGGTGGGGCATTCTAATTTGATATCTCTCTTTCCTTTTGGGTGTTTGGTTTGCAATAAGGGTATTGAGTGGTCATTCTGCTAGAGACTGAACAGGATGACCACTCATTTTGAAACTTTTATAAACATATTTATATTATCTTACTTTGTAGATATGAAGAACTTCTCTGCTCATTTGAATTTTTTATAAAGAGGTTCATATTGCATGTACACATTTGAATATGCCTTTTATATGGTTTTGTTTTTGTGGTTGATTTCTTAGGAGCCTCCCTGTCTGAGTTAGACTCAGCAGTACTTAGGAGGCCCTGAGGGGTCAGGTAATGCGTGGGGTCTTGTGAGAGCCAGGCATGTGTTCTAGTCCTTTGAACCACTGCCCATCCTGTCTTTTAAGTATTTATGCTCAATAGTATGCTTTTTAAGATTTCTTGTCTACAGTTGTGTAGTTTGAATTATTTTATAGTGTCCTGCTAATTAAATATTATAAATGTATTCCATTTCAACAATTTCCACATTTTGGATTTATAAATAGTGAACACTTTTAATAAACTTTACAAAAATTGTAATTTGTGTTTATCTGTATATTTTGGTTTCAGTGATGCTTCAGGGCTTACTCCTGGCTTTACACTCAGGAATTACTCTACTCCTGCTGATGCTTAGGGAATTATATGGAGTTCTGGTGGATCAATCACAGGTTGGTCTCATGCAAGGCAAATGGCCTTCCTGCTGTGCGTCATTTCAGCCTCTTAATGGATATTTTTGCATGTGTCTTTTGGTGATCATATGTTTGTATGATTGGTGTGAGTTTGACTAAGATTAGAATTCCTTGGTTAGAGATATTTATCTGTGTATCCTAAGTCAATACTGACAAATAGTTTTTCAAGGTAATCATGCTAAATTTTACTCCTGATAGAAGTATAATCTTCTCTCATATTAGTTTTAGATTCTTTGTGGAAGTATGAAAAAAACACACAAAAAGTAATTTAACTAGAGTCATTCTAAGTTATGAAGTTCATTCTACATAATTAATCAGTTAATATTTTCAAATAATATGAATTGTTTTCAGCAAGTGTTTCCATAAGGGATACTGGTTTCAAGAATAAGATAGAAACTCTTGATAAAGCAGAAAAATTCTAGACAGTTTTATAACATAGGAAAACTATAGGAACTAGCACAAAAAAACCCACAACCTACCACTCATAGTTTTTAACTTACTGGATCTGGATTATTCATATCATTCATATTATTCATACCTCTTTATTTTCACAGTCCATTCAATAACAGAGATTAAACAAAAAATCATTTACTAAATTTCTAATATTTAATAAAGAAATTTGTGGGATTTTCTATCTTGAACAGAAAGAATAATAAATATTATGTTATTTAACTTATTTTTGTTTTGGGGCCATGTCTGGTGCTGCTCAGAGTTTACTCTTGGCTCTTGGCTCAAGGATCATTCTTAGCAAAGCTCAGGCAACCATATGGGGTGCAAGGGATTAATCTCAGGTCAGTCATGTATTAGGCGAGCAAACTACCCATAATGCTATCATTCCAGCCCCACTATTTCGTTATTTTTTTTACTAGTGTTTTTGTTTGGTTTAGTGGGTCAAGTTATTCTAAGCCCTAACCCACTCTCTTAGAGAACCTTTGACTTGCATTTGGAGGTTCATGAAATTATTTCAGAATACAACTTTTCCCATGATACTCTGAGCAGAGTTGTAAAACTGAGGCTTTGTTGATTCTTAGAAGTGAAAGTCCTGACCATGGAGACTTTCTCAGTAACTTGTGCTCAAAGTTAACCTAGCTCTTAGTCTCAAAAGTTTGTGGGAATTGTTTGCTTTCATTTTTATGTTGATCTTATTGGAATATAATTCATATAGCAAATGATGTACCTCTAGAGTGTACAATTTAGTTTTTTAAAGTATAGTCATAGACTTACTCTTCAAGCCTATATTCTCCTGTGAACACGTATCTCACTTGCTTTTCTTGATGTTTGCTGCCTTTTTCCACCCTGGAGAAGTGGGTGGAACACTTCTCTTGAACACACACTTCTCCCATTTCTTCCTCTCACACATTTCTTTTCTTCTTTTCTTTTCTTTTCTTTTCTTTTCTTTTCTTTTCTTTTCTTTTCTTTTCTTTTCTTTTCTTTTCTTTTCTTTTCTTTTTTTCTTTTCTTTTCTTTTCCTTTCCTTTCCTCTTCTCTTCTCTTCTCTTCTCTTCTCTTCTCTTCTCTTCTCTTCTCTTCTCTTCTCTTCTCTTCTCTTCTCTTCTCTTCTCTTCTCTTCTCTTCTCTTCTCTTCTCTTCTCTTCTCTTCTCTTCTCTTCTCTTCTCTTCTCTTCTCTTCTCTTCTCTTCTCTTCTCTTCTCTTCTCTTCTCTTTCTCCTCTCCTCTCCTCTCCTCTCCTCTCCTCTCCTCTCCTCTCCTCTCCTCTCCTCTCCTCTCCTCTCCTCTCCTCTCCTCTCCTCTCCTCTCCTCTCCTCTCCTCTCCTCTCCTCTCCTCTCCTCTCCTCTCCTCTCCTCTCCTCTCCTCTCCTCTCCTCTCCTCTCCTCTCCTCTCCTCTCCTCTCCTCTCCTCTCCTCTCCTCTCCTCTCCTCTCCTCTCCTCTCCTCTCCTCTTTTTCTTCTTTTTTGCTTTCTGGGTCACTTTCTTGCAAACTGGGGAATCTTAATTCCCCAGTACTGGTAAGTCTCAATGTCTTACCTTTATGTTATTCTTTAAGCTTTGATTTCTGAGGCAGGTCAGCGACTTCAGTGATACTGAGCATTTTTCTCAACTCTAACAGCTGACATTGTATTTCTGCTATTGCAAGGCATCTTCATTCTCATTAAGAAATCCTTTTTCAGTGGTCAGAGTTAACATGTCTTCCTGTTTCAAAATCTATTACCTTTGTTGTGTTTCAAGGCAGACTGAAGTTGACAGGAAAATACAGGGCTGAATACTGAAATATTCTCTCCAATTTTTCTTTTTCACTCAATTTATCTTGCTTTTAATGAACCACTAATTACATTTATTTATTTTTTTCTCTCACATCCAGGCAAGAGAGTAACATATTATTAAAACTCACAAAAACATCATCAATAAATATAAAAATGATTGACAAAAAATAGTTGCATAGTAGATTTTTTTTATGTCTTTTATATTTTTATGCCTAGAAATATTGCCATGACTTAAATTTTATTACAGTGATTCAGTATTTCTTCATAGGCTTTGCTGAATTAGGAGAAGCTAGCTTTATGGACTTCTAAATTCTTCCATTTGACATCTAAAAACTTTATCTTCTACTTCCTTCATTGATGTTGTTGCCACAGCTGGCTGGCTGTCACACTTGAGTGAGGTGATCCTATACCTGGTTGCAGTTGCTGAGCTTGCACCTTTAGTTGTGACATTCATGTATCTTTCAGTTGTAGTGCTTGCCAGAGTTAGTGAACTTGGTTGTCATGCACACACACCTTAATTTTGGTGCTTACACAACTTGGTTGCCATGCATCAGAGATCTCAGACTTTATTACAGTTCTGGATATCCCCAGCAACAGAATACTGGGAATGCCTTTGGGCATGTGGGGTGGTGTTTTAATTGCATTGCAGTCCTCACTTGCCTCAGGCTTGCAAAGCAGGTGCTTTTGCCAATGCGCTCTCCCTGGGCTTCATTTAATGTATTGTAATGGCATCTGTAATAGTGAATTCCTTTTTGTGTATTTTCATCTATAAAGCTGAATTTTTTGGTGCGTATTTGTTCTATTTTGAAACTTTCAAAATATTGAAATAAACTTACCGGAATGTAATTTTTTTAATGACTCAAATGTATATAATAATGAGTGACTTTCAAGACAGCCTCTTAGATAACTTATATAACTTATATGCTAATATATAACAAATTTTAATTGCATTGTTACTGTTATTCATTGGTCATTTGTTCATCCAATATGATTTTGTTAGTTTTCTAACTGTTATTCTTCCAATATTATGTTACAAATTTGTTACTGCATACTTACAGTGTTACTTATATTTTATGTTATTGCAGTGAGAAGCAATAGTCCAAAAAGTTTTAATTCTGTAAAATGAGCTTTACTCTTTCCTAAATGTGGAAGGAGAATGTGGAAATAGGTCTACAGAGCAAAATGAAGAGAAAATGAAGTAATTATCCTTTTAATTAAATAAGTGTAGAAAATCACTTCAGACAATAAAGCACAACTTATTTTCTCCTTTATGATTCATATGGCATTGTTGTAAATTCAGGTAGTAGTTATATAACAAATATATATGAAATACTACAGTCATGGTATAAAGGAGCAATCACAAGCCAAGCATAGAATTCCCTTGCAAATGTTGTATTTAGAAGTTTAAATTGTTACCTGTCATTCTAATTAACTTCACAGAAATCAGAAAAGCTTAATTAAAAGATAGACTATATTTAATGGAAATGTTTGCCTCTTTAGAATTAGAGTTAATGCTAAGAAGTTCATAAAATTTGGGTCCAGAGAGATTGTCTAAGGGTAAGTTCTTGCAAACAGCCAACCCTGACTTGGGTCTCCCTTTCACTTATGGTCTCCCAAGCACTGCTTGTGTGACCCCAAAACAAAATATGACAAATATCAAAGTAATAAAAGTAAAAAGTAATAAAAGTAAAAAAATGTAATTTAATTTATTTAAGCTTTCTTGCATATTTCTTTTTTCTTATTAATTTATGGACGGAAGTAATTGCATTTCAGGGCATTTGAGTTTCCTATAGAAGAAATCACTTTACTAAAAAGAAACACAAAACTCTAGGCATTATCTCTTTCAAAACACAAAGAAAAACAAAACATCATAAATAACAAAATAAAAGCTTTGGGATTTTTATTAAAGCTAATAAAGTTCAACTGGGATTATTATTTGGATGTATCCATCCAATAGCCGTGCATCATGTTTGTAAATCATTACTTATAAGCACTGTAGGACTGTCGTCCTATGGTTCATCGATTTCCTTGAGTGGGCACCAGTAAGGCTTCCATTGTGAGACTTGCTGTTGCTGTTTTTGACATATTGAATATGCCACGGGTAGCTTGCCGTGTGGGCGGGATACTCTTGGTAGCTTGCCGGGCAGGCAGAGGAATTGAAGCCAGGTCGGCCGTGTGCAAGGCAAATGCCCTACCTGCTGTGCTATTGCTCCAGTCCCATTACTTATAAACTAGCTAATAATCTTTGGGGGACTTGATAGAACATGGCTTTTGAGATGAAATAAACTAAATGTGAGTAGCTGACTGGAAAAAGGAAGGCAAATACTCAGGGAAATCCTGATTTCCAAAATGTTCAGCCTCTGTTTTGTCTTCAACAGCACTTTAGCAATTTCTGATGCATTACCAAAAGGAGCTTAAGAACATCTTCGAAATATCTTCTGTGAGTTTCTAAAGAAGGTTAAAGTTGGAAAGTAATCCTTGACCAAAGGACATGAAGACAATAAAGTGCAAATCTAGTTTTAAATGTTTCATTTTTGGCTGGAAAAATGGAAAAACAATATGAGTGATGGAAATATCCATGACAAAATAATTTAATGCCAAAATAATTCTTATGTGACTGTAGTGTGATTCTAGAGGAAGGTACAATTTTATTCACAGTTCCCACCGGAACTTCAGTTATTGATGCCATCACCCACATAGGTGAGAATTCTAAAAGAAGAAATACTTTACACTTTCTCTCATGGTTGTATGTTTTATGGTGTCTCTGGAGAGGTTGCTATATCTGTGGAATCCACATGCAAACTCATATTAAAACTATCATTATTATTTTTTTATTACTTTTAGACCCTGTATTCAGGGATCACGCCTGGCAGGACTTGGCTGATTTGTACGAAGTACTGGGAATTGAATCCATGTAAGCACCCTTCTTTCTTCACTATCTCCCTGGCTTATTTTCCAAATTCTTCTTTCATTTTTTATTATTTTGTGAGTTATAAAATACCTCCAGAGCCTAGCCACAACCATGCTCAAGGCCCCTCTCCACATGTTCGGATGAGCCTCATACATGAAGGAACCGGCAGAGGAATCCAGGTGTGTGGGACTCGGGGCTGAGACCTTCAAGCCTGCTCGGATTGGGACTGGGCCTCTTCTGCCCAGATTCCCCATTTTTCAGTAGCTAGGCAGTCACACCCAGGGACTGCCCCGGCGCAGTGTAATCCCACCAACGGCCAATATCCAGAGACTATAAAATAAAGCTCCCAGAAGGAGACATCTTATAGCCTAGTTCTCCGTCTGGGAGAACCTGGCAAGCTATCGAGAGTTTCTTGCCCCCATGGGAGAGCCTGGCAAACTAACCATGGTGTATTTATATGCCAAAACCAGTAACAATGATGGGACTCATTCCTCTGACCCTGAAAGAGCCTCCAGTGTGGCACCATTGGAAAGGACGAGTAAAGAGAGGTTTCTAAAATCTCAGAGCTAGGACAAATGAAGATGTTTTTGAGACCACTCGAGAAATTCGACAATCAACGAGAAGATGATGATTATGGTGATGATGATGATTATGGGTCATACCCAGGTTTTTTAGGCTCTGTATTTGAGGATCTGTCCTCGAAGGGCTTAGGAGAACACATGGGATTTCTGGGATTAAACTTGGGTCCACCAAATATAAGGCAAGTGCCCTGACTGCTGTACTGACTCTCTGGTCTTAAATTCTTAATGTTAGTTAGAATGAATCTGCTGATTTTGAAACATTCTTTAATTTTATTGTTTTGAAGAAGTTCTCTAGTTCTAAAAGAACAATGTACAATTCTAATTCAAATATATTTACATAATAACAGATAATAAGAAAAGAACTTCAGTTTGATGATTTTTCTTTAATTGCCTCCAAAATAAATAAAAATACTCTAACTGTAGTATTTTTATCAGTAAAATTTCTTGAGATAAAAAATACATGTCTTTACAGTATTTCCAGTTACAATAAAGAAAAAAATCTTCATGCCCCTTTCTTTGGACCCCTCTCAATACTTGAAAGCTTTTTGCTGCTTTGAAACACAGGATTGGTTTTCTGACAATGATTTATGTACTAATATCCCCAGCATATTGCCTCTTTTCATAATCATAAACCTGTTTGGGTTTAAAATTAGAGGTAAACATGTCAATATAAAACATTCTGACCCTTAAAGAGGTGTTTCTATCACATGGAAGATCACTGTAGATAATAACAAATGGGGGGTCACAAAGATGGTATGAAAAAACAGACTTTTCAGCTTTTCAAGGACTTTTAGAAGGGGAATAAGAACACTTTAAAATTTTCCATTTAGGAAGAGATGGGTGTTGGAAAATTATATGACTGAAGCCCAAACATAAACAACTTTGTAACTTTGTAACTGTATCTTACTGTGGTTGAATTAAAAAAACTAAAAATAAATAACATTTACCATTTAGAATTAAGTGAATTATATACTTGTAACTCGGGGAATAATAACTGGGAACCTTATGCAGGTCAAATAAGTTGGCATATTTTTAATTGAATGCAATTTTTCACTTTTGAAAGGAAAGTCTGTGACCAAATCAAAGAAGGAATTCATGGAGACAGCTTATTGTTTCCTTTGTTATGACTAATAAATTAATTCTATCCCAGTAATTGCTATTTTCCAGAAAGACCTTGGGTATATTAAGACTCACCTTTCTTGAGAGGACTTCTAGTGACCATAAATAGCTATTCAATAATCGTCCATGAGAGTCTTACGAACATCCATTCTGTCCCCAGATGATTCATCAGGATCTTTTATCCAAACATTGTCAAGATTCCACTAGTGTCATCCACCTATTTACTCTCTAGGAGTAATGTCATGTGTTAGTCTGATGGAATTTGGCTGGTGGTGATGGCACCTTCTATCAGTGAATTTTCTCACTTCCACCTCTTCTTCACTCCATGGAAAATGGAAATGGATTCACTTGCTGAGAATGTTCAGAGATTTTTGAATGACAAACAGAAGAGAATGATACTGAGGATGATTATTTAGCATGCATAAACATTCTTTTCCAATATATAAACAACTACTTTATATTTTCTTAAACTTTATAGTTTAAGACAGCTTGTGGTTTATTACTATAAGTAATGTAACTATGAGAACTGCTTATTAATTTCATTTGAACATTCGTGGTTGATTTGTAAAGTCACATAAAGTAAGAAAATGAATATGTTTAGAAACTACTCTGAGGAATCGCCAACAGCCCTGCTCTGGGTGTGCATTCTCTTCTTGGCAGCCTTCTTCCTTGGCCTTGCCAAGTGTTCTCCTGGAGGACATAGATTTCCTTTACCTCAGGCCCCTCTTTGCATAATTTTTTTGCTACAGAATTCCACATTTTCCTTGGAGTTAGTAGTCTCCTTCAATAAAACTATTTTACCTTTTTTTTTTTTTGATTTTGGATCACACCTGCCTGTACTCAGGCCTCACTCCTGGCTCTGGCTTCAGGGATCACTACTAGTAGGGCTCTGGGAGACCATATTGGACAATAGGGATCAAACCCAGGCCACAACAAACAAGACAAGCTCCCTACCGAGTGAACTACTGCACAGGCCCCCACATCTATTTTTTTCTTTCAAAAATAATAAAGTGAGGTTTTTAACCTAACATTAGGGAGAAAAATCTATGAAAACTTTCATGGTAACTTACAATTAACTATTATTTAAAGAGAACTTTTTGTTCACTTTGAATTCTTATAAGACACAACAAACTTATTTCCCATTTTACATTCCTTATTTTATTAACAATCATCTCATTAGCTAAATCAAAAGAGAGAGAAATTTCATCCTAGATTTCTGTTTTTTAAAAATTTTATTTTATTGAATCACTGTGACAAAAGTTACAAAGCTTTCAGGTTTAAGTCGCAGTCATATAATGATGAAACCCTCATTCCTTCACCAGTGCCCCTGTTCCCTCACCAAGAACCCCAATATACCCCCCTCCTAGCCCCCCTGCACCTGAGTGGCCAATGATCTTCACTTTATTCTCTCTACACTTTGGATACATTCAATATTTCAACAGATAAATGATTATTATTATTTGAAATTTCCCCCCAACAATCAAACCTGCTGAAAAGGCTTCATTTGATAGTTTGTTTTCCATTGCTGAGAATGAAGATTATAGGAGCTTGAGTGGCCGCAATAGCAGCCACGTGGTTTTGGATTTCTGTTGTTTTAGCTCAGCTCACAGTCTAGATGCATTTCTGTAAGTCTCTGGGTGCCAAAATGGGTTAGTAGACCTCCTAGACCATAGTTTTTAAGGAGCATAGGGGCCGGCCATGTCATTTGCGGCTGCTCTGAATCTCATCTGGGCTGAGGGCGTGCCAGTAACACCCCCATCCCATGATCTCTTGTGTGCCACCTCAGGACAAGCAAGTACCTCTAGTTGTGAGTCTTAGAAGATGGAGGATGCCACGTGGGCGCTGCTGCTCATGTCGCCACTATCATCCCCGTAGAAAGAAAGCATTGGGAGAGAGAATCCTTCCCCCTCCCCAGGCGGCTTGTGGTCCTAGCTCAGCTCACAGTCTAGATGCATTTCTATAAGTCTCTGAGTGCCAAAATGGGTTACTAAACCTTCTGGATCATAGCTTTTTAAGGAGCAGAGGGGCCAGCCGTGTCTTGTGCGGCTGCTCCGGATCTCATCTGGGTCATCCTAGATTTCATCTCTTAATTACCCTGTCAAAAATGCTTCACATTCTTTTTTTTTTCTTTTTGGGTCACTCCCAGGACTGCACAGGGGTTACTCCTGGCTCTGCACTCAGGAATTACTCTTGGCGGTGCTCAGGGGACCATATGGGATGCTGGGAATTGAACCTGGGTCAGCCGCATCCAAGGCAAATGCCCTACCTGCTATGCTATCACTTCAACCCCCAAACTGCCTCACACTCTTATTTTCTATAAGTCTCTCTTTATATCATGCCCCCCAACCCTTCACTACTTTTGTTCCAATTTTTGTTATTTATTCTTCTTATTTTGGATAATGATATTATTCCTTTTAATGACATTTTTATCCTCCATAACTACTTTTCTTTAGTCTATACCCAATACTATTTTCAGAGCAAATTTCTGGGGATGGAACCAGATTTTTCAACAGGGCTTCAGCAATTCTTGATTGAATACCTAAGACATCTTTTATCTTTCTATGGGTCATACTCTCCAATGGAGATATAAAGCAAGTCAACTACTAAGTGCTAATTCAAATTTTTAAGAATTGAGAGAACCATATCTCTACTTTGCTGCATAGACCTACTTCCTATTAATATAAACCGTATATAAATTTACTTTAGCAGATACAACATTCCATTTTTTCTTTCTGAGATACTTAACATTGTCATACCCTGACACACTCATGCCTTCACACTTCACATTCTTTTCATCTATCATGTGTGGTGCTGATTGTCATCCAAGTGCATCTTCATGCTGTCAGGTTCAGCTCAAGGCTTCTCCAGACCTTAGGTGGAGTTTGCCTTCTTCTAGGTAAGCGTATCAACACTGCATTTATTAGGTTCTTCCTGGACCTGGTATATCTCTTGTAGCCACAACACATTACTCTGTAAATTTGGGTTAGCCCATCCATCTCTATTCTGTCTCTTCTGTAAATTTTTGAAAGACAAAGGATCATTTTTTTTCTCTATATTCTTCCAAGCAACTTAAAGTGAATTCAAATGGGTGATAACATATGGTATGTAGTGTAAAATATAATGAATCACTAAATATTCTCTCAAAAACAAAAACACTTTAGCACTGCACTGTTGTCCCATTGTTCATTGATTTGCTCTAGCAGGCACCAGTAACTTCTCCATTGTGAGACTTGTTGTTACTGTTTTTTTTTTTTTTTTTTTTTTGCACATTGAATAGGTCACGGGTAGCTTGCTAGGTTCTGCCATGCTGGCAGGATACTCTCGCTAGCTTGTGGGGATCTCCAAGAGGGATGGAAGAATCGAATCCAGGTTGGTCACATGCACGGCAAACGTCCTACCTGCTGTGCTTCAGCCTCAACAAAAACAAGGATAGGAAAAATATGTTTATCAAAATGTGACTAGGTTTTAAAACTATTTGGTCTTATGAGAAATAAATTACAGAGGAGTACAAAGTATACATTGCCACATGTTTTGTGGTGCCAGGGATTGAACTGAGATCAGCTGCCTTCAAGAAAAGCACTTCAACTCTGATACTATCACTCTCTCCCCCATAGTATTTTTATTTTAAATTATTATTTTATAACAATCTTCCTGATGTGCTATACCTAAGTATCTGTAGAAAATTACTTTTAAAATAATTTGTGAGTCTTTTTAGATTCATAAAACATTATGAAAAATTTCTAGTGTAAAGTCACTCAGTATAAAAACTAACACTAAGGTTATCTGCACTTATATGTTCATCTTAGCACTGTTCACAATAGCCAGAACCTGGAAAAAACCCGAGTGCCCGAGAACAGATTAAAGAAACTTTGGTACATCTATATAATGGAATACTATTCAGCTGTTAGAAAAGATGAAGTCATGAATTTTGCATATAAGTGGATCAACATTGAAAGTATCATGCTAAGTGAAATGAGTAAGAAAGAGAGAGACAGACATAGAAAGATTGTGCTCATCTATAGAATATAAAATAACAGAGTAGGAGACTAACACCCAAGAATAGTAGAAATAAGTACCAGGAGCCTGGCTCAATGGCTTGGAAGCTGGCCCCACATGCTGGGGAAAAGGCAGTTCAAATAGAGAAGGGAACATGAAGTAAACTGGTTGGAGGACCTGCTCAGGAGGGGAGAGGCGTGATGAATGTAGACTATAGATAGAACACTATGGCTACTCAATACCCCTATTACAGACCACAATACCCAAAAAAAGAGAGAACAAAAGGGAATGCCCTGCCACAGAGGTGGGGGGATGGGATTGGGTGGTGGGAGGGATACTGGGTTCACTGGTGGTGGAGAATGGACACTGGTGGAGGGATAGGTGCTCGAACATTTTATGAGGGAAACACAAGTACAAAAATGTGTAAATCTGTTACTGTACCCTCATGGTGATTCACTAATTAAAAAATAAAATAAAATAAAAGGTTATGTTTAAAAGCTTGAAGCGTTGCAAATAGGTCCTACAAATCTTTAATATGTGCATTTATTATACCTGTATATGTATAGACAAAAATGAAACTACAATCTCTGTTAAAATACCATATATATAATTGAGATGTAATATAGAACAAAACAAAAGTGAAGACTAAATTTAACAAAAACTTTCAGAGCTCAGGCACAGACTTTGGTAAATGTGAAATGTGAAAATCATTGTTTTGAACCAGTTACATTTAGGTTATATATTTAGAGTTTCCCTCTCCTGGGGCTGAAGCGATAGCACAGCGGGTAGGGCATTTGCCTTGCACGTGGCCGACCCGGGTTCGATTCCCAGCATCCCATATGGTCCCCTGAGCACCGCCAGGAGTAATTCCTGCGTGCAGAGCCAGGAGTAACCCCTGTGCATCCCCAGGTGTGACCCAAAAAGCAAAAAAAAAAAAAAATATTTAGAGTTTCCCTCTCCTAATTTAGACATTAATGCCACCAACCAAACACACTCTTATGCTTCTCTAGCTATTGATTAGATTTTACATTGAAAGGGAATACATACTGACCATTGAATAGACCTGAAGTATATAGGAAGGACAAGAAAGTCCAGAAGCAACGAGCATCCCAGAAAGTGTTAAGGATAAGTCAATAGTCAGTTATACTCAGGCGACACACAGTTATATTTTGCCAATCTCTTGCTTTTACTCTGAGGTTGGAGAAGGAAAAGAATAAAGAGCATTGTCCATTAGCCCATTTCTTGAAACAAAGCACAAGAAAACAGAGAGGAAAAGAGTTATGAAATCTAGTAAACTTCATGGTTTTGGTGACTATTTTGTCAGAATATAAAAATAACTGAGATGAAGCTTTTGGATCCATAGGTCCAACGTATCTTTGTAAACTCAGATAATAGCAGAAAGAGATAAAAGCTCTACTTAATGTTTTATCATAAAACTGAACAAAAGTAAGCTTCACTGAAAGGGTTTGCAAAGATAGTGAAATAATTTTTTAAAGCTGTATAACTGCAGAGATTCCCTTGCCCTCGTGCCTGGTTGTCTTCCCCGGGGCCCTTCCGAATGGGTGGGCTCCAGCTCCCCTCCCCACCCAGAGCAGAGCTCCCTTGGCCGAAGACCTCCAGAGACTAGCAAAAGCCATGATCAAGGCCCCTCTCCACATGTTCGGATGAGCCTCACGCATGAAGGTACCGGAAGAGGAACCCAGGTGCGTGGGACCCAGGGCTGAGACCTCCAAGCCTGCTCGGATCGGGACTGGGCTTCTTCTGCCCAGATTTCCCATTTTCCATAGCTAGGTGGTCACACCCAGGGACTGCCCCCAGCGCTGTGTAATCCCACTAACGGTCAACATCCAGAGATTTAAAACCAAGCTCCTGGAAGCATGCGACATCTTATAGCCTACTCTCGGAGAACCTGGCAAGCTACCGAGAGTTTCCTGCCCACAAGGGAGAGCCTTGCAAACTCCCCATGGTGTATTAATATGCCAAAATCAGTAACAATGCTGGATCTCATTCACCTGACCCTGAAAGAGCTTCAATGTAGCATCATTGTGAAGTATGAGTAAAGAGAGGCTTCTAAAATCTAAGGGCTAGGAAGAATGGAGACGTTACTGAGACAGCTTGATAAATTTGACGATCAACAGGATGATGATGATGATGATGATGATGATGATGATGATGATGATGATGATAATTGCACCTGAGTCCTGCTTGAGTGGTGTTCCGTTTGGCAAGTACAGCTGAGAGCAGCTCTAAATACTACTGCAACAAGGAGAAAATATTATGTTCTTCATGCCTAGTTTATACAAATGCACTTTATATGAGGAAAATTAGACTTAGTTTATATATGAGAATAATTCTTACAATTGGTTTTAAATATTGATAAATAATTTGATATTGTATATAAGGTATGCTAATATGGTATGCCTTGCTTTTCTAAACATTCAGTGTTGTAAATTTTAAGATAGATGCACTTTCAAAATCCATGTCTTAATTTGTACTTACAATGCACTTTAAATGAAACATTTTGTCTGCATCTAAGATGTTTATGTCTCTGGAATACAGGGATTTGGGGGTAACCTCCATTAAAGTTGTATTATAGTCATCTATAATTTACACTGCTGCTATAAGCTTCAAATAAGATAAAAGTGCACATTATGAGAAAGCCTGTGACAATGTTAAGAAATGTTAAATATTATAAATACTATTATTATTACTTAAGTACAAACAATTGCTTACTATTTATGACCCAAGATACTTTGTCCTTGCATTTATTGTCTCTTTAGCATTAGAAATATCAAGATAATAATGTTACAAAAGCACCAGTATATTAGATCATATTATTCTATTTTGGATTCTAAAAGCCATTTGATTATAGTTTTTACATTTGAATTAGTAAATAAATGGAAATTTGTTTATGTAAACAACATGTATTTTTTTCATAGCATGTGTCATTTTATATTTGAATATTTTTGAACAATTTAAAATAGTTTATTAAAATGTTATAAATTCTTCAGGAAGATAATTATGGGAAGCATAAGTTTTATTATAGTTGCTATATATTGGGTTAGAGAGATAGTACAGGAAGTAAGGTGATTGTCTTGCATGCAACTGACCCAGCACTCAAATCCCTAACATCATATATTGTCTCCTGAGCACCCTTAGTTATCACTTCTGAATAAGAGTTTGAAGTAATTATGTTTTGGGGTTGTGGTTCCCAAAACAGTAACAAAGTTACAGCATATAATTTAGCACTTGACAAAACAAGACTGCACATAGAAAGATACAGGGGTTGCATTATATTAAAGTTCACAAAGTCAGTCCTTATGATCACTTCCATCTTTTTTCATAATTTGCCAGCTTTGTAGATAAAGGTATAATACTCCATGGTAAGATTTGTATTGATTCTTTTGTTTGCTTTTGGATCACATCCAGTGATGTTCAGGGCTGACTCTGCATTCAAGGGCCAGTAATGTTGGACTTAGTGACAGGGATTTAACCAGGATCAGAAGCATGCAAGGCAAGCACCTTACATGCTGTACTACCTTTCTCCTCCTACAGTAATTTATTATATTTGCCTTTTAATTCCTGATATGAATATTGTCTTAAAACACCTGAAGGAATTCACAGTTATTTATATCTTTGAAACCTTAGTTTATAGCTCTTGCTTATTTTCTAGAACTTATTATGCAATAAAAATTCTTGTACCTACTTTTCAAATTGTTTTAAAAATTGGAAATCTCTATCAATAAATGACAATATCTGTCTGTTACAGCTGCACTAACATAAACTGTTATGAGATAGTTTATCTTATATTATTTTGGCTGTTTAAAAATAGTATTTTACAGTACTTTTATGGAAGCCTACCATCAAAATTGTTAGTTTATTTCTATTTTGTTATTACAGTTTGTGAAATTATGTGTCATGTAATTTTTTTCAAATGAAATATTGGCATTTAACTTATCAATTAGTAAATGTAGTTTAACATATTGAATATGTTTGTGATTCTCTGGGTTTCCTATGTGTAAGCAAAATTTCTCAACTTTGTATGACTCTAAGTTATTCCTATATTAAAACAGTACTAGAATAAGCTTTCATTCATACCTGGTCTTTCTCTCATCTATTTTTCTTTATTTCTCTCATTCTATTACTTTTCAGCTTCCCACCCTCTCAACACACACACACACACACACACACACACACACACACACACATACTCCTATATATACTAAATAGAATGTTTCCTCATACAAGAATATTTCCTCATACAAAGATCATACCTTTGAGTACAGAATAACTAAAGCAACATTAGCTATTATTTAAAAGATTTTTACTTAAAAGGTTGTCAAACTCAGGGCTGGAGCAATAAAATAGTACAGCATAGGATGCTTGCCATGCGTGTGGCTGAATGGGGTTTGATTTTCCTTGTCTTGCCAGATGTGATCCCTGAGGACATTTGGTTATGGTCCAAAACACAAAGCAAAAAGGTTGTGAAACACAGAGATACTGTCCTTGGGAAATTAAACCAAAAACATAAGAATCTGAAAATAAATACACACACTGCAGCAATATTTTCAACAGTCAAGATCGCAGAACATATCAAGTGCCCAACCACATATGAGTAAGTAAAAAAGATTGCTATATATACACAATGGAACACTATTCATCTAGGAGAAAAGATGAAAACTTTCAGCTTGCTGCAATTTAAATGGAATGTAGAGTGTTATGCTAAGTGAAGTGAGTCAGAAAGTAATAAATACCAGATGATCTCATTCAGATGCTGACTATAAAGAAACAAAAAAAGGGGTTAGACATCTCCAATACAAACAAACCTGAGGCATGATCAATCAAACTGGGGACTAGGGAAAACATAGGGCAGAGAGAGGGAAAATGGATTTGTGAGATAATGGTGCTCTGTGTGTGTGTATGTGTATATATGTGTGTGTGAGTGTGTGTGTGTGTGTGTGTATGGGGGTGTGGGTGAATCTTGAAACATTAATGGGAGGATTGTTCTAGTAATATTGTAAAATAATTTGTGAAACTATAAAACAATAATTTAAATTTAATAAACCTAAATACAAAGTTAATAAAAAACAATCACAGAGATGCCAACTATGAAGGATTTATAAGATTCTATAAATTTTGCGATTATTTTTAAGATTGAGAAACCTTTGAGAGACATATGTAGAGAATTGCTTATAGGTTTTGCTGGCTATTTTTTGCATTCCTCATTCAAATTCTTTAAAAAATGCTGTGCAGAGTGCTTGCAAAGTCACCAAGTGGGAATGAAATACTAAGCAAAGAATGAAAACTAGTGTTCCAACCTCTAGCCCTGAAAAATCACAGTCAAAACATATTTGGAAAAAGCACTTTATTTACTACTTCATGATGTTTCTATTCATTTCAATTAGCCCATTTTCATGTTTTTCAAGCTAAACAGTAACAAATGAAATATTCTCTCCAAATTTATTATATTGCCTTTTGAAGATATTCTTAGTAATACTGTTTCACCCCCCCCCATGCATACAAATTACTAAAAAGATAAACATTGACTACACAGAAAGACTTTAATTAATTGAATTACTGCCAACTTTCCAGATTCTACAAAAGTGTACTCTTCTTTGGCTGCATATAATGGCTAATTTTTAGGTTAATTTAACTGTAAGCAGTAAAATACTTGGTAAATTAGTGTAGAACTGCATTTGAGTTCAACTCTTAGAATTACATTAAATTGTCTCACTCCCTATAATTGTATGTCCCAAATATTGCTGTGTTGCTTCAACCATAGATGCTCCATTTTCTTTAGAATTCTACGAAGTGCAAGTGAAATATTCTATTACCAGCGTTTCTTTAAGAAGTCTTAAAGAATCATTGAATAATATCACTCTAGTATAAATACATAATGGGTGAAGGTTTGGATTGTGCTTTTTTTTAAAGTTTTTTTTTGATTGTGCTTTCTTATGTAGTTTATGATAATCTAATGGCTGTGGAGTAGTTAGTTCATTGGAGTGTGCTAATACAAACTATTAATGTTACCACTACACTTTTAAATCAAAAAGTTAAGAATTCCTACTTATTTAAGGTCACATTTAAGTTTCTTAGCAAGGGTACTTATACATGCAGTCATCAAAAACATAGAATATCTTTAAATTTCATAAAATATTATTTTTACAATGTTAAAAGACTTCTAGAAAACAGAAATAGCTATTGAAAATGGTGATAATTTTAGAACAACTTCATTTAGTAGTGATGATTTAGAATTATGACTGAGTTATCACTGAAATATTCTATAAATGTAATAGTTCGAAACAACTTAGTTGTTTCTCAAAATTCAATTACCATGGAAAAAGGCACAATGTAGAATGACTATGTTGCTAATTCTGCTGGTATAGAGTTGTAATTCCGCAGACCTATGCTATGTGTTATTACTTTTCTTCAGTGTATTATTTTTGCAATCTTAGTTTTGCTCCCTTAATCATAAAAATTAAGAGGTGAAAGCTTTATAATGTTTCACATTAATAGTGAATTATGAAAACTTGTTTTTCAAGTTTTAAATTTGATATTTCTAATAAGAAATTAACTGAATGCTATATTATATTAATCTATATTTTTCATTTCAAGTGCTCATTACACTTATTTTTTTTTTCACTGGTAATGGGTAAAATGATATTGAAGTAAGCAGGCACTGATGGGTTAAGAGAGGCAGAGAAGAGAGAGATGGTCACTTTTTTTCTACTCTGCCTCTGCTATGCCAAGCAGACGGGCTGGGAAGGCCAGAACTGATAAAGTGAACAAACCCCTTCACGGCCTGCGCTCCACCACATCTGCCAGCTCCACCAGATAACTGTCAAGCCATAACTGACATCTGCTTGTTCTCAGATTGGGAGTTGATCCCCACTTCCCAGAGCTATGAACTCAGGCTGGAGTGAGGAATTGCTCTTTGCAAGAAAGGGAAGTTAGTCCTAGGTCTTACCCAGGGTTTCTGGGTCAATATTTTTCTCACAGAAAGGAATTTTAGGAGTAGATGAGCAGTGAATTAAAAACAGATTTTATCTGGAGAGTTTGAGGGAGGGAAAGAGGGAGAGAAAGTGAGAGAGATTAATGGGTCAAGGAGAGAACGAGGGTTTCTCCCAAGATGGGACAGAGCCCCCGGCTCCAGAGAGGAGAGGCACGGGACACATGTGCTCTGGCTCTACCTGTCCTGAGCCATGTGGGCATAAGCAGCTCATGGGCTGCATATGCACACGTTTCCTTTGTTCAAGTTGGCTTTTATAGGGTTTCCCCAATCCATCCTACTTGGGGCTGTCCAGCTTGATAAGAGACCCTTGTTAGGGTGGGTGCTAAGGGGTGTAGAGTTGGGTGGTCATGTGCAGGTTGCCAAGAGAGTTAATCAGATAAACAGAACAAATCGGGGGATCTTGAAGAATTTCCTTCAGTTCCTTTTCTGTGGGGAGGGGTCCAGCCTCCTCAAGGTCTACTGATGGAGAAGGTCTTATCAGATTTTGCTTCCTGTATCCTGTATCCACAAAGTGGATCCAGACAGCCTTAGGACTCTGACTTTATTACTTCCCAGGAATTTCATTGCCATGGGGGCCTTCCCTGTATTTCTGCCTTTTACACCAAATAGAATCACATAAGAATACTGATTTGGTAATGAACTGGTAAATAAAAGATGCTGCAGGTGCAGTGAAAATTAACTTTTGTTATTTTTCCCAAATTTCTTTAACTCCCCTTCCTGGAGTTATGGAAAGATAGAACATGTCAGTAGAACTATATATATATATATAAATATTATTTGATTGTTGATATATAATAGACCCTGTCTGAAAGAATATTTTGACTCTGTCTTAATGTATAAAAATCTTGATTTTAGGTATAGTAAATATTACAACCTGTGGTCTCAAACCACAACGCAGAAGGCTGGATATTGGGAAGAAAATAGTGAGAAAATTGAATCATCATGGGAAAATATCCAAGTGAAGAGGTAGATAGAAGTAATCAATTTTTTAAAAAGCCAATACATAAAAGATAGACTGGCAGTTAGTAAGTTCTATATATAAATAATCAACATAGAGGTGAACGATCTGAGCTCACCAGTCAAAAGTACAGAAATGCAGTATCCACCTCTATTATGGATATAGGAGCCTTATAGCAGATCTAAGGATAAAACAAGCTCCGGGGAAAAAATTGGAACAAAGTGTTCCAAGTCAATAATGCAGAGAAAAGGGAACAATTTACTATTCTCAGCCAAATAAAAGACTTTTAGTTAAAATTAATTACCAGCTATTTAATACATCACTTACAGCAAAAACTAACAAATTTTGAGATTTAAAAAAAAATTGAGTTAAACAGTGATTCAGTTTCACTTACATGTGGACTATGAATAAATAGACTGGAAAAAAAAGAACACGCCTCACTGCTAAGTCAAAATTTTGTGAAAACTATAGTGGTTACCAGAGGGGGAAAGAGGAATAGAAAAATGGGTAGAAGGGTAGTTTTGGTAATTGGATGGCACTGGAAATGGAATGTATTGAGTCATATACAAAGATGTGTAACAGTAACCCATTGACATTTCATTTCTATAAGACAATGAAATATGCGTGCTGAAAGTCGATCATAGACCGAACACGAAGGCCACTCAATACCTCTATTATAAACTACAACACCCAAAAGGAGAGAGAACAAAAGGGAATGCCCTGCCAAAGAGGCAGGGTGGGATGGTGGGGGATGGGGTGGGGATGGTGGGAGGGATACTGGGAACATTGGTGGAGGAGAATAGGGACTGGTGGAGGGATGGGTAAATGATCATTGTATGACTGAAATGCAAACAAAAGTTCATAAGTTTGTAAATGTACCACACGATGATTCACTAAAAAAAATAAAAATATATATACCCCTTTTCTTCAATCTTCCCTTTTAAACATTCAAGTTCACTAATTAAAATTGGAGAGAATTAAAAAAAAAGTAATATTTTTAAAAATGCAATGTAACTTCAGTTTCCCTTAACACTTTGGTAGGGTAGGTATCATCATCTTCATTTTATTGATGAGGAAACTTGGTTTGAGAAAATTCGAATAAACTTCTTAAAGACTGAAAGCAAGTGGACATCGGAGTTGCATCTTTTCTTTATTTATCCAAAGGCTTGTCTTAAATCTCTCAAAGTCGCCAAATACCAAACCTCTTGTTAAACATTGCCATCTAATAAATGAAGTGTCTTATGTTACTCACTAGTTTAAACTAGTTATTATCTATGTAGTCACTTTTTGAATATTTAGTAATATCTTTGATAGATTTTATAACGTGGGCTACTACTCTTTATTTTGTAAATGGACATCTATATTTTGTAGTATGTATTTAAGCCACATCCTGAAGTGCTCTGTGTTCAGGAGTGCCCCTGGACAGTGCTCAGGAGATCAAATCTGAGTCAAATCATGCAAGGGAAATGTCTCTACCCCTCAGCTAACTCCCAGGTGCTCTAAAGAACATCTTCAAGACTGCTATAAATTCTTTATTTAACATATAAACCAATTTATGTTTAAATTGCTTATATGTAGGCAGGTTTTTACTTGCTGTATATTTTTATGGGACTAAGGTAATAAAGCATTTCATTCTAGGGAACTCAAAACAGGAACATATTCTGTTAGAGTTCTGGAAGCTAACTTCTGAAAGTAAGATGTCTGTGGTGCAATACTTCTGTTGAGATGTGTAGGAAAATCTTCCTTGCTCTTCAACTTTTGTGGTTTACTGGTAACTGTAGGGATTCCTGAGCCATGGTTCTCTGTCTTCACATATTCTTGTCTCTGAGTCTTCATTTTTTCAGGACATCTCTTTATATGGATACCAGTCATATTATATTGAAATCAACATTACATTGGCATGGCTTGATTTTGACTAATCGCATCTGCAATAAATGTTATTTCCAATTAAGATTATATTCTGAGTTACTGAGAGTTGAAATTCAATTTGTTTGGGAGGGGACACATAATTCAACCTATAATATTTGAATATATAAAATCAATCTTTGTTGCCAAAATAACATTTCTTGATGTATCTGTAATAAGTGTAGATGAAACTTTGCCAGGCACAATCAATGTATAATATTCTCTTAAATCGATTTGAACAACTAAGATTTGGCTAGGCAGCAAATTATTCAAGAGTGGAAATGTAATGCTGATTTTTGTCTTTGTCTAGAATTTCAACTGATGTTAGTGGGTATGTACCTATGGGAACCAAAAGACTTTACTAATATTACTTGTGATATTGTTTTTTTCTACTAGATTACATTTTCTTTATCTCATTTAGATAGAGTCAAAACTTTGTGGTTAGCCTTGGGGAATTTTTCCCTCCTAATGTGGCTTATTCTAATTATTTTTTTATTACTCATATTGTAAATGAGATAGATTTCAGAACCACTGCCAGGATAATTTTTTTTTGTAATTTGGCTTACTTTCCTTTCATATGCATCTAATTGTAAGTACTTAGATGCAGATATCAAAAAATCATATTTAAATTGCTGCAAGGAATATAATGGACAAGGTCTTATGCTTATTGAATTAGTCTTATGGAATACAGCCTAAAATAATATAAGATTCATATAATATATGAGTCAGATTTATATATCATAAAGCCATATGTAAATTATGTAATTACTTCCTACATCTGTGATATGGAAATAAAATTTCATAATTAAAAATTAATCATTCACTTTTATGTTTCAGTTCTATTTCTCTTTCTACTGGCTTTATGAACTTTCCTTCCTCAAATTTTTTTTCAATTGAATCTCATTATTTACATATGAATATTTCTTCTCACTCTCCTAATAACCCCATGAATTCCTGTTTATTTTTAAAGTATTTTCTTTATCCTTATCATATTGCATACCTGTAAAATTGTGACATATTTTACTAACCAAATCTATTTCTCTAAATGTATCATTACTAAATCTTTAATTTCAGTTATATATGATATTTTTCCTAGATATTCAAAACATTTTAATGTATAAAATGCCACAAATTTGTCCTGCCGCCGAAATGTGATGCCAGGGGAGTTGCACGCATGTGCAGCCTCTCCGCAGCTGCAGAAGCGTGAATCCAGACCCAGTAAAACTACTTTCGGCATGGGCAGCTCCTCGCAGAATGTCTTCAGCCGGAGAACTAAGTCGCAACCCCGTGCCCACCCAGGAGGGGAAAGGTATTTCTCTCTCTCACGCCTCTTCCTTTCCAGAGATGAAGGGCGTGGTGACCGCCATATTATGACGACCACATATGGGGTTTACAAGCTTGCAATAATCCAATATCTGGAAGAAATCTCCCTTGACTTAGTTGCTAAAGTACAGAAATCCCAAACCTAATTTTTCTTCACAACAGGTCTGACTCTAGTGGGGTACTCCTAACAATAATAGTGAGGTTTGTGTTGAAATATTGAATGAAACCAAAATAAACAGAAAGTAAAGTGAAACAAGGGGGGGGGCGAGGTGGGATGGGAGGTATACTGTGTGGGTTTTTTTTTTTTTGGTGGTAGGATATGGGCACTGGTGAAGGGATGGTTGTTTCAGCACTGTAGAACTGAGACTTAAGCCTGAAAGCATTGTAATTTTCCACATGGTGATTCAATAAAATAAAATTCTTATTAAAAAAATGCCACAAATTTGTTATTACAAAAATCTTACTACATTGAGCAGATATCAATAGACTCCCGTTTCTGTTTAATCTTATAACTCTCCTCCAAAACACATATTATGCCTCCTAATACTTAGATTTTGACTAGGGAAATTAAATTATTTTGGCCATTTGTATATTAAAAGCAAAGTATCTTTAAAAATAGCATAAAACAATAAAATGTATTTGTATGGTTGGAAGGCATTTTTTGGTTTTGTTTTTGTTTTTGTGGGTTTTTTTGTTGTTGTTGTTTAGTAAGTTTGCTATCACCAGCACAAGAGTCCTATCCTTTGCTAGCTATCTGGTCCAATGAGGATGTGAAAATCATGTAGCAGAACTTCTTGACAAATCCACAGACTGTGGTTGATGTAAAATTATATAGGTAAGATTAAAATTCTCAGTAGGGGTATTGTTGTGCAAAGGTACCCAACTGATCAAAGTAGAAATATTCCAGTAAATGTGAAGTGTGTGTAAGAAATAATTTTTGTTTTGGTGGGTCACTCTGTTTTGTGTGGTTGCTATGCAGCAGAAGTTACTGATGCAAACTTGGTACTTAAAGTGGAGTTCTGATAAAGCATTAAAATGTATCATCAGTTTTAGGTAGATATGTCAAGTGACAAAGGAATAGCTGTAGGAGGCTAAAAAAATGGTAGCTCTTATGACACTATAAGGAAATATTTGTAACAAATGTCGCTTGTGATCATTTGGAAGGCTGACATAAGATTTAATTAATTTTGGATTTTGGCAAGGTGGATTCCAGGCAGAGTGAATAATAATACATAATGTAACTTCACTTATATGAATTTAATACACCAATGAAAAGTACAGAGAAGTTCAGAAAACAACTATTCTCTTTATTTTTATTAGTGAATGGAATAAAGAAGCATTAGGGAGCTTCTAGAATATGCTGGGTTATAAAACCTTAAAGTACTCAGATCTTCTAATATTTCCAGACACTAAACTATTATCAAAATATGATGCAAACAGAAGTGTCTTCTAGAGATAGTTCATGGTCAAGACTGAAACAAAGAGATACTTTCCAGTGACATTTTTTTTAGAATATTTGGAAGAGTTAAAAGCAATCTTGTAAGGGATAAGAACACTTTTAAAAGTATGTTTTCACTGATTCCTATTGGATCATGGTAATAGCATAAGTAATACAACCCATAAATTTGTCACTTACATGAATTTAGATGTTTGTAATAAGAAACATAAAACACCAGGGAGTCAGTGAAATATGGCAAAGTCACAGAAACTAGGGATGAAAGGAAGTGAGGCTTTTAATATCTAAAATAATTTCTGAGTCCTTAATATTTCAAGCAAAATGAGGTAGAGAAAGCTACTTAGGCTGAAGCCACACCTTCCACTCATGAGGCCATGGGGCTCTGTATGTGGCAATACACACAAGCATTATTAGATTCCATTGAGGGCATGTTCTTTAACTACCTCATTAGAACTTGCCAATGGTTATGAAAATAAGAGCAATTCCCTGAAGTGTCAAGATAAAAACACTGGAGAAGTACAGATTGAGAATCACTCAGGAGAAGCAAAGTTTGGATGTAACCAAAGAACATTTCTAACTCCAGACTAGGAGTATATAGGAATATTTTATAGCAGAAATGGTATTTCGCTATGACTTTTGAAACATACTTCCCTTTATCCCCCAGCTCAAGTGAAAGGTTTTATTGGGATCCTCTTATCTCTGTTACATAGATTATGTCATGTCTGTGTGATGTCAAAATTTCTACCTATTTTTTTTTGCTTTGGGGTCATTCTCAGCAGTGCTCAGGGTTTATGCATAATCTGTTTTCATGGGTCTCTCCTAGTTGTGCTCAGGGTCCATATGTGGTGCTGAGGATTGAATTAGGGTCAGGTGCACCCTACTTACTATCGCTCCAGCGCTTACCTGTTGTTTTCTCTTTCATTCTTTCATACTTAAACTTAGTCTCTAGGAAGAGAGGATACCAGGATACCAGATATAAATCAACATTCTGTACTTTGAGACCTACACTATTTTTTTTTCTGATGATGAGGGCAAGGGTACATGTCAGAAAAGCATCTTTTGCTTCATACTCCATGAAATAAACAGTACAAAAGTGCATTTCTTATTCTTAATCTATGAAATAAATGAGATAAATGGTACAATTTATTTCATGTAGCTTCTTAGTCCACAAGGTAAATAGAAGAGGCATTTTGAAATTCAGAAGCTGGAATATTCTGTACTTGAGAATTTCACTCCAACCAAATTGTCCCAGTAACATGGAAAGTTGACAGCTTTCAATTTGGCTTTCCTGTAGATCTAATCTGAGATGTTTTAGCTCTGTCACTCAAATCATACATATAGTTGAACCTTTTATATTTGTGGTGGGAAATGATGACATGACAAGTTACAACAAGAAAACTACAACAAACCAGTTGATTTGGGGGAAAAGGTCCCATGACACGTATAGTGCCATTCAAAAGGCATTTTTCTTTTTCCACTAAACCCTATATTTATGGACTATCTATCAGACACTAAATGCCTATGCAATATCTAGACAGTTTTAGAGATACCCCTCATGAAGCTCTACAAATCTAATCAAGGTTTATATTTCTGCAGGCTTAGCAGCATATCTTAGGCAGATGAGATTGCCACTTTCATTGCAGGAAAGGAATGGTATCCCAGGCATCAGAAGTTATATTAACAACTGGCACTGTGGCCACTAATGTTAAATCATTTTACCTATGTCAAAATGCAATAGCTTCTTTTTAAATTTTTTTTAATGAATCACCGTGAGATATAGTTACAGACTTACAAACTTTATGGTTACATTTCAGTCATCCAATGATCGAATACCCATCCCTCCACCAGTGACCATTCTTCACCAACAATGTTCCCAGTATCCTTCCCACCACCCCGACCCCTTCCTACCCCCTGCCTCAGTGGCAGGCGTATTCCCTCTTACTCTCTCTCTCCCTTTGGGTGTTATGGTTTGCGATATAGGTACTAAGTGGCCATCATGTTTGGTCCATACTCTACTTTCACCATGCATCACCCATCCTGAGCGAACTCTCCAACCATCATTTACCTTGTGGTCCTTTCTATATCCCAGCTTATATACAATGTACTGAAAACATTAACTTCTCCCATTGACCTCATATGGTCCCCTGAAGTAATTCCAGGAGTAATCCTTGAGTGCAGTGCCAGAAGTAAGTGCTGAGCAGAGCCAAGGATGGCACCCTAAAACAAACAAACAAACAAACATACAAACAAACAAAAGCACAGTTAATTGTTCTTGGCTACTCAGAACTTAGGTACATGTAGATTTTCTGTGGGTCTATTAACTGAGGTTGATAGTACCAGAGTGATACAAATTTCAGAAGGCTAAAATGAAATAATCATCGAAATTTGAAGTATAATTTTTCTGCTCTTTAAGCATCAAACTAAAAATGTGCTCTTTCTTTTCCCCTATGATTAGGGAGACAGATGGGAGACAATCTTCCTCCATGCCTCCCTACATTTTAATGCTCTAAGGTAGCATCACAGTTACCAAGTCTTCATAACTATCAAATGTGCTGTTTCTCCAAATACTTCAGAGACATACAGTGAAGTAGCTCAAGAGACACACTCAGTTTCATCAAAGTCTACTGAATTATCTGGGAGTCCTGTGCCAGCTCCAGAGAAAAGACATCCTTCTTGAATGGTGAAGTTCTATATTACCACTTAGTGGCAAGAATACTGCCTCACTTTTTGTCCCCATGAAAAATGTGTCTCTATGAATTCATTGCTCCTTCTTCCCAAATTGGTCATGAACACAACATAATTATAAAATTATGTTTCTACCTAAGTGGAAATTTCTGGCCTGTAATCAGGACTCTAATAATAAATATTAAAAGCTAAGCAAAATGAAAATCTAACAAGACACGCACTAGGGTTATATGTGAACACTATTTCTATGCTAATTGAGCTCAGTATGTATTTGTTAAGGGAATAGATTTCTTTGCCTTTGTTATTTCATTTCTAAAGCTTGGAAACTTTTCCATATACATTTTACTATCTAAAGCTCTACATTTCACAGATACGAATTTCAATGTTTAGAAATGGACAGTAGATGGTAGAATTATTTCAAGACTTCAAGGAGTGAAGCTCTTTGTATCAACATATGTAAAGTTATCATTGTGTTGATAGAGTAGAAGTCATTAAATTGTAAATGCACAGATTCCATATTATTATTTTGTTTTGAGTCTAATATTTGGGCTGGAGTGATAGCACAGTGAGTAGGATGTTTGTCTTGGACACAGCCGACTGAAGCTTGATTCAGTGATACAGAGTCTAATATTTATTTTTTACTTTTGCAAACCTTACAGGCCATTTTATTGTCACTTTTTGATAATGTTTAGAACATGGCCAACATATGGGTAAATACATCCTTTAAGTTTTTCTTCATATTCTAAATACATCATGGCATTCACTTCAATTTACTATAGGATTTATTATATTTTAGTGAAAATAAAAAACAATGCAAAAGAATGAACACATTATTTTATTTTTCAGGTTAAGAAGCATATCTAATTTATAGACAAATTAACAAGTAATTAAGTAGCTTGTTCACAGAAAAATAAGTGACATATTGTTAATTTGAAATCCCTTTTGAAATTCTAATTGATAAAAGACCTTGATATCAAATCTGCTTCCATAAAATACATCAAGGAAAACATACAGAGGACCCTCCAAGATTTTGACCTCAAAAGAATCTTTAATGATTCGACCTCATTGGCAAGGAAAACAAAAGCACAAATAGACAAAAGGGACCATATAAAACTTAAAAGCTTCTACATGCAAACAAAATGTGACCTAATGCCAAAAGGCACCCAACTTATTGGGAAAATTTTTTTTACACTATGCATCAGAAAAAAAAGTCTAATAAGCAGGACACATAATGCCCTCTCAAAACTCAACAAGAGACAAAATACTCCATTAAAAAATGGAGACAAGGGAAGAAGACATTTTTCTCCAGAGGACCTAAAGATTACCAACAGGCATATGAAAAAGTGTTTATCACTAATTATCAAGGAAATGAAGAGCAAATAATAAAAAGGTATCACTTCACACTAGTGTGAATGGGTAACATGACAGATCTGGAAATAATAGGTGCTGGCAGGAATGTGGTACGCAAAAACTCTCACTTACTGTTGGTAGGATTGTTGAATGTGTCAGGCTTTCAGGAAGACTTTTCAAAGCATTATGTTGTTATTAAATAAATTCAAACTTCATTTAGTAAATTCACAATTTATTTTCTCTATATAGAGAAAAGAGGATTAGATTTGTTTCTTTTGCCATTTTAAGAAATCAACACGATGTGGAAATATTATTATGGTAAGAAAGCTTCTCCTACTTGAAACATTTTCTATCTAACAATGTTTATTTAGTCTTTAGCTAGCTAATTCTTTTTAAAACAAAACTTGTCTCTATTACCTGCTTTTGCATATATGCTGTCAAATCTTCTCATATCTGCTTGTCCTTTGGGACTATTTTTATTTCTTATCTCATGTGTTTGGAATAATTGGTTATTTTTAACTGTACATCCAAAAATGGGAAAAATGACTAAAGTATTTATTATGAAATGCTTTCTCTATCAGGACTGGAGCAAGAGCACAGCGGGTAGGGTGTTTACCTTGCACGTGGCCGACCTGGGATCGATTCCTCTGTCCCTCTCAGAGAGCATGGCAAGCTACCTGCCCGCACAATAGAGCCTGTCAAACTCCCCATGGCATATTCTATATGCCAAACACAGTAACAAGTCTCACAATGGAGATATTACTGGTGCCAACTTGAGAAAAATTAATGAACAACTGGACGACAGTGCTACAGTGCTACAGTGCTATCTCTCTATCTATGGCCATACCATCCTGAGTATACCAGATTATGTCTGAAATACTTGCTTTCTAAAAGCTATTTTAGTCCTTTGTAGTTCCAAGTCACACACACACACACACACACACACACACACACACACACATACACATACGTACTTAAAAAAAAAATAGCAGTGCTTAGAATAAAACCCAGACTCTCATACATGTAAATCCTGTGCTCTATCACAGAACTACATACCTGGACCCTAGATAATTATTGTATATGCCTTCCGAGCACCAATGTTCTCAGTTTAACTCCAGAACCAGCTAGACTAACTTATCAAAATGTATTTATACCATAAAGGCTACAATTTACCAAGTGCATCTAGCCAGTGATATCATGAAATGATACCATCTTTTACAAAGAGGCAAAGCACAATTACTACAAATCCCAAAATTATCTGGTAGTAAGAAACACTAGAGTAAGCTTCAATTGTGTACTAATAATTATGGAATTATCACATTGGTTACTTATAAGAAATTTTTGTTTCCTAAATTTATTTCATAGCTATTTTTTTAAATAAATCCTACTAAATTTCTTAGAATCATATGCAGAGTTCCATCTCTACCATCACTTTTATACAGAACATGATCTGAATACAATTACTTAAATTTTAGCCATTGTTGTGCTATTGGGCTGGAGCGATAGCACAGTCATAGGGCAATTGCCTTTCACAAGCAGACCCGTGTTCAATTTCTCTGCCCCTCTCAGAGAGCCCGGCAAGCTACCAAGAGTATCAAGACCGAGTGGCAGAGCCTGGCAAGCTACCCGTGGTGTATTGGATATGCCAGAAACAGTAACAATAAGTCTCATAATGAGAAATGTTACTGGTGCCCGCTCGAACAAATTGATGAGAAATGGGATGACAGTGACAGTGATAGTTGTGCTATTAATTAAGATTTTTTTTCTCCTTCATCTATGTGAGGTTTTAGTTCCTCTATGACTGCTTCTTAAATGACTGGCATGATCCAGTCATTTAGATCTTATTTAATCTAATACATATTGTATTATGTATATTCTATTTTTTGTATCCTGATTCCCAAGTTAGAAGAGAGAGATCAATCTCTTTTGTTCAACAGATACAAAACAATCAAACTAAAAGTCATTTAAATTGTAGCCTTTACATAGATGCAATGATTTATTTTGCTTATTTGGTGATTCGATTTGAAGGAAATTGTCTTAAATAAATCAATCCGTTGCACTGAAAGGTTATGAGAGAAAAATTAGACTGTTCATATTTACCCAATATTATCATAATTTTCTTAGAAAAAATCAACAGTGAAGCTATTGACTAGTTTTCTTAGTTTGTAGTTTGTGTCTACCCTGTCACTATGTAGATAAAACATATTAATTATGGTAATTATTATAGTGAGAAAATTTAGTTAATGTATTTTTTCTCCTAGACTTAGAGATGTTAAAATTTCATTAAAGAAATAAATTTAATTGATCAAAGATTATGTTTTTCTAAAATTATTTTCTGGGAAAAAATATTAAGAGTTGAAATTATGGCTGAGAAAATAACTCAATTGTGTTCTCTTCTGTGACGGCTCTTTATGCAAGATTACTTTCTCTTACTTGGATTGATGATAATTATGTGGAACTTAAAGGTATCTGCTGACACACAAACGAATCTTGGACCCAGAGATGGCCCCGGACTTTGCAATAAGCCATTTCCACTGGGCTACTCCAGATGGGGGCAGGTGCTGTCCCTCTGCCTGCGCTATAGGATCCCCGTCGGCGGCCATTTTCTAGAAGTCAAAGATAAACTGCAGGTACAAGTGGCGGTGGCAGCAAATCCCAAGCCTCACTTGGACAGGGGAGGAGTGGGTCTTCTCCTTCCCCCAGTGGGACTCTGAGAACACACCACATCCGGTCACCAGTGGCCTACATAAGCTCCCACATGGTCACGATCCAGAGACAAACAAACAGATCTCGGACCCACGCAACTTCCTGCAGCAATGACTTCAGACCCTAATTATTACCACTGCACGGTAGCACTGTCATCCCATTGTTCATCAATTTGCTCGAGCGGGCACCAGTAACATGTCCATTGTGAGACTTGTTGTTACTGTTTTTGGCATATTGAAGACCCTAATTACTAAAAGTTTAGAATTCCCAGCGCACACGTGCATGGCCGAGAGACATTTTATTGTACACATAACAAGCAATACAAAACACATTGTCTAGATTTGCATTTTCAGCAGGTATGAGGGGTAGTTGGGACTGGTCTTGAAATATCAAAGGTAACTAAAGTAGAGACAGAGAGTATTGTGCAAATTATCTGCCACACAGGCAGGAGGAGGAGTGGGATGGGGTGGGGGATACTGGGGATTTTGGTGGTAGAAAACGTGCACTGGTGAAGGGATGGGTGTTTGATGACTGTGGGATCGAAGCTCAAACATGAATGTTTTGTTACTGTAACTCACAGCGAATCAATTAAAAAAATGCATATGCTAATTTTCTAATGTGGTCCTGAGTAAAATTTTTTCAACTAATTCTACAAAATCAGAAATTTGATTTATAATCTTCTTGCTACGTACATAGTTTTCTAAATCTAAATTAGGGAAATTGTTTTGTTAGGGCGCGGATCGAGATCTCCCTATAACGACAAAGAGACTCCAGAGACTGCAAACAGCAAGCAGGGTTTATTGTAAGACTGGCTAGCCAGGGTCCAGCCGCCTACACGGACACACAGGTCCAGCAGGTTGGGCAAAAGACCCCGAGCTTCTCCAAAGGAGATCTTATATAGGCCTTCCCCGGCCGTTACAGCAGAGCCCGCGCATTTCATAGCCAATAGATTTGTAATATTGCAAACTTTCTTAACCAATCCATTTAAAAGGACATCACTCCTTAGCCTATGGTTTTAGAGATCAGTATTCGCGCCAATACTCAGGAATGTCCCGGTTCTGGGGGCAGTCCTGGGTCTTGTGATACGGGTCATGTGATATGGGTCTGGTTATCTGGTCTGACCACCACCCTTCTTGCGAACCGGGGTGCCTGTATCTGAATTCCTTGCTCAGGGGCAGAAAATCAAGTTATTCTAGAATGCGGGCTCCTGTAAAAAGAGTCTTAAGAAAGCTAAATAGATTCCTATGGTCTGTCCTGGGCTAGATCCCCACAGTTTGAGCCTCTATTTTTCAAGAATGGAAAATAAACATGAACTTACAAGCAATTTTTAAAACTTTTCTACTATTTCTAAAAAGAATAAATCTGAAATTCAAATATTAAACTGTCATTTCAGAGTGATTCAGGATTATAAGATGGTTGTGAAGAGGAGGGCAAGTTAAGAGTCAAGAACTGAAGGGCAGGTTAAGGGTTAACCGCTGAAGTTGCCCTTTGTAACTACTTGACTGCTTTGAAAGATGTCTTCAGGACCTTCCGCTGGGCAGGACTCTGTCACCAAATGGGCCAACAAACTGCCCCGAGGAACTGTAAACAAACATTTGCTCGGAATGGTCAACAAATGTTGAAATTAGCATATTAAGTGAAATAGGTGTGGTTTTCCCTTTTGTATGGTTTTCCTATGGTTTCCTATGGTTTTCCTATTGATCCAATACCTGTGATTTTCTTTGATATGTATGATTCTCTTTTCTTTGATATGTATGATTCTCCTTTGATTCAATACATGTAATTTTCCCCCAATATATCCCCTTTGATATATATAGATGTGATTCCCATTGATATGTGAGATTTTCATTTGTCAACAAATGTTTAGATATGCAAATTAAGTGACCTATGTGATTCCCTTTGATATGTGAGATTTTCATTTCTCCCCCAAAAGGGTATAAATACAGCCTGCTTTTTGGAGGTCGGGGCCTTCAGTTATGCCACGCTATTGAGGCACAATTGAAGGTCCCAATATAGCTATATTGGCTTAAATAAACCCCATGCATTTGCAGAAAGAGTTGTCTTGGTTTTGTTCTTTTGTCTCTCCGAGCCTCCCCTGGGCAGAGATCTGCCGCCCCTAACATTTGGAGGTCCCACCGAGATCTGACTCTGCCTGAGGGACGCCGGACAGTCCCGAGCTTCTCTTTGGGGTAAGTACTGGCGCCAATTTTTTCGGTACCGACTTTATGTGCACAATTATTCTGTATCTGTGTATCTGTGGTATACCGGTCCTGGGATCTGAAGTAGCTTTGTGTCTGACAGACGTGTCCGGTTGACATTAGCTACAGCCCTGGGGGACGCCCCAGGATGATAAAGGGAGACCCAGGGACGCCTGGCTTGCCTCCATCTGGTAGGTCCAGAGGATCTACGTCTGGTCTATCCCAGGACATCGGCCGCTTTAAATCTGAACATCGGCCGCTTTACTATTTGTCTCTCCTTCTGGCATTTGGGTTTGTTCTATCACCTTCGGACTCCTTCTCCACAGAGATCTCCTGAGGATGGGACAGTCCACCTCCACCCGGCTGTCTCTGACTCTCTCTCACTGGTCTGAAGTCTGCTCAATGGCCAGAATCTCTCTCTCTCTCTCTCTCTCATAGTTAACTCTTTGTTCTGCTGAATGGCCTTCCTTTAAGGTTAACTGTCCCCCTGAGGGATCTTTTCACCTCCCCCTTATTTTGCAGGTGAAAGGAGTCATTTAAACCTTTCTTACCCCCTCTGGCATATTGACTCCCATACCTGCTTCTTGCTTCTATCTCAATTCTGAGATTGACCGCTCCACAAGCTTCCGGCAACCTCTATATTCTCAGCTAAAACTCCCCTTTCTCTGCCTCTGCACCATCTGTTTCTCTCTCCTTCTGAAGTCCCCTAAGGGATAAGCGCTTGCGTACTGTTTTGTTTTAGGCTTGATCGCAGGAATCTTCCTGTACGTCGAGATGGGACAAAACACATCAACTCCCCTGTCCCTAACCCTAGCACATTGGTCTGAGGTTCGGGCTAGAGCTCATCTCTCTCCCTATAAAAGAAGGCAGTCTATCCCTATGGTTGATAAGAAGAGACTAGCTCTCTGCCTCAGAAGTAGTCTTGACCTTAAAAGGGTAACATCTGACAACCTCAGGTTTCAGCAACTTTGTCATAATTTGTTGTTTTGCCATTGTATATCAACAAAAGCGCTTTCTTGACCCGTTTTTAACAAGCAGGAAACTGGCTGGTCAGACAGAGAAACGGGGAGCAATGTTCCCAATCGGCCGACAGGGCTCAATTTGCCCTGGGGACTGCTCTTTCCTTTCTCTGTCTATCAGTTTTTCTCCCTGCCGTTTTTGAAGGGTCAGATCGATCGATCAACTGCAAATGTGTGCACGTGTAGTGGTGTTTTTTAGTCAGTTCATTGTCTGTCTGTCTGTCTGACTGTCTGTCTGTCTGTCTGTCTGTCTGTCTGTCTGTCTGTGGAACACTCGAGTGTTAGAGCTAGTTTGAAGTCATTAATTCTTAGAACTGAGCAAACAAAATCAAGGGAGTCAGAGTGATATGTAGTCCAGCAATTTAAAAGATTTAGGTATCTTTGGAACTTGTTACATCAGGTTTAAACAAAGATTTCTAATCAGAATGTGGCGACCACGAAGGGACTGAAATTCTCAATCTAGATTTCTTATTGGAAGAACATTAATGTTTATTAACAGTTGTAACTCTTCTGAAATTCATAGTCTGTACTATCTAGGAAGAGCTGAGGAAGTAGCTCCTAAAACTAAAGTGAAATAACAATTCAGAGGATGCAAGGCTTTATCTTACAAGCCTCAGCTAATTTTAATGAGGAATTTAGCTGTTTTTAAAGCAACAGAGGTATAGAAACCACCAAAATAGACAAAGTTTTCTTATGTTTCCATAAACATTGATGGTCTGAGTGTTTTTCTGTGCTAATATCAAAGGTTGGTTTAAAAAAAAAAAGGGGGGGGGTGGAGGCTCTCTCTCTGTATTTGAAAGCATGTCTGTATGGTGGACTTGTTTAAAGTTAGAAAGCTCATGATTTGAACTAACTAAGGTACGAGAACTATTGAACTTAAGTCAAAGAAGGTTTTACTGTGTTTCACAAAAATTGATGGTCCAGAGGTCTTATGCTAGAATACCAATGTATATATTTGTATCTGCACTGGATTAGAATTATTTGACCTAGAGAATCTTGTGAGTTGAAATAACTGATATATGAAAACAGGCTCAAAGAGTAATGCTTCGGTTTAAAATATTATTTTCTAGAGTTGCAATATTGGTTGAAAAACTTATCGTACCTGTGTTTTATTAGATCTCTGAGATTTCCGGTAACAAAACTTTTTAAAGCTACTTAGCTCAGGGTAATGAAGGGTTAATCTTAGATGTCAGTTTGAGAGATTTTTTTTTTTTAAGATTTTCCCTGGGTCTACCCATCCCCCTGCTTTTCCAGCTCAGCAGGCTCTGCCTCAGTCAGACTGGATATGCAGACCCTCCCTAAACAATGAATTCTAATTACAGGTTTGCCCAGCAAATAAGACTTGCTAATTGGGTTTCTTAACTCTTCCAGGTATCTGGTTCTTGCAACTTTGTGAATGAGAAAGGGTCTGGGAAAACAATTGATTCTTATATTTGCATTAAAATCTGACAAACACACAAAAATAGTGTGAAACCCCTTGTAGGAGGAAAAGTCTATGCTTATATTTTAACAGATAACACCTACTAATGTACTCTGGGTCCTGCTATGGCTTGGCTTCATCTGGAGTAAACTTCATTTTCCTGATAAAGACCCCAAACCACCTCAAACAGATCTCAGCTGGAAGTCACAAGGAAATCTGAGGAAGAAAGGACAGGCCGAATTGGCCTGAGGACTTAGTCTGGGTTTTACGGTACCAACCTTATCCTGAACCTAGAGAACTTTGTATGCAAGTGTGAGATCCTTAATGTTTTATGGTAATCTATGAGTGTTTTAATCTTTATATTTGTGTTTTCCTAGAAATCAGAATTCTAGGATGTCTCCTGGTTAATTTCTAATGTGAACTGAACCTTTGCCCAATGAATATGTTTTAAGAACTTTAGGTGTGAGCATCTTTAAAGTTTTTTTGAATATCTATAGAATTGACCTAATGCTTTTGAAATAGCACTGCAAGTAATTTTGTCATGTTAAATGAGATGATTGGTAACTAGTGTCCAAATTTGGGAGATTAGGTTGTACTAAGTTCAGTAAAATGAATATCTATAGAACTAACCTAATGCTTTTGAAATGGTACTGCAGAGTAGTTTTGTCATGTTAAATGAAATGATTGGTAACTATTGTCTAAATTGGGAGATTATGTTGTACTAAGTTCAGTAAAATAAAAGTTTAAACTTATGGGATGACTATAAGGAATATAGATGTATGTCTTAAGTCAGAAAGATAATGGATGCAGATATCATCAGTTGAAAAAAGGCAAGGAATCCTGTTAAAGTGAAGTTGATTTTGAAATGAGTTGAAGGAAAGTTACAGGACAGAATGAATATAGAGGAATGTGTAGAAGGTTTGAAGTTGTGTTTGAAGGAAAGAAATTGATCACTGTTTTAAGAAACTCTTTAAATCTCATGCGGAATTGTTCTAGTACTCCCAGTACAGTGCTTTTATTAATGGGAAGTCAAGGTTCTCAACATAGAATTGAATGGGTTAAATACGATGTTAAATTGTACACTTTTCCTCTACAGATTTTAGCTTCTTTGACTAGGACCCACAACAAATGAGTGTGTTGCATCTCACTGTGAGTAAAGTAAAACGTTTGCTTTTCTCTTCTTTTGTACCTTCAGTATGTTTTTGATGTTTCATGGCACTGTGTTGGTTTGCATAAATCCAGATAAAAGTCTTTCCTCTCTGTAATAGGGTCCACCCCTCATGCAGACAGGAAAATCAGTTATGGGACCCCAAAACCCTCTTCCAGGGAAACAGCAAGGGATTGGTCTAAATGACAGGAGCATGTATTTAACAGGTACTGTTTCAAGTACCCTACAAACCTCAGGGAGACCCTAGAGGCAGGCCGGCTCAAGGAAAGAATGGAAATCACTGCTATGGAGAATGAGGAATCCGGAAATCTATGTGACTGACATGGCCCGGCCTACTCTCAGCATCAAGAAAAACCCTGGAAACTAGGATCTCTCCCAGCCCTGAAGAAGGGAGGGGAGGGACTCCTTTCTGCCAGGATGCCTCTATGGCAAATGAGGCTCAAGGTCACCTCCAGTTCAACCTGAAGACCTGAAGCCATCCAGTTCATCGTGGGACATTTATGGCCAGGCCTGGGTAACTCTGACGTGCCACATAAGATTAATGCTGTTATTTGGTATGCCTCCTGTCTTTAGCCAACCCCCAGGACTTCTCAGTAAATAATGGGGTACCTCAAATGGAGAGTTCTCCAATCTTGCTGTGTTTATGCAAAAGAACAAGTCAGATTTGTTAAGCCATCAGGCAAATTTTAAAATGAAGGTGAAGAGAAAACCATGTTTCTCTAACTTGCTTTTTAAAGAATTAGATTCAAATTCTATAGAGTGATGCAAATGTATTCTAATCTTGATCTATAAGGTAGCCCTTTTGAGTAATTCAGGTACAATGTGTTTTGCTGACTGTAAAGTAAGCAGTCTAGTCTGTGAGACTCAATGTTGAAGATGCTGTCACTAGTCTGACCAGGGTATTGGAAGCCAGAGCTTTAGTGGGGGAACCTCAGCTCAAAGTGCAGAATTAATTACTTTCCCCCCAACCTGTCAATTGGCTACAGCACCAAGAGTGGACATCTAAACTGGTTCTAAGTATTCACTCTTAGTTCTATGAACACAGTCATTTGGAGAGAACTAGAATTTTAACAGCTCTTAATTCTCGTTTCATCATGGGATTAATACCCCATCCAGAGAATACTCATCTAAAATACTCTGCAAAAAAGGGACAATAGGCATTGGAACAATGTTTTCAAAAGGAAATTGATAGATAAAGGGTTACACTAAGCTTCCAACACTAGTGAAAGCCATCTTTCATGGAAAGGAACTCAGAACTGTGCTTTCTGTTTCATTAATGAATCGTGGGCTGTGGGCTGTGGAGAGCCGCCACGGGCCACGGGACCATGCTTCGTGGACACCTGTTTCTTGTTAATTACACCGTGCTTCGTAGATAACACCTGATAAGGAATCAGGATGTCTTGTCACACCACGAGCTGTGAGCTGTAACTAGCTGCAGACACTTGGGCTTAAGCAGGCAGCGAGTGGTAGATAAGGAGGGAAGCTGCCTAGCTAGGTATGGTTTTCTTCTCATTCGTCCCTCGGTCCTCTTTCCCGAGAAGGTCTCTGAATAAATCACTGCAAGAAGAATCTCCGGGTTGCGTGATTTCTTACAGTGGGCCTCCTTTCCTAACACTTGTAACTTCAAGGAACTTATCAAGGAGAGGATTGGCAGCTTGACATGCAAACGATCAAACACTTATATTCAAGGTATCTACTGGCTCCAACTGATAGTTTCAGTGAATGGATAGATAGCTTTTCCTATCTGAGAAGTAGCTTGGTGCTTCTATGTTATTAGAAAAATCTGAACATAAGAAGTCATTTTCTATCAACAATGGGTAAAGCAGTTATTCCTTTCCATTGCTTTTATGATAGAAATGGGTATGGCATTACGTTACTTTGTTTCTGTTGCTTTAACTCTTATGTTTTCTAAGATAGCAAACTATTTTGTTCTTACTATGTCAGAAAGGACCTTCCACATCTCCAGGGTCTAAGTGCCATGCCTCAGTCTAATTGATCTGATCTTTTCTTTCAGATAACTTGAGGAACCCAACAAATTCATTGCCTGGGGCCCACTAAATTAAGGTAGCATGAGATTTCACCCCTTGTGCAGGCAGGGCCAGCGCCCCTCTGTCAGCATGAAGCAGCTCCAGAAGACGGAACTTCGACCACTTTCCCTTTAAGGATTAAAGGTGGTGGAATCTCTAGGGGAATATGAAGTAGGTAGCTAGATTAAGGAAGCCCCTCCGGCCTTGAAAATCCCAACTGCCCTGTTGTGAGTGTGAACCCCATTAAAGGAGGAACTGTTCGCTTTTCAAAAAATTTTGGGGGGAGGTCAACTGCCACTGTTCCAACTTAGCCTTGAAAAGGGAAGTGTAGGCCAGAATATGATCTCTCTCTCTTTTCCAGTTATTACTAGTCTTTACAGGTATCAAGGCCAAGCTCCATAGGGGCTGGGAGTACACTGCCAGAGTGAACTCCTCATCCGTATGCATTGAGACATCTGGTTTCAATCAGGTGATAAAAACTGCCACCAGAGAACCCCATTGGAGAGGTCTGTGATCCTGAACACACCAACTGCTTTGAAGGAGGATGGAATCAAAAAGCTGCCTCCCCTCTTGGAACCAGAATGACATCGACTAGTGGCATGTCCAGACAACAAGAGACTACTAGTGGCATGTCCAGACAACGGGAGACACCCCCTTCACAATCTCTAAGATTAGAGATATTCACAAGGAGAAGTGGGGATTGAAGAGGAGGGCAAGTTAAGAGTCAAGAACTGAAGGGCAGGTTAAGGGTTAACCGCTGAAGTTGCCCTTTGTAACTACTTGACTGCTTTGAAAGATGTCTTCAGGACCTTCCGCTGGGCAGGACTCTGTCACCAAATGGGCCAACAAACTGCCCCAAGGAACTGTAAACAAACATTTGCTCGGAATGGTCAACAAATGTTGAAATTAGCATATTAAGTGAAATAGGTGTGGTTTTCCCTTTTGTATGGTTTTCCTATGGTTTCCTATGGTTTTCCTATTGATCCAATACCTGTGATTTTCTTTGATATGTATGATTCTCTTTTCTTTGATATGTATGATTCTCCTTTGATTCAATACATGTAATTTTCCCCCAATATATCCCCTTTGATATATATAGATGTGATTCCCATTGATATGTGAGATTTTCATTTGTCAACAAATGTTTAGATATGCAAATTAAGTGACCTATGTGATTCCCTTTGATATGTGAGATTTTCATTTCTCCCCCAAAAGGGTATAAATACAGCCTGCTTTTTGGAGGTCGGGGCCTTCAGTTATGCCACGCTATTGAGGCACAATTGAAGGTCCCAATATAGCTATATTGGCTTAAATAAACCCCATGCATTTGCAGAAAGAGTTGTCTTGGTTTTGTTCTTTTGTCTCTCCGAGCCTCCCCCGGGCAGAGATCTGCCGCCCCTAACAGTTGTCCTAAGTCCCTTTGAAGAAAAAAAGCTTATTATTCTTTAGAGCATTCAAAAGTAGGAAGGCTTATTCACATCCAGTTGAGAGCTAAGGCCTTGGGATCAACCTTGCTGGTTCACATCTTGCTTTGTGTTGGGGATGGACTGAGCTACAAGGGCAAGCCCACGTAGACTGTACTACAGACAGGAACATTTCTTCCCTTCAAGCTGCCTTCAGAAAATAATTTCAGTATATTGAAAGAGGCAGTTTTTCCTTCTCTCACAGAAGCCTGGCCGGTCTTTGACATGCAGATCTCAGGTGTTAGCCAGGCCTGCCTTTGATATTGTAGATTCCAGGCTCTGGCCCAGCCTAGTCTTTGGGATGTAGATTTCAGGTGCTGCCTGGTTTGTAATGGACATGTAGATTTCCTGTGGCAGCCCAGCCTTGTCTTTGGGATGTAAATCCAAGTGCTTTTAGCCCAAGAAAGGTTTCAGTTTTGGTTTTGTATCTTCTTTCTGGAGGCCTAAATTACTGGCCTACAGAAACAAGGAAATAATGTTGCCTTAATGTTCTTCCTGTAACATCTTTTGGTGACCTCACTATATTGCTCCCTTTAGAGGAACCATGATCAATAAAAGGAGATCCACGAGGCCCTCTGCTTTTGCTAAGAGCCAGAGAGAGCCTTAGTCCTCCATGAGACACATTTCTTCCGCGTGCCTTATCTCAGTGCCTCCGACCACAGGAACGTTCACACAACAGCTTTGCCTTTACAAAGTCAATGATTGTAGGCCAGTTCTTCTAAACATTGTGTCCTAGTTTCCATTTTGTGACTTTACTAGTATGGTTCCTAATCCAAAGGTTTGTCACAAGTCTCAAAATAATTTAAGACTATTCCTTTCAGAGATATTCTTCCATGTTTTTTTCTATTTTTATTATTCTTGTAAGAAATAGCTTAGCTTTGTCTGTAGGGGTCTGGCCTTGCACATGGCAAGCCGGGGTTCAATTCCTGGCACCCCATATGGTCCTCAGAGTCTACCAGGAGACTCTGAGGAATGCAGAGCAAGGAATAAGCCCTGAGCCTGACTACATGTGACCCCAAAACAAACACATCAAAAGGAAGTAATAGCTTAGATTAACTTAAATATTTTTGTATGTATGCTTCTATTCATGAATATCTAAATATATCCCATTCTTCCACATATCTATTATATATACATATTATATATGCACATGTGATATATGTATACATATTCATACATAAATATGCATATATTTTATGCATATATATATAATGTCCAATGGGCAGTGGAGAAATAGTTCAGGGGGTTAAAACACTTACATTGCTCATAACTGACCCTGGTTTTCCATCACTGGCATTGCATGTGGTTCCCCTGAGCAAGCCAGGTGTGATCCCTAAGTACAGAAGTGAACCATGAAGAAAATCAGCTGCAGCCCAAACCTCTCACCTCCCTCAGTGATGTAGTGATGTGTGGTTCCAAACCAATCTTAAATACACACATAAGAAAGGAGAAAACGACATGAAGCAGAAGTGAGGGAGGAGGAGGGAGAGGAAGGGGAAGAGAGAGAGAGAGAGAGAGAGAGAGAGAGAGAGAGAGAGAGAGAGAGAGAGAGAGAGAGAAGAGAAAGAGAGAGTTCTTTGTTAGAAAGAAATTGTTCTTCTAAAAAAATACTGCTTTCAGCCAATTGTTCACAGCTAATTAGTAGAATTACAAATTGTTTTCTTTACTCTTTGAGAACAAAAGCTTAATTTGGTTTTAAGCAACAAATGGAATATTAGTGTGAAAGCAAAGACTTTTAATTTAGGTAGAGTGTGGTTGAAATTGTTGCTATTTAACATTAATCCCTTGTCTTATTGTCTCAATCAGTAACTGTTTAAAGAAAGTAAATTTAAAAAAAGAGAATAATAACAACACATAGAGAAAATGGTTTGGACCACCAGTTAGTTATTATCATTATATATTTTTTTCTTTCTGCAAAGCTAACCTTAATTTGAACATCTGATTTTTATACACCATTCTTAGTAGGTAGATTATGTTATCGGCTTGCCACAAGTCATAAAGTAATTCAGTCAAGCATCTAATTTCAAGAAAGCTACTATCTCACTTGCACTCATTATGATAAAGATGGGATAATTTTGTTCATCCTAAATTGCATTGTGATCAGTGTTAAAGAATAAAATTAAATACAAAATCTTGACACCAAGTAAACTTCTCTGTAAAAGTTTCACGAGAAAAAGGAAGTCAAGAAAGAAAACAGTTTTATTTTAAAACTAGAATGCAAAGCACATCACAGGTAATCCACTAAACAATTGCAAATGCAGAGACATATCTCTTTTTTAGAAATTCAAGCATGTAAGCACACTACATAAGTGATCTCCAAATAATTATTAGCATTTAAGTCACAGTATTTAAAACATTAATTATAAATGCTTAACACTAAAATCACTTTCAGTTTATTACTTATTTTAGTTAATTATATGTATATATAATATATAAATGATTTAATATATATCATTTAACACAAACAATATATAAATGATTTACGGGCAGGGAGTTTCTTGCCCGCATGCCTGGCTGTCTTTCCTGGGGCTCCTCGGAGGGGATGGGCTCCAGATTCCCTCCCTGACCCGAGCAGAGCTCCCGGTGGCCGAAGACCACTGGAACCTAGCCACAGCCATGCTCAAGTTCCCTTTCCACACGTTCAGACAGGGCTCATGCATGAAGGTACCGGCAGAGGAACCCAGGTGTGTGTAATCCCATCAATGGCCAACATCCAGAGACTTAAAAGCAAGCTCCCAGAAGCGATATCTTAGAACCTACTTCTCCCTCTGGGAGAAAGTAGCAAGCTACTGAGAGTTTCCTGCCCACATGGGACAACCTCTCAAGCTTCCCATGGTGTATTCATATGCTAAAGCCAGTAACCAGCAGAATCTCATTCCCTTGACCCTGAAGGACCCTCCAATGCGGGATCGTTGGGATGGCCAAGAAGAGAGAGGCTTCTAAGATCTCAGGGATAGGACGAATGTAGAGGTTACTGAGACTGCTCAAGCCACTCAATGATCAACGGGATTCCGTGATTCGTGATTTGTGATAAATGATTTTGTACAAAGGGAAAAGAAAATTATTCTATTTTTGAATGGAGGTAGGTTTGTAGTATGGAGCAAGATTTATAAAAATAATGTTAGACTGTTACTTTTCCACAGAAATTGGAACATGGTGGAACATAGAATACTGTTTTTGATGTAAATTTTATGAAATGATGGGGCTGGAGCAATAGCACAGCGGGTAGGGCATTTGCCTTGCATGTGGCCGACCCGGGTTCAATTCCCAGCATCTTATATGGTCCCCCAAGCACCGCCAGGAGTAATTGCTGAGTGCATGATCCAGGAGTAACCCCTGTGCACAACCAGGTGTGACCTATAAAACCAAAAAAATAAATTATGAAATGATGCCCAGAAGCTAGAAAAGACATTCCTTGATCCTTAAACTGACAAAAAGTTTCTTTTATTTTTAAAAGAGTTTGCATGTTTTTCAAAGAGGTAAAGCAAGAACTTAAACTTATAAGATGAATGCTTTAAAGTCGTGGGAAGCATAAATTGCCACTATTATTATTTTGTGAGTGTGTGTGTGTGTGTGTGTGTGCATGCATGTGTCACACCTGTTCAGGGCTTACTCCTGACTCTGCTCAAGAATCTTGGTGGGTCTCAGGGACCATATGCAGTGCTGGTGATAGAACCCATTTTATTCCCATGCAGGGCAAGACCCTTACCTGCTGTACTGTTTCTCTAACCCCACTTGTCTTATTTTTAATAAGGATAATTGAAATTAATTGTGATTATATGTTTTATTTAATTTAGATTACTTTTGAAAATTTAGATAATTGAGATTTTATTTTTAATTTATAAAAATAGTTACAAAACTAGTGTCCAAATTTCTTAGTCGCAAGGTGGTGAGAAAAAGAGTCAATATTTTGTTTAAGCATCCTAATATGCCTTCCCATTTGATCTTTTTTTTTTTCAGTGAGTTAAAGTTTAATTTCAATAGAAATGCTTCCACAAATATCCCTTAGGCTGCGTTAATCTTTTCTCTATGCCTCAATTTATATACATTTCCTATAACAAGATTTTTTGTTTTCCCTAATTTCTACAGTTCTTTACATAAATGTCATTTTAAGAATCAACACTTCAGGAGCTGGAACAATAGCACAGCAGTTAGGGCATTTGCCTTGCATGTAGCTGACATGGGTTCGATTCCCAGCATCCCATATGGTCCCTGAGCACCACCAGGGGTGATTCCTGACTGCAGAGCCAGGAGTAACCCTGTGCATCGCCAGGTGTGACCCAAAAAGAAAAAAAAAATAACACTTCAGGGTTTTTGGTGGGATTTCTTTATAATTCTACTTCATGGATACTAACCTATGTTCATGTAATCAAGTTAATTGATATATGAGGCTTATTTAAAATTGAAATGGGCCTAAATGAACAGTTAGTATGAAATACAATTTGAAAGCATGATAACTCCTTGGTGACAAATTACATTTGATCTAGAATTACTTAATGATGCTATATTCTAAAGGTTTTCATTTAATTAGAACAACAATCCTCCAAATTAATTTTGCCTGGCAAAGTGATATTTTATTTGGAGAAGAACTATTAATTGTTTTTACTGGACCAGTTCATAGTGAAACTTGAAATATGTATATTATGTATACATATTACAATATACATAACATACAAATAATATGTAAATTATCAGTGTAAAATATTATTAGTTGATGTTAATGACATTATGTCTTTTATAAAGACAATAAAACTATCCATCTTTCTTAGCATATATTCTCTTGAGCATTAGGATACATGCTTAGATATACTAAGCAAATTTGAACCCCTGCCCTAGAGATGCCAGGTGTGTGTTATCTTCAAAATAGTCTAGAAGAGCATATTTTAAAGTGCAATAAAATGATTCAACAACCATAAATTCTATATTTTCCTTTTTGTTTTAAAAAGTGTCTGATATTGATATTAAATCTGGAAGTGTAGCCATTTATATAGATTTTTATGAATAATAGTCAAAAGTCAGTACAATGAAACACTAAAATGTTATTTTCCTACAGTAAGTGCACTTAAATTTCCTCATGGTATATCACAAGAAATGAAATAAACATAATCTTAAAAATGGCATTTGCAATATTTTTCCATGTTCAGTGTCTATTTCTATTTTAAAAGTAAAACATGACTATTTAACACATATTTGAGTTGCAATATTAACATTTCGATGTCTTGGTTGAATTTCAAAAATCTGTAACAGACAAATAAATAGAGTTGGATTTATTCCATACCGTTGCCATCACTAAGGAAGAAAGCACACCCAAGTTCTTATGCTTAACTCTGCTGTAAACAGCATGGAATTTTCACGTGGTGGGATTAGGGTGATGTAAAAGTACATGAAGATACTTAGGGGAGTTAAGAGTTGGAATATGTAAGTCACGCTGAGGTTTTCTTTAATGTCAGGTGTTCTTCGTGAATCGGACATTTATGCTTCTTAACTAACTCATTCAAGTTAGAGGTCCGCTCTCATCCAGAGACAAAGAAATAAGTAATTTTGGTGTTTTCATTTCTAAGAGTTAGTTTCAGATTCTTCATAAAGACTTTATCTGTGTTATAAAATAGTCACATGGGGGAAGACTTATATACATTAAAAATAGCAGAAATATAATTAATGCCAGCTTTCTAAAATAGATGTTTGAAAATCAGTCTGTTGCCTGGAACAAAATTGTTTATAGTGTAATCAAACTAAAGAGATTTTAAACCCATATTGGTCACTCTATAATCCTGGTGTTTCTTCATGAATCTGTAATCTTCTCAGGAGTGAACTTCGTAGTTTGCTGACAACCAATATTGTCTCAGGCACAATGTTAAGAGAAAGTCTTAATGTCCTTATTATACAAGTTGTGAGAATATATCCCCTATTCTCAGCCTTCCTATAAATTCAGGCAAATAGACTTTGAGACTCAAGATTTATTTTTGCTGCTTTTTAATGATCTATTTCATGGTACATTTAATCCTGCTCTGCCAGGCCATCCTGAAGGCGTTCTCTATTTTTCCTCTGTGCCAAACATTGAAACATTTTATCGCATTAAAAGGATACTACTCTGAAAATTACTAGTGAGTAAAGTAGATTTTAATAATGAATTCTCTGGAAAAAGAGGATAAAAGTTCAGGTGACACAAAAATATAATTCTAATTTTCCACAGAGATTCTTGACCCTTCAACAATTATTTTTTATTGTTGCATTTGGGCCACCCTCTGCTGTGCTCAGGGCTTGCTTCTGGCTCTATGCTCAGGAATCACACTTGGCACGGCTCACAAGACCATATGTGGTTCAGGGAGTTAAACATGAGCCAATTGTTGGCAAGGCAAATACCTTACATGCGGTACTAGCTCTCAAACTAGCCCTCCCCGACTCCCCCTCCCACCACCTTTTGAACGTCTTAGGGACATCTGTCCTCTTAGAACAAAGAAAAACTTTCCTCCAGTTTTCTCATAGACAACTGTAGGACCAGGTATTAGAAATAATTTCTGTACATTTCTGCTGAATTTACCCATCCTAATCTTCCCTCCTTGCAGAGGTCTTTTCCATCAGCATATTTTACTAGGATGCAACACAAGCTCCTTATCAATAGCTATGTTTACATCTTTAGTCTCAAATGCAAATAAAATGTTATTAGTAGGAGATATTTTCTCAAGTCTGTTGGAAAGAAAAGCCCTAATGAAATAATATGTCCACATGAAGTTTTAGTTCTGCATTTGAAATGTGTGAAAACTGCTTCTTTGTTCATGAATCTCTTTACCATTCTGACTCTTCCTTAGTCATGAATCGTTTTCATTTCTTAACTCCTCAAGATCCTGCCAAAGCTCTAGAGCATTTCAAATAAACATTTCCTAAGACTTCCTTCTGGCTGAATGGAACTAGAGGGTATCCTCTTAAGCAAAGAAAGTCAGAGGGATAAGGACAAATACTGGAGGATCTTACTCATCTGTGGTATAAACAAAACAAGACATCAGCCTGGATTACAAACCTGAAAAATTAAGGCTATGGATGGAGTGGGTGGGGAAAGATGAAAATCTGGCCTGTAAGCAACATAGGGACATTGGTGGACGGTCTTGGACATTTTGGTGGTGGTAAGTTGTGACAACTATACATCAAACCAATAAACAAGGACGCTATATCCAATGACAAAAATTATAGTAAAATTTTAAAAGTGAATCTCTTTTAGGATGTGGCCAAAGTTCAGTTTTGTTTCCCTTAGGCAATGAATAATTTATAGGTTCCTTAAAACAATCTGTGCCCTACAAAATGTAATACTTTAGGCTTTTAACAAAATCTTCTTGATTTTACTTGCTTTAGTAAAGGAGCGGAGAAAGTAATTTAGTCTAACTGTTGTAGAATAATTAATGATCCTATTATCTTTCATGTCATAACATAGTTACTCAGCACACTTATAGTGTTGTGGGGTCATAGTTTAAGGAATTCAATACTCCACATTCTCATGGCACTCAAGATAGTGTGTATGGAAATGAATCGTGTTTTCATGTTAAGAGCTGCCTATGTGAGATTGTTTCTACAAATATGTGTTTCCTAAACTATTTCCTGATATTTTTTAAGAATGCAAGAGCCTTTTCCCCCAGCATGTGAGTCTCGCTTCCAAGCCATGTCACTGGGGTGGGGTGGGATGGGGGGGACAGGATAGGGGGGCTGGGAGGGATCCTGGGGCCATTGGTGGAGGAGAATGGGCACTGGTGGAGGGATGGGTCCTCAAGTATTGTGTGACTGTAACACAAGCACGAAACTCATTAATAAAAATGAGTCACCTCACAGTGACTCATTAATTAAAAAAAAAAAAGAAAGAAAAAAGAAAAAAAAAGAACTTATGGCCAGGGACCAATGCAAGGTACTTCATGATATGTTAGGTTTATGAAAATGTAATACGCCTTTTATTAAAAAAACACACTGATGGGTGTGGTCCTGGCGTTATGTGCCAGAAAAACATTATTAATAGCACTGTAAACCACAGAATCTCAATGTCATGGGAACTATATATCATTGATTTTAGCATCAGTTTAAAGGGCATAAAATACTAAAGGACTTGCCTGCCATCCAATACTGAAGCAGTAGCATGCCATTAAATATGTTCATAAAGAGATATAATTAAATAATAAAGATATTTGGTGAAGTGGGATGTAAGAGACTTAATGTGACATTAACATGGATAATAGTTCATATATTTAATAGGGTCAGTATTCAATTTGAATACTAAAATTCTAGATGACAAAAACTAAAGCAAACAAACAAAAAAATGCACAAAATCTGCAGAAAATGTGACAGAAGTTTGAGAATTATTTCCCAAAGTTATATTTCAGAACTAAGATTTAGAATTTCCACTGTTATTTAATCATATATATGCATATATATACATATATATCATATCACTGGTATAGTATAGATGTAGCAAGAAATCTGTAATCTTAAGAGAGCATAAAATTAATTAAATTTTGCACAAATATGGGACAGTCTAATTAAATTTCACCATATTTGAATTAAGATTTTTTTATATCTTATTTTTTACTCATTATCTTTTAAAGTGAGTTTAACTGTAATGTGTTAAAATAGTTGGAATGTATACAGATTGCTTAAAAGTATTCATTAACTTTTATTTTATTGATTCACTGAGATATAATTACAAGCTTTCATGTTTGAGTCACAATAAAAAATTATTCAAATTAAATAAAAGAATATTTAAATGCCCATAGTTTAGATGTTTATAAATATCTCATCTTGAATGCAGTTGTGTAACTCTAAGCTTCTTGATAGTTGCAATTTTAATTTTTACAGTTGTTTTATACATTATGGAGTATCATAATTTTCAGTAGTTTCTCACTTTAATTTTAGGTAGAATAAAACAGTTGGGACAGATTTAAAAATCCAAGTACGATCAATGTTCTATAAATTAAAGAAGTTAACACAATAAAAAAACAGCAAAAATTTACACAAAATTCAAACCATGTGAAGCTAATGAAAAAATTCATAGATGGGTCAATTTCTTTAAAAATGCTCATGATGTATCATTTTGCAGATATAATTAACTTTGCAAATAACAACTACAAAATGTCCACTTCTGAAATATTTGAGGGGCTTGAATTTTTCCTTTAGTTTCAGTCTTATTATTCATGATAACACAGCTGAGGTGGATATACATATCTTCATGACTCATTCACTGCTGAATGCAATTTCTTTCCAATATAACAGGATATTTAGAACTTTTCATAGAAACTAGATTCCACAAGTGCTTCCTAATTTAACATGGTATTCAAAGTGAGAGAATGTGATTCTCTTTCAAATAAGAGATAACATTTAGATGAGTACATTGTAATTAAAGCAAACTTTGCAATTCAAATATGGAAATTATATGCAGAAACTCAACTTTTCTCTGAGAAAAATGAGTTTAGGTGAACCCTATCACTTCTGTTTCTTTGTCATTTTAAATATAGAATGTGTTTCACTTCACACAACAAAATAGGATTATTTAGCTTAGTGTTTAGCTAATATTGATTATTTAGTTGATATAGATTATTTAGAAAACAAGTTTATGTGTCTCTATGAGATTTTTCCCCTTCTGTTGTCAGATAATACAAACTGTCAGAGCTGAGACAGATATATTCATATGAATCTGGTGTAAAAATGGTGGGGGTTGGTACTTTTATGATGGAGTACATATGCAAATATTTTCTGTGTTTAAATAGGCATTATGTCTTTTGTTAAACTTTAATAGCAAGTTGAAATGCATATCTTATGATAACATTAAGGTTTTGACATTGATATTCTATGATGAGTACTTGATCATGATCATTGTATGACTGAAATGCAAGCACAAAAATTTATAAGTCTGTAATGGTACCCCCTCAGTGATTCACTAATAAAAAAAATTAAAAATAAATAAAAAGAAAAACTCAGAGAAAAATGTCACTAGGGGCACTCAAATTCATAGTTATGTTCTTCTGTAGAAACTTTATATTTACATTTAATAGTTTTGTGACTCTGGACTTTAAGCTTTAAAGTATTTTGAAAGAATTTGTATGTATGAGCTGGCTGTTAGGTCTTCTTTCCTCATTAATTTATATTTTGATTACTTTTTTGCACAATAACAATAGAAAATACACTTGTATTAATTTAAGGAGTATATTTTAATGTTTAAGAGATCGATGGGGATAATCTACAAAGGAAAAAATTAGGTTGGCATAATAATAACCTTGACTGATAGAGATATTATCTTTTCATTGTAGACTAATCTTCTGTGCATATAAACAAGAACTGTAATATAATATTAGTATAATATTAAGTAAATACATTATGTCTATATATCCTAATAAGCCCAGTTGAAATTGGGGATTAAAAAATTATATAACACTTCAACTAGAACATCTTAAAACTTATAATTGCGCTTAAATATCATGTGTTAGAAGTATGTTATGATAAATATACATGAAATAAGAAACATTCGGGGCTGAAGTGATAGTACAGCAGGTAGGGTGTTTGCCTTGCACGTGGTCAACCCGGGTTTGATTCCCAGTATCCCATATGGTCCCCTGAGCACCTCCAGGAGTAATTTCTGAGTGCAGAGCCAGGAGTAACTCCTATGCATCACCAAGTGTGACCCAAAAAGAAAAATAAAAAAGAAACAATCCTTATTTATGTCAAAATTGAATGACAAAAAATATAAAATTTCGAGAACATTGTTTCATAAAATTCAATATTATGAAATACTGTCACTCTATGAATTGAATTTAATTGTTCTAGAAATTCTCTATTTAGATATGTAGAAAAGAAAAGATGATTGTTCTGCAGGAGGGTGCACACTGAGCAGTGCTTAGGGATTACTTCTGGCTCTGTGCTCAAGGGAGTCATATGGGGCACAAGAAATTGAACCATAGTTGACCTGGTGTAAGGTGAACATCCTACCTGCTTCATTATCACTCCAACCTGGTAAAAGGTGATTTGTACTGGTTTACATAAAGAGTTAGAATACATGAGGGCAGACATTGAGATAGCACAGGAATTAAAATACTTGCCTTACACACAGTCTTTCTCGGTTTGATCCCTGCACTGCATATTGGTCTCTCTAGGAACTCTCAGGACGGATCCCTGAGCAAAGAGCCGTGAGAAATTCAGAACACTTCAGGGTATGGCCCAATCCTACCGTACACTTAAATAAAACAAACATACAAAAAAAAAAAAACTGTTAGAACACATTACAAAGAAGAAAATTTACAGAGCTTCCTTTCATGAGAAAACAAAAAAAAATAATGCAATGTCAAGACATTTTAAGAATATTTCCACCAGGCATGTGTCAAGGTTCTTAGTATGCTTGGTATTTTAATTGCTTTAAAAAATAGCATTGTATAAATATGTCGGACATATGGACAAATTTATAGTTCACAGTCAACCATTCAAAATTTAGTTGTTTGATTTTTTTAAAAATTCTTTTAGTAAAAAATACTACAATTTATCTCAATAAAAATCTCCTCAGAACTCTGAAGAGGTAGTACAGTGGGAAAAATATTTGCCTTGTATACAGCTAATCTGGCTTCTGTCCCTAGCATATGGCCCCATGAACCTTGCCAAGAGTGATTCCTAGACATAAAACCCAGGAATGAGACCTGAGCACTGCCAGTGTTGTGCTCATACACACACACACACACACACACACACACAAACACACACAAATACACACACACTTCAAATCAGGCACATATAGGAATAGGTATTGCTAGGCCATATGAAATACGCTTCCAAACATACTAGTTATTGAAGTATTCTTCTCCAAAGCAATTTTAACTCTATAGAAAGTACTTGACAATTAAAATTACAACCATTTGACATTATCTGATTCTTTACAATTGTTAATATATTGTGCAATGCATCAGTTTTATTTAATTTTAAAGTTTAATAGAGAATACTCTTTATTATTTTTTTTAATTTTTATTTTATTGAATCACCATGAAAAAAGTTACAAAGCTTTCAGGTTTAAGTCTCAGTCATATAATGATCAAACCCCCATCCCTTCACCAGTGCACATGTTCTACCACCAAGAACTCCAAATGTACCCCCCTCCCACCCCCCGCCCCCCACCTGAGTGGCTAATGATCTTCACTGTATTCTCTCTATACTTTGAATACATTCAATATTTCAACAGAGAACTCACTATTATTATTTGGAATTTTCCCCCAACAATCAAACCTCCTGAAAAGGCATCATTTGATAATTTGTTTTCCATTGCTGAGAATGAAGATTATATGAGCTTGCAGCCGCGCGGTTTCAGGTTTCTGATATTTCAGTTCAGTTCACAGTCTAGAAGCATTTCTATAAGAAACCTCTGGGTGACAAAATGGATTAGTAGACCTCCTAGATCATAGTCTTTAAGGAGCAGAGGGGGCCGTTTTGTGCACGGCTGCTCCAGATCTCCTTCATTAACTATTTTTTACCTTCATAATATTCTATCATATAGTTTGCTTTAATTAAAGATATTGTTATTGCTAGGTTAATATTTTTCAATATTTTTATAATGAAGTTATATGAAATTTTTTATGTCACTTTTTAGACCATAAATTTTAATGATTATTATGTTCTTTTATTTTTTTAATTTTTTTTTTCTTTTTGGGTCACACCCAGCGATGCTCAGGGGTTACTCCTGGCTTTGCACTCAGGAATTACTCCTGGCGGTGCTTGGGGAACCATATGGGATGCCGGGGATCGAACCCGGGTCGGCCGCGTGCAAGGCAAACGCCCTACCCGCTGTGCTATCGCTCCGGCCCCTATTATGTTCTTTTAACAAGCTTACATCTGTAACTATGTAAGTGTTGTCTTTGACTCATGGTTTTATTTATATATATGTATATATATATCTTAGAATCAACAGATCATCAGGGAGCAAATATTATGAATATATGTAGGCAAAATGATCATTGGATGCTGAAAGAGTGAACTAATATTTGATAAAAAAAAAAGGAACTTTTCATACTAACAAAGTATCACCTTCACACCTGCTCAGAGATGCCAGCTGTTGAGTTTTTAATCATCTCATCTCAACTCAACAACACACAATATGATACATAAGAAGTGACAAATGGAGCAGTGGGCTGTGGTGAAGGCAAGCCCACAGGATGTGGGGGTTGCAGTCAGCGGACCGGGAGCAACCTCCGCAGACTCTTCCGGGACAACGGAAGAAGAATGGGAAAAGGATGTCTATGGGTGGACTCCCCAGGCGTCCGTCCATCTCTCCCTTTACGGCGCAGTCATAGTCATCACTATGGCCGTAGTCTTGGACATCAAAGTTCCATGATCCTAGTGTCGTCACGGACCTCAAAGTCTCCAAAGCCTCCGTTTTTCTCCTCGTCTCCTTGTTGCCTTCTTTTCGTTGCTGTGCTCTTTCTATCTTCTTCCTTTGCTCTCTGCTTCTATATGCGCTCTTTGCTGTCTGCTCTCTGTCCTTGCCAACCTGATAATCTTCTGACTTCTCCCAACCTTCTAACCTCATAACTTTGTAACTTCACTATCTGACTTGCTACACCTTCTCTCCCTGTGGCTCTCTCATTCTAACCTCTGCCACTGACCGTCTTCTGGGTGGGCGTGAAGGCCTGAAGCCCCAATTGGTGGGCATCTAAAGATAAAGACTGTATTAGTGGATCCTCACTTACAGAAGAGGACTCCACACCAGGCTTTTTTCACTTGGGGACACCAGATGGGGGGCGGGCGAGAACCCTCCCCACTTTAAGGGACCCAGCCTCAGCAGGCGACCTCCACTACCCAAATGCTGCCATGCTCCAGGCCGCTTTCCTTACGCTTTGGGCAAGCCTCAGGCATTGGAACTCAGGTAATGCGGAACTTTGTGATCTTGGACTCTGGGCTCAGTGGGACCCAGGAGCAGAGGTCCTCTGCCTGCTTGCCCCAGTCTCCGGTGACCCAGGGGAAGGGCCACACCCACCGGCAGGTGGCCCTCCTGCCTGGCCAGAAAATCTCCTCATTGGCCTCCCTCCAGAACTCACGGCTGCTTCTTCCAGAAAGAAGCATAAAATGAGGCCCCCATAACCATGCCTGAGTGAACAAATTCCTGGACTGCATGGCTGCTTCCAGACATCATCACAGAGGGAAATAAGTATATATGCCTCTCGGAGAGCCTGGCAAGCTACTGAGAATATTCCACCCTCACAGTAGAGCCTGGCAAGCTCCCCGTGATGTATTTGGTATGCCCAAAACAGTAACAAGAACAGGTCTCATTCCCCTGACCTTGAAAAAAGCCTCCAATCATTGATAAAGACAAGTAAGGAGAGGCTGCTAAAATCTCAGGGCTGAGAGGAATGGAGATGTTACTGGCACCCACTAGAGTAAATTAATGAAACAATCAGATGAAGTTATACAGTGACAGTGAACAAAATATCACAAACACTATACTTATAATAACAATAAACAAAATTCTGATGGCATTACACAATATAACAATAAATGTCCTAACTTTGAGATTCTATATCTAGTAAAAATAAACTTTAGTGTGAGCTTAGCTAACATAAGTAATCATCCATGATAAAATATTTTGCCATCATATATCTCCCAATTATTCACAGAGAAGTGTACATCTAAATGCAACTAAATAAATTTGGTGGCTAAATGCAATTCACAATTGTGGATTGGATTTTGGATCACAAAAATGACCAACTGATGAAATTTGGCTTAAAAACTATATATCAAAGTGTTATCGTTTTCCTGGTTTTAGTACTGTATTGAATAGAAAAATGTTAACATTGTAATAGAATGAGGTAGGTGTATAGAGAATAGTCTAACATATAAGAAATGCAGATATTCTGTGAGTTCAAGCATGGGTGCATTGGTGGCTGAGAACCACATCCCGGGCCAGCCAATAGTAGCAGATGAATGAAGGTATAGGGCCACAGGCTCTTTGATAATCAGTGACCGTTTTTTCATGTCTCACAACGTTAGTTATTACATAGAAGTTATGAAGGGTGGGGATACACATAGGTGGGATTGAGCATTATCATAACAATAAACAGATGCAAAACCCTTCATTCAGGGAAAGTTCTACTAGGAGATTAACTCAAGGACAAAATCTCATTCTGGGGCTCAACACTCTACGTTACTAGGAGAGCCACTAAAGAGCAGCATTCCATCTAAGGGCTTATTGCTTTCTCCTTTCCTCAGCTGTTAATCCATTTAAGCAATCATATTAAATTTACTTCTTACTAATACTTCTAATCATTTTGTATGAACATAGTAAGAGATATATTAAGCTTAAAGCATAGCTCTTCTGGGACATTTCTCTATATATCCTAGACTACAGTCCTCAGGCCAAGTTAGTCTTTCCTAACTCCAGCAGGTCTGTATCTAGTTAATTCTTTTTGGGTCATGACAGCGTTTGTTCAATGACTGTGCTCTTAATATATTTTCTTTTGCTTCCTATGGCACATAGCTTGTCCCGTTTAGATGCCAGAGTAGCTTATGGCTTGCCCTCGCTCCACCCAAGTCTCTTACTGGAATATTCCTTTGGGGTATTAGGAAGTAGGAGTAACTGAGTGTTAAGTCAAGTAAATATGATTGATACTCAGGAGTAAATATTATTTGGAGTTAATTAATTTCCATGTTACAAAAGCATAGCATCAACCATCTTCCTGTGTCTACCATGCAAAGGAAAGAAAAAAAGTGATATAGAATTTGGAGTGTCTGATGGAACTGGCTGTGCGTTGGAAGCACTGTGGTGGGTGCAACTTAATAAATCTAAGATCCTTGTGGGATAAGTAAGGAAAAACCAATGTTATCCGACAATATTTTAAAAATTTGACAGTTTGAATTACGTAAATTATTTCAAATAACCATTAAAAAGACAGCAGAAATGCCATTTGTGCATCTATGTTTATTGCAGCACTATTCATAATAACCAGAATATGGAAACAACCCAAGTACCTGAGAACATATGATTGGTTAAAGAAACTATGATACATCTACACAATAGAATACAACGCAGTTGTTAGGAAAGATGAAGTCATGAAATTTGGTTATAAATGGATGGACATGGCGAGTATCATGCTGTGTGAAATGAATCAGATGGAGAGGGCAGACATAAAATGATTATATTCATTTATGGGATATAAAATAAATCATAGCATGAGACTAAAACCCAAGGTCAGTGGAAACACGGGCCATGAGGACTGGTCCACTGTTGGAAGTTTACCTCGAGCACTGGGGAAAAAGACAGTTGAGATAGAGAAAGAACCACTATGACAATGATCTTTGGAAACAATCACTCTGGATAAGAATTGTATGCTAAATGTAGGAAAAGGAACAAGCATGATAGCCTCTCAGCACCTGCATTGCAAACCATAATACCAATAAGGCAGGCTTGGGATGTCGGGTGGCAGAAGGGACATTGGTGGTGGGAGGAGGGATGGGTATTGGAACATTGTATGACTTACCAGATCACAAACAGCTTTGTAACTGTGTATCTCATAGTGATTTAAAACTTAAAAAAATAACATTAAGAGAAAAAAGTCTTGGACTCCCTAATGAATTTCTGAAGAATATATCATTCAACCCAAGTCTTTGGTCATTTATTCCATCCACATCTTGATAACTTTAATGGGTATCTCCAGCTAGAAGGTAAAAAAGTGATATAGTTAGTATGTTTGATATATTCCTCTCTAGAAAGAAAAATGCCATTATTCCCAATGCATCACTGTATCACTGTCATCCCGTTGCTCATCGATCTGCTCAAGCGGGCACCAGTAACATCTCCATTGTAAGAGTTGTTACTGTTTTTGGCATATTGAATATGCCACAAGTAGCTTGCCAGGCTCTGCCGTGCGGGCAAGATACTCTCGGTAGCTTGCCGGGCTCTCCAAGAGGGGCGGAGGACTCAAACCCGGGTTGGCCGCATGCAAGGCAAACCCCCTACCCTCTGTGCTATTGCTCCAGGCCATATCCCATTGCATACTGCTTTTTATTACCTTTAGTGGTTGTAGAATGTATTGTTTCTGTTCAGAGACTTTTTTTCATATCTTACCAATAATTAACTGGAAGGTTTTAGACTCAACATAATGATCTCTCATTTTCACCAGAATTACGTAAACATTTCTATTGCTACAAGTCCTGTGATTACATCTACCCTAGCATGTGCAGTAGGCTATAATGTATGACTTAATTCTTTTTTTTTTGGGGGGGGGTGTACACCTGGCAATGCTTAAGGGTTACTTCTGGTTCTGAGCTCAGCTATTATTCCTGGTAGTGCTCAGGGGCCCTACGGAAAGCCAGTGATTGAACTCAGGTCAGCTGCATGCAAGGCAAAAGGTTTACCCACTATACGATATGATTTTCTTCTCTGTTTTTTTAAATTTAATATTTTATTTTTAATTAGTGAGTCAACGTGAGGGTACAGTTACAGATTTATACATTTTTGTGCTCATGTTTCTCCCTTACAAAGTTTGATAACCCATCCCTTCACCAGTGCCCATTCTCTACCAAAAGTAAACCCAACATCCCTCTCCCCCCTCCCCAGTCCCGTCTCCCCCCACCCCACACTGCCACTATGGCAGGGTATTCCCTTTTGTTCTCTCTTTCTGATTAAGTGTTGTGGTTTGCAATAAAGGTGTTGAGTGGCCATTGTGTTCAGTGTCTAGTCTGTATTCAGCCCCCATCACCCTTCCCGCACATGACCTCCAACCACATTTTACTTGGTGGTCCCTTCTCTGAGATGCCCAAAATGAGAGACCAGCCTCCAAGCCATGGAGACAACCTCCTGGTACTTATTTCTACTATTCTTGGGTGTTAGTCTTATAGTCTGTTATTCTATAGTCCACAGATGAGTGCAATCTTCCTATGTCTGTCTCTCTCTTTCTGGCTCATTTCACTTAGCATAATACTTTCCATGCTGATCCACTTATATGCAAACTTCATGACCTCATTCTTTCTAACAGCTGCATAGTATTCCATTGTGTAGATGTACCAGAGTTTCTTCAACCAGTCATCTGTTCTAGGGCACTCGGGTTTTTTCCAGATTCTGGCTATTGTAAACAGTGCTGCGATGAACATATAAGTGCAGATGTCATTTCGACTATACTTTTTGGCTTTTCTGGGATATATTCCCAGCAGTGGTTCACTCCACTAGACTATGAATGATTTGAAGACAGTCTTTTGTCATGATATTTTGGTGTTTCACAGTACCTGCATTATTAATGACACAGAATATTTTATACAATGGGCATTTGTGTTTTATGCAAAGTAACCAATTTATAGTGGTGGCTACTATTAACGTTAAAAGTAATATTTAATTAATTTTTATTAAGGATGTGAATGTATATTGTTGTCAATAGGATAGAACTGCACAAATCCATATATTTACATACTTTCATCCTTCCTAGTAATGCAGTGGTAAGACATTGTCATTAAGTTTTTATTTATACAGGAAAAAATAACTTATTTCAAACTTTGACTGGAATATCCAAAGTTGAAAATTTAAGTGAAATTACATCAATACCAGCCTTAACATAATATCTGACAATATATGCTGACTTTTTCACTTGCTCCTTTTACTTATCCTCTTATATTTGGAAAATTTATTAATAGTTCTTATGGTATTTTTGTGGTTTTGTTAGTATTAAATAGTGCAGGGAAAGTTACAGGCAAAAATTAGTGCCTTATGCTTTAGACACTCATTATCCTTTATTGAGAATCAATAAGCCTAATGGTCTTGTAGGAATATTGTGGGAAAAACAAAATGTGGGATACTTTTCCTTATTCTTGCTCCCAGATTTCTGTGCTGAACTTGAAGGCCAACTGTGGATTGTGTCCGGGCAAGAGACACCCAGGATGAGTACAAAAGAATAGTCTGAGATATTTTATTCATTTTTATTTGTCCCTTGTTTCCTCTCTCAAGGCTGTGTTTCACATAGTAACTTTTATTTTGTCTCTAACCTGTATTGCATATAAAAATACCCATTTCTGAATCGGTAATAACTTTATTTTTGCTACTGTAGCCATTATATACAGATACCTGAAAAAAACTTGTGAGGACTTACAGATTCTAACACTCTCTTTCTATCCTGTTGCTACCTTGCTGGACTGGCTTTCATACACATCCTAACATTGTAAGAAAAATACCAAAACCAGAGACTATATAATGATTTGGATTGTGGCCTGGAGAATAATATTGAGTATGCATATCCATAACACAACCCAATAGTATATTTTCCATTGCTGGGTGAAGGATACACTGGAAAGTAGCACATAGCATCAAAATACTTACACTAGGAATTTCTTTAATCTGTTCTGCACTGCATAACTTTATGTCTCTAATGAAAACCATAAGTATATGAAGGGTAGCAAATAGGAAAGCTAAATCTTAAAATATTGTTCCATTTTAGTAGACATGAACATTTTAAAAATAACATTGAATGTCCACTTTCAGTTGAAAATTTATTGGCAGATGAAATTATGTAAATTAAAAACAAAATCTCTGAGGAATTGTCAGTGCAGTAAGTTATAGGCTAAAAGATATGACTATGTGTTGTCCCTCAAGAGGACTATTAAGAATATGACCATAGTTGACCATAATTTGCACAATAATAAAGATATACCTGTCCTAACTCATGCCAGACAAGTAATCTATTAGAAAAACAGTTTTCTGATCTGATCTTTTCACCAGCAATTATTGTGCTGGGTAGAAAGTTCTTTTTTATCTAGTAAATATGTTTTTATAGAAGTTTATCAAAGCAGTAAACCTGAAATAAGAATTATCTAAAAGTGTGGCCATGGTTGAGCTGCTTTAATAACTCAAAACCATCTTCTTCACTATTAAATTGACCATATGAACAATGGCTCACAATTCATGACCAAACACCGCAGATTTTCATTTTTTAAATCAAATTTATGTAGTATGTATTCCATGTTTTTAATACTAAGTAGAAAACACTAAATGTGTTCCCACAAAAGAATGCAACAACATATGTTCTTATTCATGAATATTTACACTAAGTATAAAATATAAATCTAGAGTACACTCATAAAACTTGAGATTACTTTTGCCTTTAAATGATTGTGGGCAGCAAACAAAAATATTTTATAGGAAAAAACTTTTTAATATTTGTAGATTTCAGACTTCAAGTAGCAGCTGAAAAAGTATGTACCTATAATAAGTACTTGATAGAATAAATATGCATTTATAAATCAGTATCACCACTCCTCAATATTCCCTAAATTCTCTGGTCTTAGGTTAATGAAGATTTGGGATTATTATCTACAAACTTGCTGAATGCACTGTAAAACAAGTGATATTTCATATATTTTCTCAAACTCCCATATATCATAAATTCTAATGTTTTGATCTTTTCTAGCTTTATGAAAAAAATCATCATAAGAGCTGAGTGTTTCAGAGCTGAGAGAAATTAGAAAATAGAACATGAGAAATATAAGCAAATAAAATAGTTATTATTTGAAATATATTAATAAGTTAACCTTACAATTGAGGTTTGAAAATGAATAATGTAACATAAATTGCAGGTAAGAATATTCACAGAAAGCATATAATTTTGTAATTATCATACTACTCATATCTACTTTTTAAAAATGCAATTAATTAAAAATATATTTATTTATTTATATTCAGACAGTGATTTATAAACTGTTCATAATAAAATTGTTTCAGGCATACAGTGTTTCAATACCAGTCTGACCTCAGTGTCCCCAGGGTCCTTGATATTCCCCAATCTTTCCTCTGTGCAGGCATGTAACAAATGCAATCTTTTTAACTTGTGAGAAAATGTCTTACTAGGTATGTCCTAAGCATGTCCTACTTTACCATGTGTCTCAGTTGACTGTATATGGTGGATCAAAATTTCTAGTTTGATTAAGAGTCGAAAATAGGCATTGAGAATTTACTTTACTACTTCTTATATATTCTCTTATTGTGTTTCTTGGAGTCCAAAGCAATCTTTTGGTTTCATAATCATACTTTAATGTGCTCAGTTCAACAGACAATATTGCATATATGGATGTAATAAGAATTAACACAAAATATAAAGTTTCAATTGGATATTGTATTATTTGTAGCTTACTTATTTATAAATTAGTAGATACATACCAATGTTTGTGCTGCAGTGACTCAAATACAACATTGAATATGTAAAAATGTTCCCATTTAAACTTGCCCGTTACATTGCTTTCAGAGAGATAGTTCAGCCTGTGGGGTTTGCTTTGCACAAATTAATCCCCTTGCAGCCAAAATGGTTCAATTTCTGTCATCCTATATGGTCTTCAGATGAGCCTGTACGGAGCAATTTCTAAGTGCGGAGGCAGGAGTAACACTAGAGCACAGCCAGGCATAGTTTTAGAATCAAAACCAAAACAAAAGACCCCTCAAATCTTGTTAATTGCCTAATGGAAGATAATAGCGCATTGACTACTTAAAATTACGTTAAAATAGTAAGAATTTCTATCTTTGGATAGAAATTTGGAGTACTTGCAATGCACCTGGAACTGTATCTCCTACCTTACATAAGAAATTTCATTTAACTATCATCACAGTCTCATGAATTAATATTATAATGCCATTGTTTAATGTTGGGAAGGAAATTGAAATTTTAGAAAGTGTATTTGCTGTGCATCTCCTAGGAAAACCATCTTAAACTTGACCTTTTTGACTCGCAAACCAAAGCCTCTAATAATTATTACAATAGGACAAATACATTCTTTGAAGTATAAATGGTTAAGGGAGAATGAAAAAAGAAAATGACTGCTTATGCACCAAACTAGGAGAGAAAAATGTTTGAAAAACTTTCATGGAGAAGACATTCCATTGGATTTTAAGGTGGAAAGGGCAAAAGGGTTAAAGATGCAACAGATGAAATAGGAATGCACTCACCTAAAACAGGTGGGCAGTTTGAGATGACCAGGCTTCTTACCCTGAGGTGTAATGGAGAGCAAAAGGGATTAACTTTAATAAGTGATGGGAATTGGGTTTGGAAAATCTGTTTTAATTTATCTTTGGCCTCTTCTTGTGTGCATATACAACCTCTACATGGTGCCAAACTTCGTTCTGCTTTAGTGAGATCTGACAAATGTGAAGAGTAGATTAGAGTTGGCGGAGACTGCCTGGGAAGATGCAGAGAGTACATCCTGAATGAATGCATAGAATAGATACATAATTTTTCCCTCTAAAGGTTATTTTATTATGAAATAAAGTGTTGTGAAAACATGTGTAGAGAAATATGTTTATTTTAGTGAAAATATGTTGATTTTCTAAGTAGCTCCCCTTGGTTGAATATTTTTTATTAAAATTGGGGCCACTGATTTTCTGCATGAACCATTTAAATAAATAACTTAATTAAGCTATTAAATATTAGTTCAAATTAAATATCTTTTGATAAGTTGTGAGACTAAGATACATTTATAGAATTCTTTCAATGTTTGTTGCCTAACTTAATTCCCTGTGCTAATAAATATAATTTTTCACATACCCAAGTAAAATTATATTACCCCTTTGCATTTTAATTGTAGAAGCAGTTATTTTGGTGTTTGTGCATTTTTTTAAGTTTTTAAAAAAATTTATTTATTTTATTGAATCACCGTAAAAAAAATACAAAGCTTTCAGTTTTAAGTCTCAGTCATATAATGGTTAAACCCCCATCCCTTCACCAGTGCACATGTTCCACCATCAAGAACTCCAATATATCCCCCTCTCACACCCCAATCTGATTAGCTAATGATCTTCACTTTATTCTCTCTATACTATGAAAACATTCAATATTTCAATAGAGAACTCACTATTATTGTTTGAAAGTTCCCCCCAACAATCAGGCCTGCTAAAAAGGCATCATTTAATAATTTGTTTTCCATTGCTGAGAATGAAGACTCTATGAGTTTTGGATTTCTGATATTTCAGCTCAGTTCACAGTCTAGATGTATTTCTGTAAGAAGCCACTCTGGGTGTCACAATAGGCTAGAAGATCTCTCGGATCATAGTCTTTAGGATCAGAGGGTCCATTTCGCACACAGCAGCTCCGGATCTTATGTGGGCGAAGGGCGTGCCGGTAACACCCCCCATCCCATTATCGCCTATAAGCCACGTCACTGCAAACTTATACCTCTGGGTTGGGAGTCTTAGGAGGTGGCTCTCACCACGTGGGTGTTGCCGCTGCTGCCATCTTCTGTGCTTAAAGACAGGGTAGAGGGGAAAAATCCCTCCCCAGGCAGCCCGGTGATGTAACACAGTTCACAGTCTAGATGCATTTCTGTAAAAAGCCTCTCTGGGTGCCAAAATGGGTTAGAAGACCTCTCGATCATAGTCTTTAAGAGCAGAGGGTCCGTTTCACATGCAGCAGCTCCGGATCTTATCTGGGCGGAGCTGTTTGTGCATTTTTACAAATGAAATGAAAATAAGTATCGTCACATGTTCAAATACCTATTTGACTTAGTTTCAATGCACTGTCTTAGAGCATTTTCTAAGTTTATGTTTTTGCTTCTAAATTATAGATGCATCATCTGTCAATTATCTTTAAATTTGGAAAGAATTTTTATTGATGCCACTTTTGCTATTAATTTTTAACTTAAAACTTTATTTTGAGGCACTGTGTATTATAATGCAGTTTATGGTAGTGTTTCATTCTAGCACCACACCCTCCACTAGAGTGACCACAGTGACCTCTTCTCTCCATTATTGTCCCAGTGTCCCCTCACCCATCCGGAGCCCCTTCCCCAGTGGTAAGATTCCTTTTGAAGACCAGTTCTCAGTTCCTATTGCCTTTGCGTATTTACCATTCCCCCAAACATTTCTCTATAGCCCACATGTGGGTGAAATCATTCTGTGTTTATCCCTCTCCTTCTGACTAACTTCACTCAGCATGACATGCTTCAGATTCATTCATGTAACAGCAAATTTCACACTTTTATCTTTCTTATGACTAAGTAATATTCCATTTGTTATATGTGCCATAGTTTTCTATCCTATAGTCATCTTTTTCTGCACACGTGGGTGGTTTCCAGATTTTAACTATTGTTAAAGTTCTGTAAGGAACATAGAAGTACAAATATAATTTTTCATTTTGAGAAGATATTAACTCATTTCGACATGAAACACAAACTAAAAATTAAATTGGAAAATGTGAAAACTTCATGCTCTACTTTAAGAAAGAAGACAACAAAATAATTATCTATTAATAAAAAATGAAATATAGTTATAAAAATGTAAAATGTTCTGAAATATTCAAAAAGTTACAACTTATGAGCCACTCTTTTTCAATCTTGGATATGGTATGTAAATCAACCAAATGTTTATTCTAAATATTCCATGCAACAATAAGCCAATAATTCCTACTTTGACATTATTCCAGGTTCATTAAATTCATCATCATCACCATCATCATCCCATTAATCATCGAATTTCTCAAGCGGTCTCAGTAATGTCTCCATTCGTCCTAGCCCTGAGATTTTAGAAGCCTCTATTTACTTGTCCTTTCCAATGGTGCCACATTAGAGGCTTTATCAAGGTCAGGGGAATGAGACCCATCATTGTTACTGGTTTTGGCATATGAATACTCCATAGGGAGTGTGCAAGGGTCTCCTATTTGGGCAGGAAACTCTCAGTAGCTTGACAGGCTCTCTCAAAGAGACAACTAGGCCATAAGATGCGTTTCCTGGAGCTTGGATTTATAGTCTCTGGATGTTGACTGTTGGTGGTATTACATGGCGCCAGGGACAAACCCTGGGTGTGACTGCCTAGCTATGGAAAATGGGGAATCTGGGCGGAAGAGGCCCAGTCCTGATCCAAGCAGGCTTCGAGGTCTCAGCCTCGGGTCCCACACACCTGGATTCCTCTACCGGTTCCTTCATGCGTGAGGCACATCCAAATGTGTGGAGAGGGGCCTTGAGCATGGCTGTGGATGGGCTCCAGAGGTCTTTGGCTGCGGGAACTCTGCTCTGGGCAGGGAGAGAAACTGGAGCCCACCCCCTCCAAGGGGCCCCGGGGAAGACAGCCAGGCATGGGGCCCCCTTCATTAAATTATTATTGAGAAATAAAACTGTACTGCACTTAAAATACAACTTGCTATTAATTTTAGACACACAACCTGTGAAAGAATTTTCATTTTGAAAAAAAATTAACTAACATCTCACACATATGAGATATGATATCTTTTTCAGGGATGGCTATCAAAATTGGGGCCTTACATTAATTTGTGAAAAACCCATTACCAGTATTTACATTTTGTGATAGATATTATGATATTTGGGTCATATTCTCTTAACAACTTTTATTTATATACTATAAGGCTATCATCTACAATCACCTGCTATATTTTAGATCCTCACACTTTATTCTTCGTATAATAGCAAAATTCTATAATCTATACACTTTCCTTTAATTCCTCTAATGCCCAGGCACACACTCTTTTGTTTCTGAATTTTGCTTATCCATTCTAAAATCAACAATGAAGTATAAATCTACAGATCTCTCACTCCTTAACTTAAATTTTATCTTTAAGGGATTTTTAGTTTGTTTGGCAGAGCCTGGCAAGTTACTTGTGGCATATTCAATAAGCCAAAAACAGTAACAAGAGGTCTCACAATGGAGACGTTACTGGTGCCCACTGGTGCAAATTGATAAATAACAGGATAACAGTGCTACAGTGCTTGTTTGTTTCTTATGTCATTGTGAAAGAGTATAATCCTCAAACATGACTCACAATAAAATGAAGTTTTATTTGTTTTTCAAATACTTTTTATTGTGTGTAGAGATTTGAACTGATATCTTAAGGTTGATTCTTAAATCTTGCTAATGATGTTAGGTCTAACGATTATTTTTCTTTTCGGTTGAGTTCTTAGGACTTTCTACATTTAGGATCATGTCATCTACAAATAAGGACAATTTTGTTTTTTCCCTGTAAGTGTATAAGCCATTTATTACTCTTTCTTGCTTAATTGTCCTGCTAGGACTTATAATCATATGTTGAATAAATGAGAGTGAACTTCTCCATTTGAATTTCCACCTCTGAGTTTTGTTCAATCAATTTTAGTTTTTAATCTATCACTTTATCTGACTTCTGCCACTTTCTATGTCTCTAAATTTCCTATATATTTTGTTAATGAAAGTAAGGCATACACAAACACACGCGTACACACACACACACACACACACACACACACAAAAACTATTGGATGTTTTCCCTCAAAGGTATTTGGATTTAGTAGCAAATATGATATCTTGGAAGAGAATGAGAAAAGTTGAGTAATCAGTTAGAAAAAGAAAGCAATGTTGAAACTAGTTCCTTTCTTTATCACTCCTGACCTCCCCACCTACTGGTTTCTTCCCCTCCTCTTTTGACTTTCTTACTCCTCAGGCTTAAAGTGAAAAAATAATTGAAAATTTCACCTATGGCATTAGAAAGATGTTATTCAAAGAGAAAAAGTATAAAATATTTAGTGCTTTGACACAGTCTGTGACCTGTTTCTCTTTATTGCAGTAGTTCACAGGATGTTAAAAGAATTTTATTAATGTGATTAAAACAAAACACAGAATTTCTAGATAGAGATTTTTCTTTGTAGCAGCTTACATATAAGGTTTATATATTATTTAAATGCAATATTTTTAAATGAAAAATTTCTGCATTTATTTTTTAACACATGCTACTGATCATTTTTGTAAGAGCAATGTAATTGTCATTTAGCCTCATGGGTGAGTTCATGGGCAGTTCTGTCCAATGCCCTTGACTTCTATTTTTGAGCTCTAAGTCAGTTTTCTAAATAAAGGATTATTAGACTTCCAGGGTGATTATGTAAAGGATAATATAGCTATATTTAATTGTTGTTTACTCATAAAGTTCTTTTGATTATTTAATTGCAAATATACATACACAGATTTATGATATATAATCATTAAATAAGTATCATAGAAATCATATAGTCACCACATATATTTATATATAAAGAATTTATATATAGAGAGAGAAATTTAAGAGCAGTTTAATTAATGTCTGTTTTGTAAGAAAAATACATTCACTGTCACTGTATCACTGTCATCCTGTTGCTCAACGATTTGCTCGGGCAGGCACCAGTAACGTCTCTTTTGTGAGACTTGTTGTTACTGTTTTTGGTATATCGAATACATCATGGGTAGCTTGCCAGTCTCTGCCATGTGGGCGAGATACTCTTAGTAGCTTGCCGGGCTCTCCAAGAGGGGCAAAAGAAAGAAAAATACATTATGTTTAATTATTTGATAAATATATTCTATATAAGTTATGTCAACAAAATAGTTTATAATTGTGAATAACATTAATATTAAATTTAAAAGTGATATCTCTGTGATATAGGAGTAGCAATAAACTAATTCTTAAAATATTGCAAGTAATTTTTTAAATTTAATATTAGTATTTGTATACTTTAGTGAATGTATAATCGAATAGTTGATGACTAGAACAATAGTTGCATTTCAGCTATTAATTCACAGTATTATTTCACATGATATTTAATGCTTTAATTAAAACTCTGTTATGAAATACCTTGGAAAAATAACCAGTTGAATAAAATTCTATTTACTGTAATCCAATAGTTAAGATAAATGCTGACAAAGGTGAAACAACAAAAGTTTTATTATAATAGTGCAAAGCGCTAATTAAGCATTTTCCCTGAGAGCACAATGAATCACCTACATATGTCAGAATGCAGTATATTCCAATATCAGACAGAAATCAACTACTAAAAAAGCTACTATTGCTAACTACCAACAAAAAGAAAGTTCTTGGGTAGTGCTTTTGCATTAAAATAATGCTGAGAATTCTAATCTAAATATTTTGACTCATTTTTATTATTAAAAATACTTATAGGGAAATATATTTAAAGATATGATGTTTACACTATCTTGTTAAAGGAAATGACAAAAACATGGTTAAAGAGGATAGATTAATACGGCGTTGAAACAAGATGAGGTATGTAGTGTAATTATAGGACTAATGAGCTATTTAATCATTCAAAGAAGAAACTATTGCTTCCAAGTGTTTTATCCGGTAGAATGTTTGAATGCATGACTCTTTTTAGAGAGCGCACAGTCAACAATTCTCTAAGGTTACTTGAGAAAAGATGATGGAGACCACTCCCAGTGGACTGCAAGCAGAATTCCCTCATGCAACACACTTGTTCCAGCCTAAAATAGATGGCTTCTAAAGATTTTACAAGAATAGAATTATATGAATTGCAATTTAAATAATTTGCCATTTAAGTACCTGATTAATAGAAAGTTTGAGAGACATGTTGTAACCATAGTTTAGTAAAGGCAACGAGTTAATAGTCAAAGTTCCCAAATTATTATTAAGTTTATGATCAATTAAAAACTTAAGAAGATAAAATGCCCAAAATAAGAAATACATACTAAGTCTTCTTCAATGATTCATTATTTTTTCAGTCTTTACATAGCTACAAAGATATACTGAGATTATCAGTGTTTTAATTGTACCAAAATAGAAGAACAGAAATTTTGAATAAAAAAATTAACCTAAGCACCCAAAATTAGTGAATTGGGAGTATTGCCATCTTTATGATGTTAATCCTTCTGATCCATGAGCAGGGGATGTGTCTCCATTTCCTCATGTCCTGTAATGTTTTCTTGTAGTTTTCTTTATACAGGTCCCTCACCTCTTTTGTTAAATTGATTCTCAGGTACTTAATTTATTGAGGCACAATTGTGTATGGGCTGAAGGGATAGCACAGTAGTAGGGCGTTTGCCTTTCACATGGCTAACCCGGGTTTGATTCCCAGCATCCCATATGGTCCCCTGAGCACCTCCAGGAATAATTCCTGAGGGCAGAGCAAGGAGTCCCCTATGCATCGCCAGGTGTGACCCAAAAAAGCAAAAAACAAAAATGAATGGGATTAATATCTCTTTCTTCTCTTTAACTATTTGTATATAGGAAATCCATGGACATTTTGGTATTGATTTTGTAACTTGCACTATGCAATAAAAACCTATTATTTCCAGGAGCTATTTTGTACAGTCTTGAGGATTTTCTAAATATATTATCATGTCATCAGCAAGCAGTGATAGCTTGACTTCTCCCTTTCCATCTGATATCCTTGATATCCTCTTCTTGCCTAACTGCTATAGCAAGTACTTCCAGTACTATATTAAACAGAAGTTGTAAGTGTGGGCAACCTTGTCTTGTTCCCAATCTTAGAGGGAAGGCTTTTAGGTTTTCCCCATTGAGAATAATGTTTGCTGTGGGCTTGTGGTAGATGGTTTTGATTATACTGAGGAAAGTTCCTTCAACTCCCATTTAGTAGAGATATTTTTTTAATCATAAATATATTCTGGATCTTGTCAAATGCTTTCTCTGCATCTGTTGGCATGATAATATGGTTTTTATCTTTTCTTTTATTGATGTGGTGTATTTTCTTGATTGACTTGTGAATTAAACCATCCCTGTATCCGCAGGATGAATCCTACATGGTCATGCTGTATAGTCTTTTTTTTTGTTTTTTGCTTTTTGGGTCACACCCAGCAATGCACAGGGGTCACTCCTGGCTCTGCACTCAGGAATCACCCCTGGTAGTGCTCAGGGGACCATATGGGATGCTGGAAATCAAACCTGGGTTGACCACGTGCAAGGCAAACCCGCTGTGCTATCACTCCAGCCCCCATGCTGTATAATCTTTTCGATGAGTCATTGGATTCTGTTTGCTAGTATTTTGTTGAGGATCTTTGCATCTGTGTTCATCGTAGATATTGACTTGTAATTCATTTTTGTGGAGTCTCTGTCTGTTTTTTGATTCAGGGTGATATTTGCTTCACAGAAACTGGAAGTGTTTCTGTTTCTTCAATTTCCTGAAAAAGCTTGAACAGGATTGGAAGTTGTCTTTACAGGCTTGAATGAATTTACTAGTGAATCCATTTGGGCCAGGGATTTTGTTTGGGGGAGAATTTTGACGACTATTTCAATTTCTTCAATGATGATATGTCTGTTCAGGTATTCCAAATTTTCTTGGACTAGGCTTAGGAGGTTATAGAAGTCCAGGAATTTATCAATTTCTTCGAGGTTCTCTTGTTTCATGGCATAAAGATTCTCAAAGAAATCTCTGATTATCCTTTGAATTTCTATGATTTCTATTATGATGCCCTATTTTTCATTTCTGATTCTGTTTATTAGGGTTCTTTCTTTTTTTTTTTACTTTGTGAGTTGCTAGTGGTTTATCAATCTTATTTATTTTCTCAAAGAACCAGCTCTTGATTTCACCAATCTTTTGTATTACTTTTGAGGTTTTCAGCTCATTAATTTCTGCTTTAAGTTTTATTATTTATTTCCTAGTTCCTAGTTTGGCCTCCTTTTGTTGATCATTTTCTAAGATCTTAAGTTGTGCGGTTAAATTTATTATTATGTGGGCTCACTCTTCCTTCCTGAGGAGTGGTTGCCGAGCTATAAACTTTCTTCTTAATACTGCTTTTGCTGCATCCCCTAAGTTCTGGTAACACTTGTCTTCATTCACATTTGTTTTCAGGAATATTTTGACTTCCTCTTTGATTTCCTCTCTAAGCCACTGGTTTTTCAGTAGTGAGCCATTTAATTTTCAGGTATTTGATTTGATTCTCTATTTCTGTGTATGATTCACTTCTATGTTCATTGTATCATGGTCTGAAAAGATTGTTCATACAATTTCTATCCTCTTAATTTTATGGCGGTATGTTTAGTGGCCCAACATGTGGTCTATCTTGGAGAATGTCTCATATGCAATGGAGAAGAATGTGTATTGTGTATTCATATTTTTGGAGATGATTTCTCTCTCTATATATATACTATATATACTAGCACCCTTTTTCTTCCCTCAAATAAAGTGTTTCCTTGCATAGCTTGAATCTGCTTGACCTATGAAGAGATGAGAAAGTTTTGTTGAAAGCTTCAGCTATTATTGCTTTGATATCAATGTTTTTCTTCAGCTCTATGAGAAGTTGTTTTAAGTATTTTGCTAATCGCTCATTAAGTGCAGATACATTTAGAAGTATGAGTTCTTCCTGATGTACAGAACCCTTGACCATTAAGAATTGACCATCATTATCTCTTATAACCTTCTTCAGTTCTGAAGTCCATGTGGTCTGATACTAACATGACATTCCTTAAAACAACTAGGAATTCAGCTTCCATCTGACTCAGCAATACCATTTCTGGGAATATACTCCCAGGTTGCAAAAACATAAAGCAGAAATGACATATGAACTTGTATGTTTATTATATCACTGCTCACAATAGCCAGAATCTGGAAACAACCTGAGTCCCCAGGAACAGATGGCTGGTTAAATAAACTGTAGTACATCTCCACACTGGAATACTATACAGCTGTTAGTAAAAAATGAACTCAGTAAATTCACTTATCAATAAATTGACATGGAGAGTATCATGCTGAGTAAGTTAAATCAGCTAGAAGGAGAGGGACAGACATAGAATGACTGCACTCATTTGTGGGATATAAAAAAACAACAACAATATAGTATGAGACTATCACCCAAGGACAGTAGAACCAAGGGCCAAAGACAAATAGTCCATGGTTGGAAGCCTGGAGAAGAGGGACGTTGGAAAGAAGGGGCCATTATGACAATGATGGTGTCAAAGGATTGCTCTCAATGGGAGACATGTGCTGAAAATGGGTGAAGAAACAAACATGATGGCCTCTCAATATCTGTATTACAAACCAGAGTGCTCCAAATTAGAGAGAGAGGGAGAAAGAGAGCGAGAGAGAGAAGATAAACAAAGAGACAGAGAGAGACAGAGAGAGAAGAAAAGTGCCTGCTATAATACCTGTGCTTGGAGGTGGAGGTACAGGAAGGATATAGGGAATATTGGTAGTGCCAAATGTAAACTGATGGAGAGACGGATGTTGGAACATTGTATACCTGAAACCCAATCATGAAAGCCTTGCAACTATCTCACAGTGAATCTATAAAACTTTTTTAAAAATAAAAAAAATAACTAATGGGGCTGGAGTGATAGCACAGTGGGTAGGGCAAACGTTTGCCTTGCACACAGCAGACATGGGTTCAATTCCCAGCATCCCAAATGGTCCCCTGAGCGCCGCCAGGGGTAATTTCTGAGTGCAGAGCCAGGAATAACCCCTGTGCATTGCTGGGTGTGACCCAAAAAGCAAAAATTAATTAATTAATTAATTAATTAATTAAATAACGAATGGATTTAATGATAAATTAAGCTATATTACTTTTTTAGCATGAAATTGACCTGTTAGAATGTGAGAGAAACATTTTATTAACTTAAGCTAGCTAAGGAGATAAGATTTATTCTAAGCCTCTGGAGTCAAATATTCTCAGTTACAAAAAAATGATGCAACAAAGTCATGGATTTTTACCAAAATCCTAACAATAAAGAGTAATTTTATTCTAAGTGTGCCTGATTGATTAGACCATACTTTCTGAGACTATATGTCAGGAATTGTGGAATCTAATTTATGTAAGGAAAAAGAAAGTATAAAATTTTTTTCCCTATGTACCTTTATTTCTTTTTTTATAGATGCATTTTATAAAACATACTAGAAGATAGATATAAATATCAGAAAAAAATTATAGCACATCATGCATATGGGTATTTGTATATATTTAGAAATCAAATTCTAAAATTCACAGTAAATAGCACATACAAAACAAGAGTTATATATATCTAACAGGGTGTGGTTTATTAAATTTGATTTTGATATCTTTAATGTCTTTGGCTGGAGCGACAGTGTAGTGGGTAGGGCGATTGCCTTGCACGAGGCTGACCCAGGTTGGATTCCTCCGCCCCTCTCGGAGAGCCCGACAAGCTATCGAGAGTATATCGCCCGCACAGCAGAGCCTGGCCAGCTGCTCGAGGTGTATTTGATATGCCAAAAACAGTGACAACAAGTTTCACGATGGAGACGTTACTGGTGCCCGCTTGAGCAAATCAATGAGCAATGGGATGATAATGATGACATTGATACAGTGATCTTTAATGTCTTTAATATCTATCTTTAATCTTCAACTTCCAAGCCACCCTGCATTTATCACACGCTGACTGAGTGACTCTATAACTTTGCACATGAATTTGTTTCCTTACTGTACCTTTCTCTTTCGTTCATTGCCCAACTCCTTTTAACCTCCAAAATTCAGCTCAGGAATCACTTTTAAGAAAATGTCCAGACCACCTTGCCTCTCCTGGAATCCATCTGTGTTCTGGTAAGAGATTAAGTGCTAAAATTGTTTACTCATGTCTAATCTTTAGTCAAGTGAACTATTGTCTCATTGAACATAGCAATTTTTCATACTTGCTTACATCTCAGTCTCCATCATGTTTATTAAATTGTTAACCAATGGTTATTTGTTTTTTTAAAAAAATTATTTATGGCAACATGATATAACGTATCAGTCTCGGTACAATGTGTCTAACATAGAATATACTCCACTTCACTTGTGGGGTAGCCCAGCACAAATAATTAGGAAAACAATACGATTTTGTTGTTTTACTCTATTTCAGTGGTATTTATGTGTATTGAGGTTACAGTTGCTTTCAAGAGTATGAAGTGGCAATATCCACTACAATCCATTAGCCCCTTTCAACCCACACCAACAACATCTAGCTATCCTTAATGGTTTGTATTTCTTGGATATAAATACAAACCATTAAGGAGGAGGAGGAGGAGGAGGAGGAGGAGGAGGAGGAGGAGGAGGAGGAGGAGGAGGAGGAGGAATTGTGGAATCCTCCTCCACTTCCTTTTTTTTTTTTTACTTTCTACAACACATATGACTAAGATCATCCAGTATTTGTCATTCTCTTGGCTTATTTTGCATAGCATAGACTCTACAGTTTATCCATGTTGTAGCAAAAGGAAACCATTGAATCTCTTCAAGGAAACCATTGAGTCTTTTCTTTTTTTCTTTCCTTTTTCTGCTACATCCAAACTCAGGGCTTACTATTGGTTCTGTGCTCAGAGATCACTCCTGTGGTGCTTAGTTAAAGCTTCGTTAAGCAGATAAGCTGCAAGGGAAGTACATTAACTCCACCTTAAGGTTTCTTCATCTGTTTTTACCACTGAGTAGCATTCTGTTGTGAATTCATGCTACACCTGCCTGGGCATTTTGCACATCACACACTCTATCTCTGACCAAGGGCTTATATCCAAGGTACATGAAACACTCAAAAACTTAACAGCAAAATAATAAAAATAGCAAAACAGATGCCCAATAGGCACATGAACAAAAAATGCTTGCTATCGTCGATTATCAGGGAAAAGCATATCAAAATAGCAATGATATCACCTCATACAGTGAGAGTGGTGTTCAACAAAAAGGTTAGAAACTTCAAGTGTTCTCTGGGATGTGGAAAAAAGTAACCCTTTCACTGTTACATGGATGTATGCTGGTTAAGCCAATATAGAAAACAGTCCAGAGATTTCTTAAGAACTGAAAATGAAACTACCTTATCATTCAGCAATTACTCTCCTCATTATTACAATAATATGAACATTAATGAAAAAATAGATGAAAACCTATATTCTTTGTAGCACTGTTTACAGAAGCCAAGATCTGCAATTATACAGCTTGTAAACATTTCTAAATGCTGGGAATTTTGCACTTAGGCAATATTCCTGGCAGTGCTCAGGGGACATGTGGGATGCAGGGGATTGAGTCCAGGTCAGCCAAGTGCAAGGTAAGCCTCTACCTGCCTCTGTATTGCTCCAGCCCTGTTTAGTGAATGTTTTTTAAATATGTACTCCTCCTTTTGCGAAAGGGCTCATTCCTTTTATTTCATTTTTAAATATAAAAATGTGAGTGAAGTCACTTGTGGAGTTTTCACAAAAGTATTATTCTCTAATAATAACAACTGCATTTCAATTTATTTACTTTATTAAAATGCATTCTGGGTTAATTTTGCGGTAACTAAGATCCGTATTAAATTTTTAAAAATGATAAATGGATTTTGCATTGAAATATCATTTTTAGAATCAGCATTAGGAAATAAAAGTAATTTTCCACTTTAAATTTCAAGGAGTTCATAAACCTTTTATGTAAAAATTGAACAAACTTTTATCCATAAATCTCTTAGGAAAAAATATGAAAATAAAACTCTGGAACCCTCTTCATTTTTCATTCTCTTCATTCTTTTTAAAAAATTTTTTATTAGTGAATCTTCATTCTTTTACCAACTAATCACAAATGAAAATTTCTTTAACTTATTTGAACAGATACTGGATTTACTCTGAATCCTTGGCAAAATAATAATAGGCATGGATCCCTGAATAAGAGTTAATGTTTCACTGTTTACCATGGCGAGCACTTACATCTGCTGTAAGAACAATATACTCTAATACCCAGCCATGTCACACTGACCTTGAAAAGCAATTTTGCTAATGAGTGACAGAAGACCAGTGAACTATAGAAAGCCTTTCCTGATAAAGTCATAAAACAAGTTTTACAAGAAGTCAATTCCTCATGCCCCCTTTTACACAAGCTCTGAAAGCCATAGCACTCATCCCGCACAGATTCAAAGCAACAGGAATCTAAATAGTACCTGATGGGACTCTGGACTTGGATCGTGCTCAAAATGTTGCCAGCTGCTGGCTTGAGTGTCTCATATTGTGAAGACTGCATGAATTGAATAAATTGAACAAGAAGATAGCTGTTCTAGTTCGTGCTGATATCCTCATTTTGTGGATCTCACCTTAAATCATTTATTTCACATTATATTGACAGGTAGCAAAAGATTCAGTTTCATCAGTTGTCAACTTGATAAAAATTAACCTTTTCAGGATTTTGCAGATGTCTAACTCTACAAATGGCAATATGTGTTACATATAATTAAAATATCAAAAACTGTTGTCCATTGCCTTAAATACTTGCTAATCACTGTCATGGCCATATTCTTACAAACTAGCCATCATACCATCACGAAGACAAGAATTAATATTTTAAATCTTAACAAATAATTTTATTTTAAATTTATAGTTTGTATAGGAAACAGACTATCTTGTAAATATATGATTATTATATTTTTAATAAATTCTTATATAATTTTATTATAAATAGTTAAAATTATTGAAGATAAAAAAGAAAAAAATTATTGAAGATGATTTGGACTTATTTTTATATTTTATATTTATAAATAGTTAAAAATTATTGAAGATAATTTGGACTTATTTTTATAGTAATTAAAAGCTAAATTATTTTAAGAGATAATAACAATTTGGTCTTTGATCACCTGGTAAATCTAAATCTAAATATGTAAATGTTAATCAAAAAAGGGTAATTATGTTAATATTAGGGAATGTCTTCTGTCTTATTGCATTTCCTATTTCATTTCATTTTAGGATTATTTATACAACCTCCACTACCCAGTCACATCCACGCTCCAGGCCGCTTTCCAGAAATTCGAACAGAACCTCACGCATGAGTGAAGTCCTATAGAACCAGGTAAAGCAGAACTTTGTGACCTTGGACTCTAGGCTCAAGGAGACCCAGAAACAAACTCTGCTGTCTGCCTCCTCCAATCTCTGGCACCCCAGGGATCAAACCCAGATGACCCACCTTACCCGAGCCAGATAAATACCTCATCTGCAACTGCTGCAACTATCGCCCAGTCTGCCTGTTGTCTGTCATCTACAAGTTGTTCACTCAAAATATCCTGAATAGAATAGGCAGAACACTAGATGAAGGACAACCAGCAAGCTGGGTTGCAAAAAGGATTCAGCACGATCGACCAGATCCACATGGTGACCAAGCTCATTGAAGTTTTGAGAGAGTTCAAGATGCCACTCTATCTAACATTCATCGATTAGAAGAAGGCCTTTGATTCTGTTGAGACTGAAGCAGTCATAGAAGCCCTAGCCAAACAGGGCATTCAAACTCAGTACATCAGGATCCTCTGAGAGCTGTATTACGGATTCATCACCAGGATCTCACCATTCTACAAGGAAGTGATCATTGATGTAAAGAGAGAGATTTGGCAGGGTGACACCATTTCACCGAAAATCTTCAGTGCCACCCTCAAGAACGTCATACGACAAATGGAATGGGAAAGAATGGGAGTGAAGATAGTCGGTCGGCAACTACACCACCTCCACTTTGCTGATGATATCGTTCTAATAACACCAAACTTTAGCCAAGTGGCACAAATGCTGGCTGACTTCGACTGTGAGTGTGGAAAGGTCAGACTGCAATTGAATCTCACGAAAACAATGTTCATGAAAAATTATCTTGTCCCTGATGTTCCACTTGCTCTCAATGGAACAAACATCTCCGAATGCAGCAGCTATGTGTACCTGGGTCAAGAACTCAACATGAGGAACGACTTGGCACCAGAACTGTGCAGGAGGAAGAGAGCAGTGTGGAACACCTTCAAGATTGTTGAAGAAGTAGTTAAGAGGACAAAGAATCTCTAGCTCTGGGCACATCTTTTCGAGTCTACTGTTCTTCCTGCACTAATATACACCTCAGAGACCTGGGCCCTATGCAAATATGATGAGAACGCTATTTGGGTCTCCTAAAGAGGGATTGAAAGAGCTATGCTTAGAGTACCACGTTTCACTCAAGTGAGAGAATGAATCTGGAGTTCCAAACTCCGTTGACGATCAAGAATTAGGGACGCTCTCTTGTTTGCCATGGCTTCAAAAATCAGATTGGCTGGACATCTAATGAGATTTAGAGATAAACGCTGGACTAGAGCTGTTACAGACTGATTCCACAGGATGTCAAAGAACCGCCTGGCTGCCCACTTACGAGATGGTCAGACTTCTTTGTCAAACCCTGAACGAACGGTTTGAGGCTCTTTGTGTTCCTGGAGCAAGCAGATACCAATGGGCTACACTAGCACGTGGCAGGGACAAATGGAGATATTACTGGCGCCCGCCTGAGCAAATCGAAGATCAACAGTATGACAAGTGACAGGTGACATGTGATTATACAATCAATGTAACAGGCCTAGAGTATGTTGTAAAAGCAAATGAGAATAATAGAAAAATCTAATTCAAATACTTTTTCGATTCATTTTTAACATTTAAATAATTTCCTCAATTCTTTTTGTGTTGTAGATAATTTTATTCTCATTTTCCAAAGAGAAAACACATTCTGGTAACACTAAATCTTTTGGAATCCTCAAGTTCTTAAAATACTCATTAAATAAAATATCAAATCATTAAAAAAAAATATGTGGGAGGCTGGTGCAATAGCACAGCGGGTAGGGTGTTTGCCTGGCATGTGGCCGACCTGGGTTCAATTCAAATCATCCCATATGGTCCCCTGAGCACTACTAAGGGTAGGTAATTCCTGAGTGCAGAACCAGGAGTAACCCATGGGCATCGCCAGATGTGACCCAAAACGAAAAAAAAAATTATGTGGGGATTCCAAAGCAGTGTTCAAAAGGGCTCAGGAACACTTCCAGTGATAGTTGGCCAGGCGCTTCTTGGGCTCAGCAGTTCTGGGGCCTAACATGGCCACGCAGGTAATTGTTTAGTATCATGCATTACTGGTAATTGAACTCACAGTTTCTGCATGCCAGGAATGTGTTGTTGCATTGTGACCCCTTTATTTATCTTCCGAGTTTCTAAAATCATTCTTAAGGACGTAAACTGTTTCACAGTCAAGTTTCTGAAGACTTCTCTGCCCTTATCTTCATAAAAATAAATCCACGAGTTAAAGTGGAGTAAAACCTTGATATTTGACAAATTTAATACCCAAACTGCATTGTAATGACTATATCCTCATTTATGGTTTCCATAATATATGACCTGTGAATTCAAAGTGTGGGTGCATGATACATGCATTCAGTGGCCAAGAACCACCTCTCTTGCCTCCCCAGTAGAGGAGCAAAGCGTCTGAAGACCACCGACTAATGGTTCAAATGGCCTGTTTAAGGGGAAAGATTTTTCTCTCTCGACCTTTCCTTTCCCAGCAGTGTGGCGACCGCTATCTTATGGAGCCCACTAACTGGAGGTACAAGCTAGCAGTGATGCAACTTCTGGCATAAATTTCTCTGGACTTAATTACTAAAATACCAGTAATCCAAAACCACGTGGCTGCGAAAGTGTCCTCATATGCTCTTCATTCTCAATAATGGAAAACAAATTATCAAATGATGCCTTTTCAGCAGGTCTGATTTTGGGAGGCAAATTCCAATTAACAATTGTGAGTTTTCTGTTGAAATACTGAATATAATAAAAGTAAAGAGAAAGTAAAGTGAAAATCATCAGTCACACAGGCAGGGGAGGGGAGGGATGGGTTGGATTGGAGGTATACTGGGGTTTTTGGTGGGGGAACTTGTGCACTGGTGAAGGGATGGGTGTTTGATCAATATATGGCTGAGACTTAAACCTGAAAGCTTTGTAACTTTTCACATGGTGATTCAATAAAAATAAATAAGTAAGTAAATAAATAAAGTAAAATGGCCCATTTAATGCAACACTGTTAGCAGACTTATAAACACCTGAGGAGGTTCAAGGTATAGGACTAAATGTAGGTGCAATCGATCATTTACAGAGGTAAGACATTTCAGTGAACAATTCTCTACTGAAATTAATTAATTTAAGGGATGAATTCAAGGAGACACTTTGTCTATGAGAAACATTATGTTGCTTTTCTGTTTCCTTTTAGTTGAACATACTAAATAATTAACTTCTTTTTAATAATTGCAGTTATTTGGATAAACAAAGTCAGATATATGGATTCCAAAGTTTAGTTCTCTGGGGTCTGAGAGCAAGCAAGGCTTTCACTGTAAACCCCAGACCAAGTCCTCAGGCCGGTACAGCGTGTCCTTCCCCGTGGGGTCCTGTCTTCTAAGCCGTAACAGCTTGCATCAAAACTGTGCTTTCACGCTTTCTAGACTGTCTCATTTTGATGCCGGGGTAGCTTTGCTGCTTGTCCAGGGTCCATTCAGGTCCCACAGGGGGTCCTCCCCCTGACCCCTGCCCCCACTGTGGGAGTGTTAGAACTATGGCAACTGAAGCCAGAGTCCAGTAATTATGACGGATGCCCAGGAGTTGATATATTTCCGAGTCAATCAACTCCCAAATATTAGGGCACAGCATTAATGGTCTTTCTGTGTTTAAGCAAAGATCAATTTTAAAATATGAAAAAAACTATAATGGGAATAGGAAAGCAAGTAATTCACTTCAAATACAAAGTTCAGAGTCACCAGAAGGTTTTGATTTAGTAACAAATCCAAAGGAAAGGTTAATCCTTCTAGGGATTAGGGGTGCTTGCAAGAGTTTCTCTGGGAGGAAGAAAAGGGGAAATTCACTGGGAAAGCCTAAAACACTTAGGGTAATATCCAACATCTCCTCCTTTTCTGTTTACAAAATACAAAAATTGAAAGAGAAAGGGGAATAGTTGCAAACACAAAACAATTTCATTTGTTGTTTTAAACCTTTAGCTGGCCCCTGGACCCAGAGCAGTGCTGGTTGTAAAGTGTCCAGTCTTTGTTCAACGTCATGATTGACCGTGGCCTGCACTGATCAGAGATAGTAAGAGTCATTTTGTCACATTTTGACAAAATCATGTGTCTGATTCGAGGTTTGAAAGTTGTGCCTGAAGCAGCAGTAGTTATGGTCGCAGCAATGAGTCCTAGGAGAGCAACAATAAGGAGTCTGATGAATCACAGGGCGTACTGGAGCAGGAGCATTACAGTTTCTGTCAGAAGACCTTCAGCAGCAGACTTGTGATCTAGCTTGTGTGTGAGAGAGAACACTTTTTGTAAGTTATCAGAGGCTCGAGCACCAGGGGCTGGGTATGAATCCATGCTTGGGGATGGAGAGAGAGAGAGACAAGGACACTCCTGATAAAAACAGGATCTAGGCAGTGTCCTAGAAAGAAATGAAAAGGCGTTCTAATTAAATGGGGTTCCTTTTTTGTCTGGGGACTGAACCTTGAGTGAATTCCAAAGAGGGTGGTCAAAGGAAGGAATGGTTAGTTCAAACACAGGGTCCTGACATCCTCCAATCCACATGTAAGAGAGGGGTATAAGAAAGGTTCTTAATGTCATCTCATGATATGTTGAAGTGAACTAGAGAGGCCTTTGAAGGTCCTTTGTCGCTGGTTCCTCCTCTGATTTCATTGTGACTTCTAGCTGAGATCAGTTTGGAAATGGCTGAGAGCTAATTTTGGAGGGTTGTGGGATCTCAGGTGGTCTGGGGGCATAACTGACGAATTTGATTCCAGAAGGCCTACGGGGACCCAGAGTTTGTTAGTAGGTCTGTCATCTATTAAAATATAAGTACAGACATTTTCTCCTAGGAGGAAGTTTTCTGGTCCATTCTTTGTCAATCTTAACCCAATAAAAGAAATAAATAATTAATTAGTTAACAATTAATTGTTTCCTGAGCTTTTTCTTGTTTTCAAAGTTGCAATAGCCTAATGTCTGGAAGACTAAATAAACCAACTTGGCAAGTTTGACCTGCTGGGCAGAAGTGTGATTAGAATTCACTCTTGAGGTTAGGAAGGGTCTGCCAACCCAGTCTTTAACTGAGGCTGCGCCTTTTTTCCCAATAGCTGTAGCAAAATGATAATTTTTCTTCAGAATCAAACCAAGAAAGATGGGATTTCTGGATCCTGTTTAGAAAAATATCCAACTCCTTCAGAGCCTTAGGTGTCAACTGTGTTGGATTATTGAGGGCTGAGTCCTCCTCAAGGGTGAGGCAAAATTTACTAATACCTGAACAGAAATACTGAGAAGTAGACCCAATTAATGGCTTTCAGCAGGTTTTGAAAACCATTAAGAGATTTGAGATTTTTATAAAACCTCTGAAACTCTCTATCATCAAAGCATGCAAACAAGATTGATATCATCCACATGATGAACAACATAAGCTTGAATAAACTTAGCACGAGATGGGTGCAAAACCAAATAAACAACTTATTGAAATTCAGTATCTATATAGATCTTCTCCCAAGCATGGTGTGCTACCTCAGACACATGAGCACAAACAGCACCAGGCAAGGTACCTTGCCGTTTTAAGCCTAGCCACTTTCCGTCATCTGTTGTATGAGAAATTGAATCATAAGGAGGAGATGGAGGTCTCTTCGGCAAATACCAGTAAAGAATGTCCAATCAATAGCATCAGAAGAATCCTGTCCTGAGAGCACGTTTTCACTAGGAAAGCGCTTCTCTTCTTTTGGGCTTTGGGTGGGGGAGGAGCCGAAGGGGAACTTCTCTGGAGGGTGTAGCTTTCTGGGCAGAGGGAACTTTCTTTGTCTCATCTTTTGTCCTTTAAAAGGTCAATTTTCGAGGCTGGAGCAATAGCACAGCGGGTAGGGCGTTTGCCTTGCACGCGGCTGACCCGGGTTCGATTCCCAGCATCCCATCCCATATGGTCCCCTGAGCACCACCAGGGGTGATTCCTGAGTGCAGAGCCAGGAGTAACCCCTGTGCATTGCCGGGTGTGACCCAAAAAGCAATAAATAAATAAATAAATAAATAAAAGGTCAATTTTCTAAACTCCTGTTTCTGAGAAAAATCTCCTATCTCATCTCTGATCACTTCCTTCTCAAATGTACTTTCCCAAAACTGGAGCATGGAGTGAGCAATATCTCATGCAACTCAGAATTCCATGAGTGTTCGAGTGCCCTCCTTCGTTGCCAGGTAGACATTTTCCTTAACATTTTTTTTTTTTTCCAAATCTTGGTCCTAGAGTATCCTTATTGGGGAAGAAGGATTAAATTTGTAGTTAATTTTCAGACAAGGTGTTAGTTCAATCAAGGAGTTGCAATCTCCAGTTGCATGGGAGAAATGTTGAATCAAATCCATAAATGGCTTGGCCTGTTCAGTGTGGTTCGAAATACCTAGAAGAGCCTGGAACAGCCTGTTTATTCCCCATTTTAGTGAGGGTTTAGGCTAGGTTTCTAACTTCCCAGCACCCCAAATAATCTACTACCCCACTCTCCTCTGAGCAGGAGGAGACGGCTAAGATCTTAAGTCCCACAAACCTGAAAATATGCTATCCCACTCTCCTCTGATGGAAGGGGTGTATACCTAGGATTCTACTTCTCCCCAGTACCCTGAAATATCTGCTCCCTCAGTCACTTCTGTAAACAGGGGTCCACCTATTTGGTGCCGCAGGTTGGTGGCTCATACCCACATGATGTCTCTATCTTCATTTATGGTTCCATGGCCTAAAATATATAGAACCCAATATATTTTTCCTTGAATTTCAGTATTTTAAATTGAAGTTCAATATTCACTTCTAGGAAGGACAACTGCCTCTTCTATAAGTTGCTCCTTCTTTCCTTCATTTTCTTCATTTCTAGGATACTATAGAAGATTTTGATGAAAAATGTGTATTGCATTTTTTCCTCAATCTTAGAATATGCCTCTTTTGAGGGGCTGGGGAGACAGTATAATGGGTAAGGAGCTTGCCTTACACAGTAGACCCAGCTCTGAGTGCCAGAGCTAGGAGTAACCTCTGAGTATCACTGGGCATGGTCCCATTACTGGCCCCCTTCCCCACAAAAGAATATACTTCTTTTGAGGGTAGGATAAATTTCTTTTTTTATTATTTATTAGTCAATAAATCTATTTTTTCACTTCTTCCCCAGGCAATGTGTTAGCCTATAAATCAGAGAGCATTTTATGCAATTGCATCAAAATGTCAAATACATGGTACAAATTACAAAATAAATTATTGATTCAAAATGGTGACTTGACATGGAAAGAACTCCCACTTTAAATCCAATAATATTCCAACAGTATTTCTTCTCAATATTTATTGTATTGCATTTTTTAAAAAAGATAATTCTCTTGCAAACAAAATAAAAAAATATAAGCAAATGAAAAGCAGCTATAAAAAACTTCCTTGTTGAAGCTTGCTTTATGTGACTCCAGTGAGGCACTACCTCTCCAGCGTTTACTTTTAAACTCATAAAAATAAAAAGTTGAGGTTGTTTTTAAGGTCTTTGTTTGCTACACTGTTCTCTGATTGAATTTAAGATGCATTTTATCCAGTGCTAAAAATCTTTTGACCAAAATGACTCTGGAGATACCAACTATACAATTTAACTTTATTTATTTTTTTAGTTCTTTCATGAAAGTTTTTAGGCCACACTTGGAAATGCTCAGGGGTGACCTGAGTGCCTCTGCACTCAGGAATTACTCTTGGCAGTGCTCTGGGAACTGCATGGGCTGCTAGAGATCAAATCTACATGCAAGGCAAGTACCCAATCTACTCTTCTATCTCTCCATCCCTAGTACTGCTTAATTTTCTAACATTTTTACTATATATCACTATATCACTGTCATTGCTTATTGATTTGCTCAAGAAGGCACCTGTAACGTCTCCATTGTGAGACTTGTTGTTACTGTTTTTGGCATATCGAATATGCCACAGATAGCTTGCCAGGTTCTGCCTTGCGGGCGAGATACTCTCTGTAGCTTGCCGGGCTCTCCGAGAGGGGCAGATACGTTGTCTTTTCAATTCAATAGGATTTTCTTTACTTAATTGTGCCTATATTTGTGAGTTAGTTTTTTTACTGTTAATATGTCATATGTAATTGCTCTTTTTGGAGAGCAGTCTGCAAAGGAATTCTCAAAGATTTGTGGGGATACCTTCCGGTGATTTTAGGCAAATCAGGCAAGCAAGGGCATGAAAATGCAAGCAAGGGACCTTCAGAGCTGTGCCTAGTTTTGCCTGGTGGGTGCATGTGGTGCCGGGGACCAAAACTAACTATGTTGACTAAAAACATTTAGGACATATGTCTCAGTCCGTGTACAATTTCTACAGTCCCTGAAATTGCCCTCCCCTGGCTTATTTCCCCACAGGATAGTGGGAGATTTGCTCAGGCTTATTCTTGGCTCTGACCTCAGGGATTGCTTCTGCTGATGTTTAGTGGACCTCTCATAGTGCCAGAGATCAAATGGAAGTCAGTGGGATGCAAGACAAATGTCTTTACCACCATACTGTGTCTCTGAGCCTAGAATTGCCTTTAAAATGGAAAACTTTCTGTGATTGTGTGTTTGTGTGTGTGTGTGCGTGTGTGTGAAAAAGAAGTTAACTCTTGGTATAGTCTGTATCTTTATTCTGTGTAACAAAAATATGCATTAATCAAGATGTCAAAAGGCATTATTTCATAGCACAGTAAATGTTTGTAAACTGTCTAACTCCTGAAGTATGTGGCTACTTGCTGAACAACCTGTGTTTTATATGATGGTGTGATATTAATCACTATGAAAGGTAAAGCCTGCAAAATCATAAGTTGAAGATAAGCCTGTTTGGAGGAAATTTCTATTCAGACTTTATATGTACCCTGGAGTAATTTTTATTGCTCTCTGTGACAATAGCACATTTATAATATGGGACAAGAAGAAGCTGGGCTTGGTGTTTAGGGCAGCAATTCAAATGAGGCATAGAATTAGCACCGTACTCTAGGAATAATTTTTAATACACGGTGAAAGTTAGAATTGGGATCCACTAATTCCTTCAAGTTCCTTTTGTCTTCTATTAGAAGCAATTGCTTAATTGTTTAAAACTTTCCAGTGTTGCTGTTAGTTTTTATGCGATTAACAGAAGAATTCTGAATAAGCAAAAGTTTCAGTGAAGCAGCAGACTGAGATATTTCAAGACACACACACATACACACAGACACAAACACACACAAACTAAAACTATTTTAAGGGGATGGAGTGGTGATGAGGGGTTGGCCACAGCTTGATGCGCTCAGGACTTATTCCTGGTTCTGTAGTTGGGGGCCATTTCTGGTACTGCTTGGAGAACCATATGCAGTGCTGTGGATCAAACCAGTGTTGGCTGTAGGCAATACAAGTGCCTTATCCCATACTATCTCTAAGTCTCCAAAATAGAATTTACTGAGAATATACCTTGGACCTCTGAAAAATAATAATTCAAACTCATAAATTCAAGATACTTTGAAGCCTGTAGTTTATTAGCCATGAAGAGTAAACAATTTCCTTAGGATGAGCTATTTCCAAGTCAGATGATTAAAAAGACTAATCGAAGGACTTCTTACATAAGTCTGAGTAAGCCTAAGGAAAATAGTAAGAACATTAATCTTGCAACAAAAGTTGAACCAGCAACTTTAGCTCAGAGAACAACTTTTTACCTCAAGTATCACTGTATCACTGTCATTCTGTGTTCATTGATTTACTCTAGTGGGCACCAGTAACATCTCCATTCATCCCAGCCCTGAGATTTTAGCAGCCTCTCCTGACTCGTTTTTCGCAATGATTGGAGGCTCTTTTCAGGGTCAGGGGAATGAGACCTTTTATTGTTACTGTATTTGGCATGTTGAATAGGCCAAGGGAAGCTTGCCATGCTCTTCTGTGAGAGTGGGATAATCATATATATATATATATATATACATATATATATAATTTCTCTTTATCATTATGTGCCCGCGTGCTCCAGAAATATGTTCACTCATGCATAAGACTCAGCCCGAGCATGTGGAAAGCAGCCTGGAGCATGGTGGTGGTGGGGTAGTGGAGGTGAGCTGCCAGGGCTGAGTCCCTTGGCGCAAGGAGGACTATTAACCGCCCCCCCCCCCCCGGGGCACCGCTGGTGCCGAGTCCAGTTGCATGGTTATGGTGGCCTCATTTTGTGCTCCCTTTTGGGAGAAGCAGTCGTGAGTTCTGGAGTGTGGCTTACGAGGAGATTATCTGACCCCGGCAGGAGGTGGTTTATATGTGTGACCCCTGGGTCGAGGGAGATTGGGGAAGCAGGCACCTGCTCCCTGTGCCAGATAATCTCCTCATTGGCCACCCTCCAGAACTCACGGCTGCTTCTCCCGGAAGGGAGCATAAAATAAGGACCCCATAACCATGCCACCAGACTCTGCACCAGGTGTGCCCCAGAAGGTGGTGGGTGAGAGCCTTCTACACCCCAAGGGACCCGGCCCAGGAAGCCGTCCTCCACTACCCAACTACTGCCATGCTCCAGGCTGCTTTCCACACACTTGGGCTGAGCCTCATGCATGAGCGAAGTCCCATGGAACCCAGGTAATGCAGAACTTTGAGATCTTGGATTCTGGGCTCAACGGGACACGGGAGCAGAAATCCTCTGCCTGCCTGCTACCTGCCTCCTTTTACCTTAGGTAGTAACTTAAATTAAGAAAGACTAAGATGAGGAATAGTGTTCTTCAGACTCACTGCTTGCTGTAGGGACAATTTGGGATGTGAGTAATCTGATAGGAACTTAGTCATAAGAGTGGGTAAAACCATTCAAAGTTTTTATACAGAGGTAGGAAAGAACATCTAACACAGCTCCATTTCCCATCAGTTTCCCTAACACCTCCACTGAACTTCCTCAGAAGAAAAAAAAAAAGAAAAACATGTGATGAAAGGGAAGACCTGGTGGTAGGAACATTTTAACACCACAAGCTGCAAAAATTCTTCCGTTTTCTCTTCTAAGATTTTCTGACAATAGTGTTAAAATTAATTTTTTAGAAAAAAATTGTGTTGTAAAAATCTAGAATGATATTCTTCTAGAAATTTTATTTTAATCCATCAGATTTTTCTAATTAAAAATTGCTTTTTAATTTAAACACCATGCTCTATGTAGCTGCCAATAGTAAAGTTTTAAGTATAGAATGTTCCAACTCCAATCCCACCACCAGCTTCCCAAAAACCATTGTTCCCAGATTCCTGCTCATCCCTCAGCCTAACTCTAATTCATGCTCATCTTCAGTCCATTTCTTTAACAGGCACTTTTTTTTACATCAAATTATTATAGTTTGGGTAGTATGCTTACAGTAATGTTGGCTCTAGTGATTTAGATAATATATAAAGCATCGTTTCTGACATAGGTGACTCTAAGGCTCCTGACCCTGACTTTATGTTATCTCCAGAACAACTTTTTCGTTCTTTTCCTCTCCATTTTTCTCCTTTCCTGGAATTTCATTTCTATAGTCTTTGACCACCTTTGATACCTTCTATTTATTTTTCATATAAACAGATGCATGAGAGCATCTGATTTTTTCCTTTTTCTTTTTAACATCATTTAACATGAGATTCTTCGGTTCAACCTAACTTGCATCAAATTACATGATTTTATCATTCCTTGTGACTGGAAAGTATTCATTGTTTATATATGCTACAGTTTCATTAATCATTCCTGTTTTGTTATATATTTTAGTTGATTTCATATCCTAGCCATTGTAATGAACAAATATTCATCAAATAATTTTGTCTATATTCTTCATAATCTGAGACAATATCAATCTTATCATTGTCCAAATTCTATTTATTTTTAATTAATTATTTATTTAAAAAATTTCTAGCGAATCACCATGAGATACAGTTATAGACTTAGAAACTTTTGTGATTATGTTTCAGTTATACAATGATATAGTTTGGGTATTCCTCCACCAGTGCCTATTCTTCACCACCAATGCTCCCAGTATCCCTCCTGCCACAACCCCTTTCACCCCACTTGCCTCTGTGGCAGGTACATTCCTTTTTACTCTCTCTCTCTCCTTTGGGTGTTATGGTTTGCAATATATGTATTCAGTGGCCATCATGTTCGGTCCATAATCTACTTTCAGCACACATCTCCCATACTGAGCAAGCTCTCCAAGCATTATTTGCTTGATGGAACCTTCTCTATACCAGCCGATTTTTCCCCAGTTTGTGAGGTGGCTTCAAAGCCATGGAGCAATGTGTCTGGCCCTTATCTCTATAATCCTTGGGTGTTAGTGTTCCATTATGTTACTTTATATTCCACAAATGAGTGCAGTCATTATATGTCTGTCTCTCTCTCTCTGACTCATTTCACTTGCATGATATTCTCCATATTTCTCCATACTTATATGCAAATTTCATGACTTCATCTTTTCTAACAGTTGCATAGTATTTCATTGTGTTCATGTACGGAGTTTCTTTAACCAATCATCTGCTCTCAGGAACTCTGTTTTTTTTCCAGATTCTGGCTATTATAAATAGTGCTGCAATAAACATACAAGTTCAGATATAATTTCTACTGTACTTTTTTGCATCTTTGGGATATATTACCAGAAGTGGTATTGCTAGGTCAAGTGGGAGCTCAATTTCTAATTTTTTAAGAAACATCCATATTGTTTTACAAAAGAGCTTAACCAGTCAGCATTCCCACCAGCAGTGAAGGAGAGTCCCCTTCTCCCCATATCCATGCCAACGCCAGTTGCTTTTTGTTCTTTTGGACATGTGCTAGTCTTTGTGTTTGAGATGATATCTCATTGTTGTTTTGATCTGCATCTCCCTGATGATTACTGATGAAGAGCATTTTTTTCATGTGCCTTTTGGCTATTTGGATTTCTTCGTTGAAAAAGTTTCTGTTTATTTCATCACCCCATTTTCTGATGGGATTGGATGTTTTCTTCATGTAGAGTTCAACCTGTGATTTGTATATACTTGATATGAACCCCTGATACCCAAGGGTATTGGATGGATATCCTTTCCCATTCTGTAGACTGTCTTTGTTTTCTGGACACTTTCTTTTGAGGTACAGAAGCTTCTTAGTTTAAGATAGTCCCATTTATTTATCTCTGTTTCCACTTGCATGTCATCTTTGAAGATACCATTAGCTTCAATGTCATAGAGGGATTTGCCGAACTTTTCTTCAATGTAATTTATAGATTCTGGTCTGATGTTGAGGTCTTTAATCCATTTTGATGTGACTTTTGTTCATGGTGTTAGGTAGAGTTCTGAGGCCAATTTATTTTTCATGTAATTGTCCAGTTTTGCCAGTACCATTTCTTAAAGAGACTTCTCTTGCTCCATTTCACATTTCTTGCTCCCTTATCAAATATTAGATGATCATATATTTGAGGGTGTGTATGTATAAGGATATTCAACTGTGTTCCATTGGTCTGTGGCTCTGCCTTTGTTCCAGTACCATGCTCTTTTAATTATTACCACTTTGTAGTAGAGTTTGAGGTTGGGGAAGATGATGCCTTCCATCTTCTTTTTTTCCCAAGAATTGCTTTAGCTATTTGTGGGTGTTTGTTTTCCATATGAATTTCAGGAGTGTTTTTTTTTTAAGAATTTCATGGGTAAGATTATTTGGATCACAGTGAATCTGTATAATGCTTTGGGGATTATTGCCATTTTGACAATGTTAATTAGCCCAATTCATGAGCATAGGATGTGTTTCCATTTCCTCATGTTTTCTTTTATTTCTTGAAGTAGAGTTTTGTGGTTTTCTATGTATGGGTCCTTTAGCTCCTTTGTTAAGCTGATACCATGGTATATGATTTTCTGAGGCATGATTGTGAATGGGATTGCTTTTTTCATATCACTTTCTTCTCTCTCATTATTTGCATATAGGAAAGCCATGGACTTTTGGGTATTGATTTTATAGCCTGAGATTTTACTATACAAGTCTATTGTATCTAGGAGCTTCTTGGTAGAGACTTTATAGTTCTCTAAATATAGTATCATATTACCTACAAATAGTGAGAGCTTGATTTCTTCCTTTCCTATCTGGATGCCTTTAATATCTTTTTTTTGCCTGACTGCTATTGCAATTACTTCCAGCACTATATTTAATAGAAGAGGTGAGAGTGGGCATCCTTGTCTTGTCCCTGATATTAGAAGGAATACTCTTCGATTTTTCCATTGAGAATAATGCTTGCCATGGGCTTGTGGTAGATGGCTTTGACTATATTGAGTAAAGTTCCTTCCATACCCATTTTGGTGAGAGTTTCATCATAAAAGGGTGCTGGATCTTGTCAAATGCTTTCTCTGCATCTATTAATATGATAATTTGGTTTTTAGCTTTTCTTTTATTGATATGATGGAGTATTTTGATGGACTTCTGATTGTTAAACCATCCTTGCATCCCCAGGATGAATCCCACTTAGTCATGGTGTATGATATTTTTGATGAGTTGTTGGATTCTATTTGCTAATATTTTGTTGAGGATATTTGCATCTGTGTTCATCAGGGACATTGGCCTGTAATTTTCTTGTTTGGGGTATCTCAGTTTGCTTTTGGTATTAGAGTGATATGTGCCTCATAGAAACAGTTCAGGAGAGTTTCTTTTTCTTCCATTTCCTGGAAAAGCTTTAAAAGAACTGTCAATAGGTCCTCTTTAAATGTTTGGAATAATTCACTAGTGAATCAATCTGGACCTATGTTTTTGTTTTGGGGGAGACTTTTGATTATAGTTTCAACTTCCTTGATAGTAATAGGACTATTCGGGCATTCCAAATCTTCTTGGTTCAGCCTTGGGAAGTTACAGGAATCCAGGAATTTATCCATTTCTTCTAGGTTCTCTTGTTTTGAGGCATACAGACTTCCAAAGTAATATCTGATGATGTTTTGAATTTCTTTGGTTTTGGTTGTGATATCTCTCTTTTCGTTTCTGATTCACTTTATTAGGATTCTTTCGCTCTCTTTCTTTGTGAGTCTCACTAGCGGTTTTTTAATCTTGTTTATTTTCTCAAAGAACCAGCCCTTGGTTTCATTGATCTTTTGGATTGTTTTTTTGGTTTTCATGCCATTAATTTCTTCTCTATGTTTTATAATTCCTTTCCTTCTGCCTGGTTTGGCCTCATTTTGTTGGTTTTTTTCTAAGATCTTGAGCTGTGAAGTCATTATTTATGTGGACCCTTTCTTTCTTCCTGAGAAATGCTTGCAGAGCTATACATTTTCCCATTTACACGGCTTTAGCTGTGTCCCACAGGTTCTGGTCGTTCATGTCTTCATTCTCATTTGTTTCCAGGTATCTTTTGATTTCTTCCTTGATTTCTTCCCTGACCCACTCATTGTTCAACATTGAGTTGTTTAATTTCCAGTTGTTTGATTTCATTCTCCATGTTTGTGTGTGATTAACTTCTATCTTCAGTGCATCGTGATCTGAAAAGATAGTTGATACAATTTCTATCTTCTTGATTCTATTGATTTTTTTGGTGACCCAACACATGTTCTATCTTGGAAAATGTTCTGTGCGCACTGGAAAAGAATGTGTATTTGTTTTGAGGGGGATAAAAGGCCCTGTATACATCTATTAGCCCTCTCTTTTCTTTTTTTTTAATTTTATTCTTTAATTAGTGAATTACTATGATGGTACAGATACAGATTCACACATTTTAGAACTTGTTTTTCCCCCATATAAATGTTCACAAACACATCCCTCCACCAGTGCCCATTATCCACCACCAATCAACCCAGTATCCCTCCCCCACCCAATCCCATCTCCCCCCCGACCCTACCCTGCCTCTGTGGCAGGGTATTCCCTTTTGATCTCTCTCTCTCCAATTGGGTGTTGTGGTTTGCAATAGGGGTATTGAGTTATCCCTCTCTTTTCCATTTCTTCCTTCAAAGCAAGTACTTCCTTACTGAGTTTTAATCTTGCTGATCTATCCAGAGGTCATAAGGCGATGTTGAGTTCTCCAATTACTACTGTGTTGCTACCAATGTACTCCTTGAGGTCTATTAGTTGTTTTATGCATTTAGTTTGTCCCTCACTGGTACATATATGTTTAGGAGTATGATTTCTTCCTGCTGTACATATCCCTTGATTATCAAAAAATGACGTTCGATGTCCCTTCTAATCTTTTTCAACCTGAAATCTATGTTGTTGGATACTAGTATGGCCATCCCAGCTTTTTTGAGGAAGTTGTTTGCTTGAAGGATTGTTTTACATCCTTTGAGTTTGAGTCTGTATTTGCTCTGACCATTCAAATGTATTTTTTGTAGGCAGCAGAATGTTGGGTTCAGTGTTTTAAATCCATTTTGTCATTCTGTGTCTCTTAATTGGTGCATTTAAACTATTGACATTGAAAAAGATTATTGGCATGGGGTTTTGTGCCATGTTTCTCTAGAGGTTTGTTGTCTTGTAGGGATTTTTCTTGTCTTACAATAGCCCCTTCAGTCCTTCTTTTAAGGTTGGTTTTGAGTCTATGAAAATTTTGAGCTGTTGTTTATCCATGAAATAATGTATCATTCCTTTGAGTTTGAATGAGAGTGTAGCCTGATAAAGTATTGAGGCATTCATTTCATCGAGATTTTTTTTTAACTATATCCCATCATTTTCTTTGGGCTTGGAGGGTTTCCTCTGATAGGTCTGCTGTAAACCTAAGGGGTGCTCCTTTTTATGTGGTTTCCTCTTTGACCTTGCTGAATGCAGTATTGTGTCTCTATCCATGATATTTGCCATTCTGATTATGATATGTCTTGGAGTCTTTTTATTAGGGTTTCTTTTAGCTGGTACCCTTTGGGCTCCTAAGATGTTTTTTTTTTTAAATTTATTTTATTGAATCACCAAGTGGAAAGTTACAACGTTCTCAGGCTTATATCTCAGTTACACAATGCTCAAACACCCATCCCTTCACCAGTGCCCATATTCCACCACCAATAAAAACAAAAACAAAAGCAAAAACAAAACAAACAAACAAACAAAAAACAGTATACATCCCACCCCTCACCCCCCAACCCACCCCGTAGGTGAGTGATAATTTCACTTCCTTTTCTCTTTACTTTGATTACATTCCAGATTTCAACACTTAACTCACTATTGTTGTTAGAGTTTCAAAACAGACTCACTATTTTTGTTGGAATTTATCCCCTAAGAATACAGCTCTATTAACAGGGAAATATTTGATAATAAGTTTTCCACTGATGAGAATGAAGAGATAAAATGTTTCCAATTTCTGTATTATAGTAATTAAGTCCGAGAAGATTTAAGTTTGAAAATGAATCATTTCCCTTCCTGGAACAGCATGTAGCCAAAGTTCACAGTCTCCATACATGGGTGCAAGCACTTGCTGGAACCCCAATTCCTAAAGCTGTCTCTGGTTCCCGCTCTTTCCACATCCACCGGCTCTGAAGAGGCATGGGCACCCGGGCCGAAAACCTGGCCGGCCGGAGCCGAGCACCGGCCCCGGCTGGGGCTGGCCCGGTATCCCGCGGTTGTTTCAAGTTCAAAGCACACATTTTTTTTTTTTCCGTGCCAAAAGTTCATACCTTCTCAACGGACCCACAAAATGTCGGACACCATGCCTTCTCCCGGAGGGAAGAGAGACCAAGAAGGAAGGTTATTTCCTCCGTTAGCCGGCGTGGGGCAAAAGCTTAGTTCACAGTCTCCATACATGGGTGCAAGCACTTGCTGGTGGGCTCCTAAGATCTTGATGCCTGCAATCTCCAGCTTTGGGAACTTCTCAGCAATGATATCTTTAGATGTTGCTTTTTTCTTTTTTTTTTTTAGTTTTTTGGGTCACACCTGGTGATGCACAGGGGTTACTCCTAGCTCTGCACTCAGGAGTTATTCCTGGCGGTGCTCAGGGTACCACATGGGATGCTGGGAATCGAACATGGGTCGGCCACGTGCAAGGCAAACACCCTGCCTGCTGTACTATCGCTCCATCCCAAGCTGTTGCTTTTTCAATGGGGTTGCTGCCCTGTCCTTCTGGTACTTCGATGATTCTTATGTTGTTCCTTTTGAGTTCATCCCCTAAGTCTATGACTCGCCCTAGAGCTATCTTGAGGTCTTTTCCCATTGTATGTTGCCTGTATGCTTTCTGCAACTCATCTTCAAGCTCACTGATTCTGTCTTTGCTGTAGTCATTCTACAGTTGAGGGCACCCAATGAGTTATTTATTTCATCTATTGAATCCTTTATAAGTGACTGTTCTATTTGTACCTTTCTTATTTCTGCTCTCATTTCTTCCTGTACTTTCTTGGCTGTCCATTCCACTGTTTCTTTCATGTCCTCCTTTAATTTACTGGATGACTGTTCCATCATTTCTTTGAGTTTGTTGATCATCCTCAGCATTTCATCTCTGAATTCTTTATTGGAGAGATCATATGTGTGGGTTATCTTTCTAGTTTTTTTATTTTTATTTTTTGCCACAATAAGACAATTTTCTCTTAAAGAGTTTCAGGATTCAAAATGAAATGTATTGGACCTCATTTGAGACTCCACTCAGCTTTTAATCTCTAAAATTTTATCCTATTCCCTATAATTTAACCTCTCTTTGGGGCTATTACAGTTACTTTTTAGTGTAAGAGATAGTACAGAGGGTAAGGCTCTCACATGGATCATCTCAGTTAACAAAAGGAAATGACCCACAAATTGTCTACAGTCCCACAGCACCACAGGGAGTGATTCTTGAGTACAGAGCCTAGAGGATGTCATGAGAAAGAGCAGATATGACCCCAAAACTAAAAACAAAAGTAAAATTTGCCTTTAATTCTATTACTCTGAATATCACGTTTGTTTGTCTATTTGCAGTTCTAGAGTGTAAAGAAGTAAGTAAATTTTTAGCATCAAAACAAAATTCTGCTCTGCTATTTCCCTTTTTTACCTCCTTTGGTCAGTCTACAATCAAAAAGTGTATGTATTGGTAGAAAATTTGGCCAGAAAGAAAAGCTAGATCTTGATTTGTAGGTGATCAACTTGGTTATTATGGTATTTACTTTCACTTAGTGGAATATGAAAGACACAAGCATGCAGAAAGACAGAGAGATGAAGAAAATCAGCATTAGGCTGAATGGTCAGAAATTGGCATAGTGGGAATGTCAGAAGAGTAGAGGATAGAGGAAAGAGGGTCATATGCTGACAATTCACTGTAGTCTAACACCAGAGCAGGCAAGTAATTCATCTTTTTTATCTGTTCTCTTTCTGCTCGTATTCATGTTGATTGTCAATATTCTATTCATGCTCTGGTTTATGTGAAGCTAGAAACAACAGTATGCTTGACTACTTAGTTTCCCACTTTTGGGGGGTAGGTATCATACAGTTTTGTAGAAGTATTTAAAACTTTGTGCAAACATGAATTAAACCTGTATATCTTTTTACAATTGAAAGCATACATTTTGTAGCTATTGAAGCACTATGTATGTAAGTGTGTGCACATGTGTGTGTGTGTTTGTGTGTGTGTTTAGGCCACACCTGTCAGTATTCAGGGCTTACTCCTGACTCTCTGCTCAGGGATCACTCTTGGAGGGCTCAGGGGACCAGATGGGATGCTGTGTAAGACAAATGCTCTATCCACTGTACTGTCACTCTGGCCCCTAGTTTAATTTTTTTCAATTGCATCAGCTTTAGTTCCAGATGTATAGAACTGGTGAAAGTCATTCTCAAAGCATGATGTGTGTCATTCTCTAGAAATATAAAATAAACACTAAGCAGTTTGCTGCTTAGCATTGTCAAAATCCTACGGGTAGCTAAAACAGGTACTAATTTAGCTCTTTCATAAAAATGATGTGGTGTAATGACATTTTTTCAGAACACAAAGTCTATTGGTACCATCCAGGAATTAGTATAAACTCCTGTGAAAATTATAGTTACTTTTTGAATTTGCTTAACTGCAGTAGCTATTTCAATATATTATGCCAGAAATCTTATAAAGGAGTATCAAATAAATGAATAAATCTGTTAATTTCTATGTTAATGTCTGCTATTACTAATTCCTGGCCTCATATCTATTGTTTTAGATCTTGTGAATTAGTTCTCAGATTCATACTCCCTTTACTTCAAAACTTTCATCCATACTATCTTCTTATTTTTATGCTATTAAAGCCTTTTGCTGCTACTTAATTTTAATCTTTTGACTTCTTCTCATTGTACCAGGAATAATATTCCAAAAGTGCCAGTTAAAAATGTCTATCTTAAAAATATACAAAACCTAGAAGCTAAATAATTGAATCACATGTTTTTATTGGAACTTTTTAAATCTTATTCTATTATCTTGGACTGGAGCATTAACGCAGCTGGTAGGGTGTTTACCTTGCACGTGGCCGACCCTGGTTCAATTCCTCCGTCCCTCTTAGAGAGCCTGGCAAACTACTGAGAGTATCCCGCCCACATGGCAGAGCCTGGCAAGCTAGCCATGGCATATTTGATATGTCAAAAACAGTAACAATTCTCACAATGGAGATGTTACTGGTGCCCGCTCAAGCAAATCTATGAACAATGGGACAACAGTGCTACAGTGCTATTATCTTGTACTATGTGTATGTATAATATATGTACATATTGCAATAAAGTTAATGAAGCAGTCTTAGTTAACATTTATATAGGGATGAGAATGTCTACATTCTCAAAGGAATAATCAAACTCAATAAACTATTAAACAATAAGAAAATATATGACATAGATATGCATTGAAATACATTTGATTTTGTATTATATGAGAATGAATTTATATGTGTAATTAATTACAATATTCATATTTTTGGCAATCTGTTGATAAAAGTTTTGGAGTGAAATAGTATTTTTATATTTTATTCACTATATAGGGCACAAACAAAAATGTTTCTACTTTCTAGGAACTTTTTTTACATATTTAATAATTGAAATAGGGATTATAAACATAGCTCAAATTACATTTACTTGTGGAGCAAGAGACAGGACAGTGGAGTAAGGCGCTTGCCTTACATATGGCTGACATTGGGCTCAATTCCAAACACCTTGTATGTCCCCCTGAGCTCCGACAGGAGAGGTCTTTTAAGTGCAGATTCAAAATAAATCCTAGACAACAACAGAAATGGCCCCCAGACAAAAAAGAAATGTAGCTACATGCTTAACATGTGAACCTGAGTTTCACTCTCAAAAACATAGTCTATTCTGAGCACCACGGGACTTCACTTCACCCAGAGTGATTGCACAGTAGACCCTACTAAATTTATAGACGGCATATAGATGAATTTTTGACCATAGAAACCTCAGTTTTTAAGTAAGGGGAAGATATTCAACATTAAAAACTATTAGATTAGACAACTTGATACAAGAGTAAAGAAGAAAAAAGAAGTTTGTGATAATGTATTCAGAAGAGCAGGAATGTTACTTTGGACTTAACAGATAAAATAGGCTTTCCCAAGATCAGTATCTGAGAAAAAATTAGGAAAGTAAGTCAGTCGTATATAATCTAGGGCACGCAAATTTAAGTAAAATGTTGAACTGCCTAAGATCTAGGAAGATAAAGATTAAGGTTTATATTATCTTTTCAGTGTAAAAAAAATTCATGTGATGTTTTGCTGTGAGTACAGTTGTTGAAAAGATACTGGGAAAGCCACAAGCTTGCCGTTTGGAGAAACAAAAAATTCTTGATGCTTTGCTGGGGGGAGGTATATCGTGATTCTTGGTGGTGGAATATGTGCACTGGTGAAGGGATGGGTGTTTGAGCATTGTATAACTGAGACTTTAACCTGAACGCTTTGTAACTTTCCACATGGTGATTCAATAAAAGAATTAAAAAAAATAGGCAGAAAATATGCGTGTGTGTGTTTATGTGTGTATGTTTGTGTGTGTGTGTGTGTATGTGTGTGTGTGTGTGTGTGTGTGTGTGTGTGTGCATGGCTGCACGTACATGCAGATGAAAGGGAGAGAGCAGAAAGTAAACTGGGAAGATGGTAGATGTTTTTAGGCCATAATAAAAAAATTCTGTGATGGGAATCCTTTAGAAGTTTTTAACAGGAAGAGCTCAATACTCATATTTTTGTTGTAAAATATTAGTGACAGAAGTTTCAATACTACATTACAAAAAACAAGAAGAAAAGTCTAATAGAGCACTTTAAAAACTGTGGTCATTCACTGAGAAAAAGAATATAGTGGTTTGTTCACGCTGCTCATTACAAAGTTTGGGATGTTTGGTTTCAGCATTGGTGTCAAAGTATTAAAGTTTATAAAAAAATGTCACTTTCTGAAGAAATGGCTAGTGGTGTAAGGCCAATAAGTTTTAAAAAGTTATTTATTAAGATGTCTGAGGCCCTAAAAAATGAAGGAAGAAAGATTAAAAGCCCAGTGAAAATACCTCCTAACAAAATTTATCTGGGAGATTTTTATGCTTTATCTCTGGACTTGTTCCCAGCAGTGATTTATTTATGAGATGCTAAAACATTTTGATTAAAAAAGCTATCATAAATTCAATGTTTTATTAAGTAATATGAAATATAAGCATTGAATATTAAAATCTAAATATTAAATATGTAATAAATGAATGTTTATATCCACTTAATAAAATTAGTAAATCTCACCTAAAATAAACTGCTAATTGAGGGTTAATTTTTTCAGGAAATGCTGATATCATATGGAGCCAATACAATGTTTGGATATCAAGTGGAATTATAGACAAACATAGCAAATATTCGGGTTTTTTTTCTTTTAAAATCATTAATGTTTGGGCTTTATTTTTTAGCTCCTATTTGCAGACATATTTTTAAGAGGAATAAGCTAGAGACCGTCCTACAGCTTATTTTTCTTTCACTTTAAAGCATATACCTTTGAGATTTCTCATTCTTATTTTTTAAATGACCTTGACATGTCATTCTTGGGAATTAATGGAACACAGTCAGCTGAAATTTTTCTGAATTCACATTTCACCTTACTTCAGGTTTCTTGACAAACATAGTAGTTACATGATTTATTTGAAAGTGAAAATATGATCTCACATATTGCATACATAACTACATGTTGAAAAAATTTAAAAGCATAGAGAAAAATAAAAAGTGTAATAGGTCACTCTGATGTTTGACAGTGAAAAATTACTGCAGGGGATTCTGACCCAGGCAGGTCTGTGCACAACTTCAGAACCAGGGCTTGATTCAAGAAGGAAAGCCTACTCAATGTCATTAAAATATCTGAAGTCCTTCCTCACCCCAAAGTTCTTCCCCGCCCTTAACAAATGTCCCTCTCTTGTAACAATCATGGAGCTGAAATGAAACTTTAGAGTGCTAAACCAGCAACCTTAATTTTAAGTTAGAAAAATAGGGTCCAGTGCAGCCAACAGTGAGAGTAGAATGCAGGTATTGTTGGTGAGTTGTTATGGGAAGCAGACACAGAATAAAATCATTACGTATTAAATTTACTGGCAAGTGCTTGTCTAATCAATGTACAGGTAAGGATGAAGGAAATCGAATTTGTCATACAAAGCTTAGCTGCAATGCAGTCACAACAAACCTTAGAGCTTCTCTAGAACTTGGAGCCTTGCACTGCTTTGTAATTTGGACAAAGGTGTGAATACATCCCTGTATCTAAATGGTGATTGAAATGGTTGTTCTTAAGAAAATAGAGTGAAGCATAAGATTCTGAATGATAATCTTTCTTCACTCAAAGGTGATTTCTGGCTGGAAATAGTTACATTTATTTTAATTTCATAGCGGATGTCATCTGCGTGCTTTACCATCAGAAGACTATCTCCTGATTCTTCTTTCTATGTTCTCCATCTGCTGGAATGCCTTAGATGTAGAATTTTACCCATGACCTGACATGTGATAATGACTCTTTTAATCTCATTCTCCTCTCTTTTCCTTCTCCACCCCATTTACAACTCTAGGCTGATACCTATTGGAATCACCATCTTAACAAGTGCAGTGCTTAAATTGTGGCTATCAAAGCCTGAATAATTCAGTCATGAAAGTAATAAGGAGGCAAATATGACTTTGGAAAGTCCAATACAGAGGAACAGCTTGAAGACTGGAGATGACCTTGGGCATCTCAAAAATGTTCAAGCTGTAGGAAGTAAACTTTTCCCTGAAATTAAAAGAAGAATGTTCTTTTGGTGAATTTCAGATATGTAAGCACAATCTGAGAATCCTGAATTAGTAATATAGTGCTCCTGTAAGCAATGCTTGGGCCAAGTGAGAGATCATAGAGAAGTGATGAAGACTCTAATAACAGGCCTTGTAGAGGGAAGGGCCAGGATACTATACTAAAGGGTCAAGTATTATACTAAAATTAGGAGCACCTCTACAACTTCATCCTCCAAAGAAGATTCATGGAGGTGGGGAGGTTCAAACTTGCTAGTGGCCAGTTAACAAATAGTAACTTCTAAGCCATTTGAACACAATTGGATTTTCTTGTTTAGATTGTATTAAATACTTTACATTGGTGAATAGAATTCATGCATATAAACATAGAGAGAGAGTAGTTGGGAAAGATACACCTGCTAATAATATCCATCATGTTAGAGCAACATAAGTTTTTTTTTTTTTTTTTTTTTTGCTTTTTGTGTCACACTCAGCAATGCTCAGGGGTCACTCCTGGGTCTGCACTCAGGAATTATCCTGGCGGTGCTGCTGGGAATCGAACTCAGGTTGTCCGCATGCAAGGCAAAAGCCCTACCCGCTGTGCTATCATACCAGCCCCCAACAACATAAGTTTTTAAATGAATATGTAGCATGTAACATCTTTACACCACCGCAAATAAATGTAAAAGGTTAGTCTCTGGCATTAGGCAATCAGCTCTCACAGTTCCAAAACCATATATAGCAAATTTTGGGTTTTCCATTTTGGGCTGAGGGTGGGGCTCACTATGGTTTGCCTTCCTTCAAGTTCCCAAAGGAAATTTTTCTTATCATCAGTTATGTTGTACAGTGATCTCAATTGAAAATATAGAATGTGACAAAATCCAAATATTATGTAACTATTATATTAACCAAATATATAAATCCAATATAAAATAGATTCAAGAGATAAATGCCACTTAGAATTTTTTTTGAGTGCTTGCAACAGAGAAACAGTAATTTTTCAAATTTTATTCTGTCGCAAAACAAATAAACTGAGGGTAGGCAGTTCCAATATTCGAAACAGCATTAATGATAATAGTGGTATCGCAAACCATTCTCTTGACTTTCTATTTTTCAGGACTATAAGACACAGGCCATAGTTACGAGTGTTTCTTAGACTCTTATTATGTAAAATGGAGAGAATATGTGTGAGACATAAGACTTTTTTGCTTTCCATTTTCTTTCTTTCTTTTGGTTTGGTAAGGCGAGAGATAATTCTCACACCTCTGACTAGAGTGGAATCAATTTTTCTCAAGGATGGATGGAAAATGTACTTTAAAAGAGAACCAGTTGTTTTACACTTATCACAATGGGAATGCTGATGTCAGGAAATAATTCAGGGACTTCTTTAACAAAAGAAGGTGGTGTGGGATGGAACATATTTGTCACATAAGTGAATTCTGAAATGTAACAAATGTAGATATGGATTTACTGGTTTCTGTACTCTGATATGTTTAAGATTTTTTAATAGAAAGTTTAAACGTTTCTCTTCATTTATGAATAGTAAAAGTTAGAGAGCTTGACTTAACATATATTCAAAACAAAAGTGTTTATTTTAAAGGATAAAATTATATAGGAGGGCAAAAGAAAAGTAAAATAAACTCAAAGGGATTTCTTCCCCTTTGTTCCACATTTCAATAATTTTCTTCCCATCTTAGTTCTTCTATCTATGCATCTTGAACTAGAACTGGTAGTTATTATAATAATCTTGGGCATGTTCTCAAATTATTTTCTGTTTAAAGCATAAAAACTAGCATATTACATTAAATAAAAATCAAGAAAGTAATCTAATAAATCAATTTATTATCACATAACTGTTGAGAGTAAAATGGAAATTACTTATACAAAATATCTCTTGCATATTCATGTGTTTAGATATATATAGCCTTTCTGTGTTATACACTTATGTAATTTTATATTACATATATGACCACAAAAGTATGCTTATAATTTAAATTGTTTCTTATCATTCAACAAGGCAAAAATATTTTTGTGACTTAGTACAGTAAAAAAAAAAAATTAGGAACTATTAGAGGAAGTAATTTGCCCAGAGGTTAGAAGCATGCATTTTTTCAAGAATATCTGTGTAACTATGACAAAGTAGCTCAGGGGCATCAGACTAAATAAAATGACACAGGAAGAGAAAGATAAATACTCTATGATCTCTCTTCTATGTTGAATTAAAAATTAAAACGTGGATAATCTCTTCAATGGTCAAGATCCAGAGACTCAGTAAGAAAGCTCTGAGAAGGGAGCAAAATAGAAAGAGATGCTTCCAGACCCCGCGCCAGGCCGTCTTCAAGGGGGTAACTCGGAGTGGGGTTGGTGAGTTTCCCTCCCTGTCCCAAAGAGCCCCAGCAGCTAAAAACCTCCAGAACGCTACCACCACCATGATCACAGCCGCTCTCCACAGGTTCAGACAAGCTTGGCCCATGAGTGAATCTGCAGAAAAACCCAGGTATGTGGACCTGTGACTGAAATCTCCAAGCTGTCTTGGAGCAGGAATGGGCCTCTCCTTCCCATCTCTCAAGTATAACAGTAACTTGGCAGTCACACCCACAATCTGTTCCTTGCTCCATATAATCTCATCAATGACCTCACCTATGAGAGAATCTACTGTATAATTGTATTCTAAATTTTAGAAATCCTGGAGGGCACGGCAGCTACCTCTCATGCTCTACACCACTGATGTACCAAGAGTAGCACACACCATTTGATGGGGTTTAACGAACATGTTAGTAATCTCTTATACAAGGGCTTAATGGATCCAGGATGAAATATAACAATCTTCACATACTTTCCTCTAAGGAAGCTTTATTGGATGGACCACTTTTAGTAGATAATCCATAACAAGCTATACAAAATTAATTGTTTTGGTTCTGCTTTGGGGGACACAGTTTGGGATTTGGGGTGGAACATTCGAAATATGGTGTTGGGTTGGTGTAATGGTTCTGGGGATTAATGCATTAAATGTAATGAATTGCCATAAACAACTTTACAAACATAAATTAAATTAAAAAAATTAAAAAGTGTAGTCAGTGTATGAGAAGTGGGTAAAGAGGTAAAGTGAGAAAAAACAAAGAAACTTTGAGGTGAGCTGCCCTTGTCACTAGAAATGAATTAAAAAAAACTAACCTTTAGATTAAAGAAATGAGTAAAACTATGATACTATGATGTGGGTGATGTGATCAGTGATAGCTATTCACAGAAAATTTAGAGAAAACTCTACATCTCCTGACCCATAAGGGATGAATTTGAAACAGCATACTAATAATTCTGCTGCAGTAAGGTAATGTGTCTGTGAGCTAACATGTAATTAACAGTTACTAGGACTCTGTTGAACTCCCAGCTGTTGCAATTTGAGGAAAAGGTATTATATTACATTACATCAAGATAATTGATGATAAAGAAAAGCAAACAAAAAGTGATTCATTGCTGTGGATAGCAGTAAAATTAAAATGTTAAAAACAAACAAAACCATCACACTGATAGCAGTACATCATAAGAATACAAAAGCCCACCAGGAGAGATCCTTATTGTCAATCCTAGAAGTATTTGAACGATAAAATTAGATAAGAAGCATTGGATCATAACTCAAAGTATAAAATAAATATCTGCAGTTACATAGTCACAAAATCTGGTGCTGATCTAGATGAGTTTATTTATCAGAAAAAGATACTATAGCAAGCAAAGCAAAGGTAATTTTAATAAATATTATCTTTAATTAATAATAAGGTCCCAATTTTACTTCATTTATCACAACACATATCTTAGTGATGTAATAGGTTCATTGTAAGGAAATGAGAAATGAGAAATCTGTGTACTATATTATTCTCCTGAAAATCTAAAACCATTCTAAAATGTTGTGTCTTATAAAAAAAATTCATGAAAGCATATGTAGAATAATAGGAAAATAATCAGGGTATGAAAATATACTTCTAGTATGATAATAATCAACATATATTAGGAAAAATACTGTACAGAACAAAATTTTATAATGGCTGTGTTTAGGGAGAAAGACTGGTGATTTTTCCAGGCATTTATCTTTTTGCCAATTTTCTTTAATGATGTGTGTTGATTTTAAAATAAAAAGAAAGGAAAGACAAGATAATATTTCATGGATCAAAGAACTAAGACGTGCAGTTTTCCTAGATGCAAGGATGTATAGAACAGAGACCTGACAGTGTTCCTTTGATAAAACATATTTAAAGAACCACACATCACTGTCATCTAAATAAAAATCAAAGCAAAAATAAAATCAAAGAACAGTTATATCTCTAGCTAATGCCTATATTTAATATATATCTATGGAATAATTTTCAGTTTTGTAATAGCAGATTTAGACTTACATAAGAATCCTATTTGTATAGAGTACACTTTATAACATAAATTTGCCTAGAGAGAAACTGTAGGTGAACTCACATTATGTATAAAATAGACATTTAGTCTCCACAAACTTTTGAAGAGAAAAACATTATTTTTGTTACCTAATGTCATACATACAGGCAATTAAGTGCATATAATATGGTTTATTTTAAAATAATATTCACATTCCTTATGTCTTGTTCCTATGAATACTCATATATGTTCAAGATAGTTTTAAAGACTAAAAGGATAGTAGCAAACATATGATTTCCACAATGAATGGTGAGTAGAATATATTTCTTAAAAATTATATTTAAACTATAGTAATAAACTTGGAAGTCATGAGGCTGGTCTCAGTTTGATCCCTGGTCCTCATAAGCTCCCCCAAGCATCACCAGGAATGATCCCTGAGCATAAAATCAGAGATAAGCATTGAGCACAGCTGAATGTGCCTTAATCCTCTCCTATCTCAAAAGGGACGCTCCTTCACTGTTGGTGGGAATGCTGACTGATCCAGCCTTTCTGGAAAACAATATGGACAGTCCTTCAAAAACTAGAAATTGAGCTTCCATATGATCCCTCAATACCACTTCTGGGAATATATCCCGAGGATGCAAAAAAGCACAGTAAAAATGATATCTGTGCCTATATATTCATTGCATCATTGTTCACAATAGCCAAAATATGGAAACAACCCGAGTGCCCTAAAACAGATGACTGGTTAAAGAAACTTTGGTACATCTACACAGTGGAATACTATGCAGCTGTTAGGAGAGATGAAGTCATAAAATTTGCTTATAAATTGATAACCATGGAGAGTATCATGCTAAGTGAAATGAGTCAGAAAGAGAGGAACAGACATAGAGGGACTGCACTCATTTGTGGAGTGTAGGGTAGCATCACATGAGCTGACACCCAAAGGACCATAGATATAAGGGCCAGGGGGACTGCCCCATAGCTGGAAGACTGCTTCATGAGCAGAGGGGAGAAGGCATATAGAATAGAGAAGGGATCATTAAGAAAATGATGGCTGGAGGAACCAGTGGGATGGGAGATGCATACTGAAAGTAGATAATGGACCAAACATGATGACCTCTCAGTGTCTGTGTTGCAAGCTAAAATGCCCAAAAGTAGAGAGAGAGTATGGGGAATATTGTCTGCCATGGAGGCAGGGGAAGGGTGGGAAAGGGGGGTTACACTGAGGATATTGGTGGTGGGGAATGTGCACTGGTGGAGGGATGGGTGTTTGATCATTGTGAGATTGTAACCCAAACATGAAACCTTGTAACTATCTCACGGTGATTCAATAAAATTTTAAAAATTAAAAAAATCCTCTCCTATCTCACAAAAAAAGAAGAAATCTTGAAATAATGATAGTCTTTTCTATGTACATTATTTATAAGCTATGAAGGACTCATAAGCTACGTGAAGGTGTATCTACTATGGAAGAATAGACGTATCAAAAATATTACCACAAATAAGTACCAGAAAGTTAACAGTAAATGAAAGGTAGATGATTATAAGTATGTCCATTTTTAGTTGCTGAATAAAGAACCTGAACAATGGATGTATTAATTGGATTGTGTTTCTATCTGATGCTAAATGATACTAACCAAATTCATTCTTATTAGTTCTCTCTCCTTTTTTTGCAAATTGAATATCCAAGATGCCTAATTCCAAGTTTACCGCACACTTTAGAAGCTCATATGTGTTTTTAAATTAATGTGTGATTATCTCCATTAAAACCACTTCGGCATAATTATTTTAAATGTGATTTTTTTCCTGACCAAATTCATTTTATCGCTCAGTATATTGCCTTAATAATGTAATAATGAGCACCATCCTTGCTGCAATCAACAAGACGGTGTGGTGTGCTCTTTTTAATCAAAGATGTTGCAAATGAGAAAATTAGATATCAAGTAAGAAAATGGATTGTTTTCATTATAAAGCTAGCATCAACACTAATTAGATTGTGTACACAAAGCTACATATCAAAGCATAGAAGTATACATCATATAATTTGACAGCATCTAGCTGACCTCCTGGGCTCCTTTTTCAACAATCCAACTACGACCTTTGTAGATTTTGCTCCTGAACTTGTAGCATGTCACTGATTGCCAAATAAGTGCATGTAATGAAAGCAGCTGCTGGGATGCCATAAACTGTTTCACCAGCCAGAGATGACAACCTCTTAAAGGCACTGAAAGCTTTAATGGAAATGATTCTGTTTACTTGCAGGAAGCAAGACTTCTTGCTTGAAGAAAGTAATCAATTTTTTCATGTGATAGGAAATTTAATTGAAGACAACATCCAGAGGTGAAAATATTGTTCAGCTAGCTGTTTCTCTCACCATTCTGTCATATTAATTGGGATTGTCCTAATATTTTCATTGTTGAATTCACTTGACAGAATCACTAAATTACATTAAAGTTATTTAAGCATGAATTTTGTGAGAGGCAATCTTTTTAAATTTGAGTAGTATGTAGGAAGCATGAAGCTGATATATTAGAAGGATAATTTCACAATTCTTTAACAATGCAATAGAGTATCTACCAATGAGGTGTGAAACTTACCTCATGCTTCTATAAGTAATATGGTAATCTATTTTGAAGAAATATTTACTCTGATGTTGACACAGAATGCTTATCATTAACTCTCTACTATGTTTTCTTGTCTCCCATTAGAAGAGATACAGCATTTCACTTCTCTTATACATGCCTAATTGTACAATTAACTCAATGTATCAGTCAGTAGATTACTAATGAACACTTTGAACAATGTGTGAGAAAAGTAATATTGAAGGAAAAATAGTCCATAACTTGCATACCAAATTATTTCATTATTTTATCGCACATTTATTTTTAGCACTAAAATATCTCTCCATGTAAACTTCTCTGAATAGGGCATCTTAACAGTCATTCTCTTCAGTTGTCTATCATCTACGTGTGCCTTGCTCTGTTTATCAGCTTCACCTATATACTTAAGAACCATGGGAATTTATAGGAGTTATTCTGTGCTTTTAAATGTCAAGTTACGAATAACCCCAGAACTTTTAAAAATATATTTTATATTTTTGTGTTCTACTTCAAGACTATCTTAGCTTATTCTATCAAACTTCATACTGTTACCGAGCTTCTTCACACTCCCATTAAGGTACAGTTATAAGACTTTAAATTTATATCTGCACTTTAGGACGAGAAAGAGTATAGTGGGGAAAGTATTTGCCTTTCATGCTCGCTACCTATATTATATCCTTAGCACCACATATGATCTCCCAAGCACTCAGAGGAGAAATCCCTGACCACAGAGCCATGAGTGATGCCTGAGCACTGATAGGTGTGGCCCAAAAAACAAAAACAACAAATCCCCCACCCCCCAAAAAATGGACTTTAAAAATATTTTCATTTTCTTTTGTCTTTTGGGTTTTGAGTCATACATGGCTGTTCTCGGGTTTATTCCAGTCTTGGTGCACAGGATTACTCCTGGAGGTCCTCCTGGGACCACACGCAGTGCTAGGAACTGAAGCTGGGTAGGCTGTGTGCAAGACAAGCCCCTTAACCCCCATACTATCTCTCTGTTCTCTACCATTTTATCCTATGGGTATTTAATATATAATTTTTCTTATGTGGGAATAGAAATATATATAATCCTGTGTTACTTTGCATGTGATATTAGTTTCCTTGCATGAGTTACAAAGGTCTTCATCATTTTGTCATCTGATTTCTATTTACTGCTACCTCCTACCTTTATTCTATAGCCCTTTGTCAAACCTATTTCTTAGCATGTTAACATAGGCCAGTATCTTGCTTAACATTATCCTTTCTCTGGGTTCTTCCATCTGCTAAAATGTTCTGCATCTTGGGGCTGGAGCAATAGCACAGCGGGTAGGGCATTTGCCTTGCACGTGGCCAACCCGGGTTTGATTTCCAGCATCCCAAATGGTCCCCTGAGCACCGCCAGGAGTAATTCCAGAGTGTATAAGCCAGGAGTAACCCCTGTGCATTGCCGGGTGTGACCCAAAAAGAAAAAAAAAAACAATGTTCTGCATTTCTACACAAAGTTTTGTGTATAACACCTCCAGAAAGTCTTGTGGTCCTTGTCCTTGTCCTTGATTAAACTGTTTGTATGTTAACTTATAATGAACCTGTTATTTTCCTTTCTCAGTGACCTCACAATGGAAGGTTTTGTCAACAGAAAATTCTTTAAAGTGAGGATTATATCTTATTCTCTATAGCCCAATAGTTATAAAAATAAGGGACTGGTGAGATAATACAGGCTTAAGACAAGTAGATCCCTGGTACCACATATGACCCACAAAATTGCCAGGAATAGTCCCTGAACACAGAACTCTGACAGCCTCTGTGTGTGGCCCAACTTTTGCCGTCCAATAACCTTGACACATCCTAGGTGTTCATTAAATGCTCATGAATGGTCAAATACATTTCCGATGTAAAACCTTTTGTCTATTTATTTTAGTTAAAATCTCTTTTCAGGAAGAACAGAAAGTGATTTAAATCATCATCATCATCATCATCATCATCAATCATCATCATCCCATTGATCGTCAAATTTCTCAAGCGGTCTCAGTAACATCTCCATTCATCCTATCCCTGAGATTTTAGAAGTCTCTCTTTACACATCCTTTCCAACGGTGCCACATTAGAGGGTCTTTTAGGGCAGGGGAATGAAACCCAGCATTGTTACGGTTTTGGCATATGAATACACCATGGGGAGTTTGCGAGGCTCTCCCACATGGGCAGGAAACTCTCAGTAGCTTGCCAGGCTCTTCTAGAGGGAGCACGAGGCCATAAGATGTCTTCTGGGAGCTTGGTTTTAAAGTCTCTAGATGTTGTCCGTTGGTGGGATTACACGGCTCTGGGGGCAGTCCCTGGATGTGACTGCCTAGCTACTGGAAAATGGGGAGTCTGGGCGGGAGAGGCCCAGTCCCGATCCGAGCAGGCTTGGAAGTCTCAGACTCAGGTCCTGCACACCTGGGTTCCTCTGCTGGTACCTTCATGTGTGAGGCTCATCCAAACATGTGGAGAGGGGCCTTGAGCATGGCTGTGGCTAGGATCTGGAGGTCTTAAGCCACGGGAGCTCTGCTCAGGGCAGGGAGAGTAACTGAGACCCACCCTCTCTGAGGGGCCCCGGGGAAGACAGTAAGGCACTGGGGCAAGAGATTGGGGACAGGATTGACAGTTGATAGCTCTTTCTTGATTCTGTGGGTGGTGGTGCATGGCTATTCTTAGTTGGTGGAGCAATTTGTCTGGTTAATTCCAATAACAAATGAGACTCTGGCATGCTAACTAGTTATGTGACCCCGAGTGGTCAGCGTCCCTCAACTTCTTAGAGGGACAAGTGGTGTTCAGCCACCCAAGATTGATTTAAATCAGAAACTTTTTTTTCACAAGATTGATTTAAATCAGAAACTTTTTTTCCAAATTATTTTCAGTAATCTAAACTGAAGTCAGAAAGGTCTATTATACACTCTTTATTTAAGAATATTGGCATTCATCCATAAAAATTTCCAGATACATCATAGGGCTGTTTTCAGTGATTTCTACTGAGTAAAGACCCAAAATCTAGTGTAAAAAAAATCAGATGCCTCTGACACAGCAGTTCTCCAAAGATTTCATGTCCCCATTTCCTACTGCTCACAACTCATGAAACACTAAAATGGCTGGGCTTGGGCTAAGGAGAATTTGAAAAATAAGATTTTACCTTTCAACTTTCACATTATATGAACCAAGTTAGAATTTGATGACTGTATGCACTATCTTCAAAAATCTGCCACAACTTCAAAATACATAACAGAAAAAAGGAACTTTGTCTGAACCAATGGGGTAAGTTTATCACAAGCCAACTTAACTATGAAGGCTAGAAAGAGCAATGAAAACAGTGCAGAAATTGTAGTCATGCTTTTATAGAGTTTTTAGCCAGTCAATACTACTGACTTCTAAAAGACCTTAGAGCGCTGGTCTGATTCAGCTTCCCAAATCTGTTTACTATCGTTTTATCAATAAGATTAAGGAAGTGTTGATACAGACAGAAGGCATGCCAGACCACAACTGAACTCCAAATAGATATCATCTTTTCCAGGGTATCTAGTACTTCATTAGTGTTTAGGAAAACTTTCTGTGTAGACATGATTCCCTCCCACACTCAAGAGAGTGATTTCAGCTCTACTGTAAAATTTAAGAAGCTGTCTCTGGGGGAACACAGGGCAATTAAGAGTCATTCATGTTTCTTCACATCGTACAATAAACTGGTAAAACAACAGTGGTGCTATTTGCTTTTATATAGGGACTCTAAGTTCATTAGCCTTGGATAAGGAAATTAAGGGAGGGCTGAGTTATCACATGAAAATAAGCCATGTCTGGGTTTCAGACACATGGTATATTTTCCCAGCACTCTTTCTTTTTGCATTTTTTCACAGGATATTACTGTATACAGTAGATTTATAAGAGAGACTTGGACTTCATGGGAGTCTAGAAGCCCAAAGTGAGTATGTGCAGAAAAGCACTTGACAATAATGACTGCATTTTTCTGGATTGGTTCTTCTCTCCATGTGTGTGTGAGTGTGTGCATGTGTATACGTGTGTGTGCGTGTGTGTTTGTAAAACAGTTAAAACTCTTGTTAGTTGTCCAAGGGTTTGAATTTCAAAGATTGAGATGTGTGTGTGTAAAACAGTTAAAACTCTTGTTAGTTTTCAAAGGGTTTGAATTTTAAACATTGAGATTCTGCTCTATTAACCCAGTATAAAATTTATGATAACATGTTATATACAGGGTTTTCTAGTACAGATGCCCTATGCATGCATAAAAGTGTAAGAAATATTTCAAATCAGTCAAAGTCAAATAGCTCCCACTTGTCAGTGCACAATTGAAGAATATTTGCTCTTGTAATTTATACACAAAGTTCTCTTAGGAAGTTTAGGGATTGTAATAGAGTTGTTATTTAAATGTGTCCTGCCATAAATCACATTGAAGTGCTTTTGGAACTCAAATGACAATCATTGCCTATGGATTTTATTTGGCAATTTGTCACATATCATATTTAAATATCTATTTTGATGTCTTGAATCATTGATTAAATACGTTGTTGAAATTTCACTTTCCACCTATTATCTATATTATTTTTCTAAGCAGATTGTGACTTTCTAAGAACAGAAACAGAATCTTTACTTCTTATTTTGTTTTGTTTTGTTTGCTTTTTTTTTTTGTACCTCTCATTGCCTGGCCAAAGTCATTGGAATTGGATGTGAACTCAATAAATATTTTTGAATGGATGTCTTATTTAGTGTGCATGATTTTCCCACTATTAGATTGAATCATAAAATGACAAGAAATATTATATCTCTCCAGTGTTTTAAAGACTAGTTTTGATCTCATCTTTCTCTTCAGCTTCTTTAATTTAGCAATAAGCAAGTGCTCTAAGATTTTTGTGGGCACTGAAACACTAGAATATTTATACATCAGTTTTAATATTGACTTTTTGGGGATGAGGCATTTAAATATAAGTTTAATTTTTAATGTATACATTGTTTATATTTTCCCAAATTATTGTGCATTTATTTTGACATAAAATCATATACATTAATATTTAATAAATAATCATCAAGATAGTATTATTTTACAAAAGGATAAATCAATGTAGTCTCTTGCTAGATATTAGATATATATAGTCTATATATAATCTAACTTTATGCTTTTCTTTAGCTTCTGTGATTATACTCTTTTAATGATGGACACAGAATCCAACATTTCTGTGTAGGAAACAACTTGGTATCTTTTAATGGTAACACATTAATTATATTTGACTCAGTTCCCATGTCCTGGGAATACTTAAAAAATCTTTATTTCAGTGAGGAATACAAATGTAAAGCACTCATGAAATATCCCATGATGCACAGATGTGAAATGATTTTGTTTTTAGGTATATCAAAATACATATTTGTATGATTCATTAAATTGTATTTATTCTACCTTAATGAAAATAAAATAAAAAAGGTACATAACTTTTAGTCTTTATGACTACATTAATCAAAATATAAGATATAACCAGGAAATAGAAGAAAATCTTATACATAATCCCATTTATTAATATATATTATAATTCCATTTTTGTATATATAATTCCATAGGTATATATAATTTTATATGTATAAATTCCATATGTTAATAATGATGTTATCAGGATATGCCTGATAATATATAAGAAGATAAATCATAGAAAATAGATAAAAATTGAAACAGATTTTTTTCATGGAGATATGACAGATTTAATGCTGAATGCTGTCTTAACTTACTGAGTTTTAGGTGAAATAGTACGTGACTATTTAGGTAAAATAGTAGGTGACTATTTTACCAAAATTTACTAATTTTCCTTACTACTGAAACTTTTCTGCTTATATTCTTATTTTACTTGATAATGACTTCTCTCTGAGTTTATTAAAATGATTCTGAATTGTTTCTATCAATTTACAAATACCTACTGTATTTCCTTAACTGAAAATTTGTTTAGTTTAGTCCATTTTTGTTGTTGTTGTTTTGGGTATGGGGCCACACCCAATAATGCTCAGGACTTATAACTGGCTCTTCAGTCGGCGCTCATTCCTAGATGATCCCAGGGATCCACACAGGGTGCCCAAAGTCAAACCTGGTTGTAAATGTGCAGGACAACGACCTTAAACTCTACTTTCTCTCTGACCGACCCAACAAGATTTTATTTCTTTTTACTTCCTTATTAATTCTCTAGGTTTTGTTGTCTGAAAAATAAAGTGATTTTTCCTTCTAGATGTTAACCTCTGTAATACACTTTATTTTTCAATAATAGTCTCTTTTTTTTTTCCAATACCAAGCTGCACAAAATTGCTCCTTTCCCTTTTTCTACTATTCTTTTACATTCTTATGGTAACAGTAGTGACATTTGTATTTGAGTAAATATATCTTGTATTTTCTTCGCCATGCGGTTGATTCTTTTAAGATCAGTGTTGCATTTATTTACCCTTTAAACCTCAATAAAATTGTATAGGGCATGGGGAGACAGTACAGAATTGAAGCACCTGCCTTCTCATAACTGACACCTGTTTGAATCTCCGGCATCACATCTGATGGTCTTGACTCCATAAGGGATCACTCCAAAGGGCAGAGCAGAGACTATTGGATGATGTGATCAATGACAGTATTAAAAGAAACAAGGAATGAGAATAGACAATATCCAAAGATAACAACCATTGAAACTCTTACCATAGAACTGAGGTTACCAAGACATGGGACAATAACCTGAATGGGTCCTAAGGATATGGGTAGTGGTGTGGTTTATGAGTGTGTTGGGGTGGGGTGGGGTGGGAGTACTGTTATTTAATACATATAAACTATACAGTCTTGTGTTCTAATATACTTCAGTAAAAAACATTTTTTAATGAAATAGAGTAAGTGTGCATTCTTGCTTTTTCCCTAAAGTGTTGGAAGCAATTTTACATTTGTTTGTATCAATGTCCTTTTGCTCCCTGAGAGAAATCTATTGCAATTGTAATTCTCCATTGGAGCTGAGTTTGCAGGGCACGAATTAGTACCCATATATTCAATGAATCACCTTTTATTTTGTTGAATCTTACCCTCTCCCCAGCTTCCTTCATTGTCAGTCTCAAATTTGGCTCAAATAACAGAATACATTTTTACTATATTTTAATGGAGTTTTTTTTTAATATCTTTTTTGCCAGACAGGAAAAGGTTAGTTTTGGGCTGAAGAGACATAGAAGAAAATATTATGTGTAATTGCTTTTAAAATGATGCACAATTAGTTACATTTGTGTTGTTACATTTTGATGGGTGCTGGGGATGAAGGTCAGGGTCTCTTACATGTAATCAATCAGTTATCTTGACCAGCTCAGTCCATTGCACGTACTTCCCATTTGCCTTTATTTTTAGGAATTGGTGATGACTTATACATCATACTACTTTTTCCTTCCCCCCCTTTCAATCATATCTTTATATTTATTTATCTGCCACCATTTGTAGAGGTGTAAATGTACTTTATAAAGGTGAAAATATTTTAAAATATGTGACATGTAGTTTCTTAACACCCTGAGCTCATGACTTTCAATTTCAAATGTGCATATGACACATTGATTAAATTTACATTACTATAGCAATATGGTTAAAATATTTTTAAAAACAGCACAGACTTGAGTCAGGGAGGTAATTAATGTAGAGCAGTGGCCTACTATGTGTACGTCCCTTTATTCTATCCCCTGAACTACATAACCAAGACCACTGAGTGAAGTTCTGGTGGCTTCTGAGCACCATTTCCATGAGCACCAAGCTCTTCAGGGCTGTTTGATTGAAGTTCTACTGGGAGTAGCCATGGACGCTAAGCACTGCCAGATTTGGGTCCAAATAAACAGATCTTAGAAATAGTAATTAACAATTTGAAGGTATGGAAAATTTATGCACTTTAAATAATGTTTGTAGGAGCAATAATTTATAACAGATATATAAATATACATATAAAACCTCCACTACCTCCACTACCCAGTCACTGCCATGATCCAGGCTGCTTTCCGGACACTTGGGCCAAGCCTCATGCATGAATGAAGCTCCACAGAACCTGGTAAAGCAGAACTCTGTGACCTTGGACTCCAGGCTCAATGGGACCCGGAAACAGAGATCCCCTGCCTGCTTCTCCCAATCTCAGGCACCCCAGGGATCACACCCAGAAGACCCACCCTACTGGTGCCAGATAAATACCTCATCAGCTGACCTCCACTACCTGCACTACCCCGCCACCACCATGCTCCAGGCTGCTTTCCAGGACCACGTCGCTGCTTTGGGCCACGCAACACATCATAAAATACCCATTTCCCAAAATTTCCACACCATATTTGATTGGGTTCAAATATGGTGTGAACCATGGGGACACCTGTAAGGGAGAGTAGAGGACGCTCTAAAAGCCTCCATCCCTCTCGGAGAGCCCGGCAAGCTACCGAGACTATCCCGCACACACAGCAGAGCCTAGCAAGCAACCCGTGGTGTATTCAATATGTCAAAAACAGTAACAACAATGGGCCTCATTCCCCTGAAACTGAAAGAGCCCCTGATATGGCAGCATTAAGAAGGGTGAGCAAGGAGAGGCTGATAAAAACCCAGGGATGAACTAGACTGCCAAAATGAAAAAAAAAAAAACTAAAATGACTATCTGTACATTCAACACATGTACACTGGCATCGGAAGCATTCATCAAGGGCCTGATACTGCAAGTGCAGAAGATCAAGTACGAGGTCTCTGAGCTGACCAAGATGAGAAGACACTGATAACATCACACCAATTTCAACATGAAAAGAACTGTTCCTCGGAACATGCAACAGCAGAGGCGTTGGTGGTGTCTGTGTACTTGTCAACACAAACTTGGCCATGAGCATTGATTCATTCAAATGCTTAACAAACTGAATTGGACAACTATGCTTGAATAGATGTGGCTCACTGCCGGCAGTTTCTATCTTCATCATCTATGCACCAACATCCAAGTACGATGAAGAAGAAATTGAGAAGTTATACACGGAGCTGAAGAAGTTCTATAAAGAAAACCACACAATCCACAAGGTCATTGTCGGTGATTTTAATGCCAAGATAGAACTGAGAAGGTCACCTGAAGAACTCCACATCATGACCCATGGCATAGAATGGAACAAATAGAGTGATAGACTGTCTGAGTTCATCTTGTTGACCAAGACTATCGTTGGTAACTCACAGTTCCAGAAGGCCGAATCTAAACGCTGGACATGGGAGTGTCCCGGTGGACAGTCCACAATGAAATTGACCATATCATATTCAATTGACGGTTTTGCCTGACTTAAGTCTCTGTTGTCCCCAAATTCCAAATGGGATTGGACCACCCTTTTCTTCGTGCAAAGTTCTACTTCACAGAGCAGGGGGAAAGGACAGCATAAAGTTTAAGTTTTAGAAGACAACTCCCAGAATGACCACCAACTGGGAGCTCTTTGGCTCTATTGTGGCAAGGTGGGAAGATGCTGTCATTGACATCGACGAGGAATACGGTAGACTGGTTTAGCACCTCCGTGACTGCACAAGGATTGCTGAGAGTGTGAAAGCCACAAAAAGATGCCTATCTTCGGAAACTCTCAAGCTCATTTGCCGATGTGGTTTGGCATGAGCCTCAAGCAATCACAAGCTTACGTTCGAGCTTGCAAAGTTGTGCAGAAAAGCAATAAAGGATGACCTCAAAGAAAGAAGAGCAGCAGTGTTGGCTGATGCAACAGAAGACGGGAAAAGTATTCGCAATACTCACCTGTTCTTTGCCAACTACAAGACCAAGATGACTGCCCTCTGATGTCCTGATGTATTTATCACATCTTCCAGAATGGCAATGTAGAGGATTATTCATGACTTCTACTTGGATGTCTTCGATAGCCATGTCCACCTGCCCACATATAAAGTTCCGCAGGATGGATATGTCATTTTTAACTTTCTCCCTTCCGAAATTCGACATGCCATATCATTAGTAAAATGCAATAAAGCACCCGGTCCAGACAAGGTAAGAACTGAACACCTGAAGAATCTGCCACCAGTAGTCATCATTACACTGGCTGAGCTCTTGAAATGCTACCTGTCTGAATGCAAGGTTCTATCCCAATTAAAAACCAGCAGGACCATTCTGTTGTACAAGAAGGGAGATATCAACAACATTGGCAACTATCACCCAATCTCCCTGTTGTCCATCATCTACTAGTTGTTCACTCAAGTCATCCTGAATAGAATTGGCAGAACACTAGATGAAGTACAACCATGTGAGCAAGCCAGGTTCCGAAAAGTATTCAGCACAATCAACCATATCCACACAGTGACCAAGTTCACTGAGGTTTCAAGAAAGTTCAAGATGCCACTCTGTCTAACATTCATCGATTATTAGAAGACCTTGTATTCTGTTGAGACTAAACAGGTCATTGAAGCCCTAGCCAAACAGGACATACAAACTCAGCATATCAGGATCCTATGCGAAATGTATTACCGATTCACCACCAGGATCTCACCATTCTATAAGGAAGTGATCATCGATGTAAAGAGAGGGGTTCAGCAGAGTGATACCATTTCACCAAAACTCTTCAGTGCCACCCTCAAGAACATCATACAATGACTGGAATTGGATGGAATGTGAGTGAAGATAGACGGTCAGCAACTACACTACCTTCCCTTCGCTGATAACATCGTTCTAATAACACCAAGCTTTAGGCAAGAGGTACAAATGCTGGTCGGCTTCGACCACAAGTGTGGAAAGGTTGGATTGAAGCTGAACCTCAACAAGACAATGTTCTTGAAAAATGAACTAGTCCCTGACGTTCCATTTGCTCTTTATGGAACAAACATCTCTGAATTCAGCAGCTATGTGCATCTGGGTCGAAAACTCAATATAAGGAATGATTTGGCGCCAGAATTGTGCAGGAAGAAGAGAGCAGCGTGGAACAACCTTCAAGAGCGTTGTTGTTAAGAGGACAAAGAACATCCGGCTCTGGGCACATATTTTCGACTCCACCATTCTTCACTAACATACCCCTCAGAGACTTGAGCCCTACAAAAACAGGATGAGAACATTATTTGGGTACTCCAAAGAGGAATCAAAAGAGCTATGCTTGGAGTATCACGTTTTACTCGAAAGAAAGAATCCAGAATTCCGACCTCCATCGATGATTAAGAATCAGGGACGCTGTCTCATTTGCCAAGGTGTTGAAAATCAGATGGGCCTGACACGTAATGCAATTTAGAGACAACTGCAGAACTAGACCTGTCATCGACTGGATTCCACAGGACGTCAAAAGATTGTGCGGTCGCCCACCTACGAGATGATCAGACTTTTTCGTCAAAAACCTGTACGAATGGTGTGAGGCTATTTGTGTTCCTGGAGTGAGCATATACACTAGCACGTGACAGGGACAAAATGGAGATATTGCTTGTACCTGCTTGAGCAAATCAAAGATCAATGGGATGACAAGTGATAGAAGTAATATGTGTATGAATAATTCATTTTAGAAAAACAAGTATAGAAAAATTTGGTTTAAAAAGTCAAATTGTCGGGGCTGGAGCAATAGCACAGCGGATAGGGCGTTTGCCTTGCACGCGGCCGACCCGGGTTCGATTCCCAGCATCCCATATGGTCCCCTGAGCACCGCCAGGAGTGATTCCTGAGTGCAGAGCCAGGAGTAACCCCTGTGCATTGCCAGGTGTGACCCAAAAAGCAAAAAAAAAAAAAAAAGTCAAATTGTCACACCATGAAATAAATATGTTATTTTGGTCTGTGTATTTCATTCCTATGAGTTGGAAGTAGTGACTACTCTATCCTATTATTTTCTCTACAAATAATGTTTTCTCAGGACCTGAGTTAATGAGGTAAGTCTTGGTGATCTATTCATTTAAATTCTAAAAATAGACCAAGTGATAAATGTGGTGTCAGAATTTTCAGGCAAGTGGAGAACCTGTAATGCTTACAGTGATCAATCCCTGATTTGAACATCATGATAGTGCATTTTCATTTAATGAATCTCTTATCTGTTAATTACTACCCTTCCCTGGATTAAGATGATTATACTTTCTCCAAAACGCCCTGTCAAAATATTGAATTATGTTTATAATTATTTGTCATTTACTGAAATTTTGGGGTGATCTGAAAATGACTCCACATTTCTAAGCTATAAAGAGCTTCCATTAAATTTTGTAGTAGGAATAATCTCCTCAGTATAAATTTCCTTTGAAATAATATCTTAAGAAACACAGAAATTCTTTGGGAACTGAATTTTGTATTGCAAATCTGTCAATATCTTTCTTCAAGATGAATGATGCAGGTAAGTAGGATAAGGCTTACATGGTAAATAATGGAATATACTTTTAGGGCACACTTTAATATTATATATATTTATATATTTATGTGTCGATAATAACAATTTAAACTTATGTGATGAAAAGATATCCAATAAAATTATTTTTTAAAGCATCTGCTGTAAGGCATGTATTCCTCAAAACTGTCTATCAAAATATCAAGGTGAATTTAACTTTGTGATCAAGTAGTTCAGACTTGAACAGCAAGTCATACCAAGTACATCCTTGGGAGAATCTATCACTCTGACAATTTGTATACTCATCTGCAAAATGAGGGCATTACCTTCCTGTCTCTTTTGCTTCCAATTATGATTGGGTAAATAAAGTTATTTCCAACAACTTAATACATACAACATATGGATATGTATAAAATAGTATATGTAGTATTTATTATATAGTTAACATAGTAATTAAACAACTTTATCCACCATAGTACTTCGAACAAAGCAAGAAATTTCTACTCAATATAATCCAATATTGTAGTATGATTCTACATTGTTAAACTATAACAATGTCTAACATTTATTCTATATAAAAGTTCTTAAGTAGAGAATTCTATACTTCATTTTCAAGATCAATATTTTATTCTTTCTGAAATAATGAGAACAAAATTCCTCTTTTTCTCTTGGTAGTTGCTCTCTTATTGTTCTCCAATTAATTTCCCTGTAAGATACTGACTAGAATGGAACTTAAATTTCCTTTTTTTCATTCCATTTGTAAGGAAAATCTTTTGCTGTGTATTGAATTAACTTTACTATTCAATCTATTTGCAAATCAAAAATTTGCATATTTACCTTTTTTGACTTTTGTCATCCATATTATTTGCCATTCCATTCTCTGATAAAAATTAATAGTGAAAATATGAATGTGTACTCATTTTATATCATTCAAATGCACATTTATATAAGCCTGAGAGAATAACAAAAAATACAATTTTTTTAAGTTATAAATATCAAGTCAAGTTTTCTTTGAAAAATGTAGACAAGAGATGTACTTATGCTGTTACTGTTATCTTCACTTCATTGAACACTTACCAATTTTAGAGCTAGTTGAAGTGTAATGAAAAAATACCAAAATTAATAAGAATAGTCACAGAAAATTGAAAACTGACACGCTAATTTTACTTAGGTGTTTAAAATATAATACCTATCTAATTTTAAGTTATCTAGATTCTTTAAAAACATCCAATGAATTCAAGTACACACACATTCACATACATACATACTAGTGTACATGGATATGCATGTATATATATATATGTGTGTGTATATAGGTATGTATATCAATTTAAATTTTAATTAAAAATTTGAAAATTCCTGTTGCAAATCTATGACTATATGTTGTTGGCAAACTTGTTTGTTTTTTGTTTGTTTGGGGGCAATATGTGGCCTTGCTCAGGGGTTACTCTTGGCTCTGTGCTCAGGGATCACTTGAGGTGGAGCTAGAGGAACTCCATGGAGTGCTGAGAGCTGAACACCGGGGATCCACACATAAAGCAAACGCCTTCACCCCTGTACTCTTTCTGGATCCAATAGGAACACTTTCATGACTCTGTAGAAGTTAAAATATACAGCTATTTAAAAATAACATTTCTAAAGTTTCAATCTTTCATTGTTTTAATCTTTTATCATGACCCTGGATTATTTTAGAAGAAAATAAAGAACCAAATATATTTCTTCTTCAGAAATAGCCTAGTGACTACAAAGAAAGTGTTCCATAAAAGTCTTATTTTTGACATAAAATTATATGCATTTGGATGGAATTGAAGATTTAAACTTGGTCTTTAACCTCTCCATTGTTAGAAACAAAAGAGATTTTATTATAAAAAAACAATATGACACTTTTAGGTTTTGCCCTCTATTTACTATTGGTTGTGTGAAAATATATTTATAGATTAGGTGAGGCACTTTTCCAAATTTATTTTTTCTCAGATAATCTCTGCTTCTGTGAGTTAACTTTCAGAAAAGATATATTTAAACTTCAAAATATGATTTTTATTATACTTCTTTCTGCTGTATAACACTTAATTTCATACATGATTTCTTAGTTTTTCTTATCCTTCACAGACAAATGCCATTTCATAAATGCCCTTGACTTACAGATAATATTTGGTAAGTGACCTCTATATAACTGGAATGATAAGATATAACCCCGTATATAAACTTTAAATAAAATAAATATATGCCATAGTTACCTAAAAATATTTCATTTACATATAACCCACTGTATATATTATATTTTCTTAATTTTCAGATCCCAACATTTTCAACATCACTGTCAGTGTATTCCTCTAGTGGAATCAGTTGTTTAGATATTTGGAATTTGGATTCTAAGTTGGAATCCAGGGCCTCATATATATCACACATAGAAAACAAGTATTCTACAGCTGAGCTGTATCTGCAGCCCAAGTTTAGGAACATCTTAAATGTCTTTTGCTAGTCTTATCATGTACTTACCTGTATCACCGGAGATCAGAGCTAAAGGAATAATGTTAAACTCATACTCAATAACCACAAAGAGGTGGGGGATCCAACGTGTCCAGATCAGAATGCAGAAGACTGGAATTTGAAAGTTAGTGATTTCCTCTTCCTCTTTTTTTTTTTCTTTTTCTTTACCTTGGTCTTTCTACATTTAATGCAATTTGAAGTCGGGGGCCTTCCACATTGCTTATGTGAGTGGAGGAGAGCGATGAATTTAGCTTATAAAAGATTTAATCAAGACACATATATGCATATGTGTCATACATATATATGTGACATGTATACATATGTCCTTATTTTATCTATCTATCTATCTAAAAGCCTGGTAACAATAACAGTGGTAACAGTGTAATGAACAGGGCAAATTTTTAATAGAGTAATGCCATAAATGAGGAATTGCAAATCATGGATTTCAATTCAAATAAGATCAAATCTTGCCTTCACTTTGCTAATGGTTGGGCTTTTATCTTCACTCTTGAAAAAGAAAAACATGTCACATCTTAATCTCTAGTACCTCAGAATATGAAATTATTATGGAAATTGGGACTTTACAGAAGTATTCAAGTTTAAGTGAGTTCTTTGGATATGCCCTATCTGACAAATTGTGTGACCTTACAGCACTACTTGGTATGGCCCCTAAAAAACAAAAATAAAATGGAAATTTAGTTAGAAAAATCTGCGAAGAGTGAAGGTGATGTGAAGACAACCTGGTAAGTACAGGTATGTGTCTGGATTGATGCATCCGGGAAGCCAACGTACTGAGAATCGCTAGCAAACACCAGAAGCTAGAAGTAGCAAAGGATTTTCTTCTAGAGGTGTCAGAGAAAGCTGTTCTTTCCCTGACACCTTGATTTCAAATGTGAGAAATTTAATCTCTGTAGCTTTTTAGACACTTGATTTTTGTCAGTTTGATACTATGCCCTAGGAAACTATTTCACACCTGTAACTGTAAATACAATTTTACTAGAAAACAGTCATATCAGTTTTCTTTTAAATTTACTCAATGGCTGAATTACATAGCTGTAATAGTAATTTTGGATAAGAAAGCCTAAATTCTTGCCTATTGGCAGAAAAATATACTAGCATACAAGAGAATATAAAAGTATAAATGAAAGATGAGGAAAATAAATCTGATTACAAATGTGTATACAAGAAGGGACAATAGGAATTTTAAGGAAGAGAAGATCTCAGAATAACTCAGAGAATTATTTGGTAGCAACAAAGTAAAATTGGTAAAGGAAATGTTCTAAGTATAAGGAACAAATTAGGCATCCTACCTAAATTTTTCTGATTAAGAGTCTTTGATAGTACAGTGACTAGTGTGCTTGCCTTGCAAGCAGTCATGCAGGGTTCAATCCCTGGTTCCCCATATGGTCCCCTGAGCACTTCCTGGAGTGATTCCTGAGCTCAGGAGACTCAGGAGTAAACCTTGAACACAGTCAAGTATGACTCATCCTCCAATTTCTGCTCACCAAAATAAGTGGTTCCAAGGAGGAGAAGAAACAAGAGATTTCTGGAATGAAATAAAGAATGAGAATAATTGCTAATATAATGGTTTATTATTATTATTATTATTATTATTATTATTATTGCTTTTTGGGTCACACTCGGCGATGCACAGGGGTTACTCCTGCCTTATGCATTTAGGAATTACTCCTGGTGGTGCTTGAGGGACCATATAGGATGCTGGGAATCGAACCCCGGTAGGCCACATGCAAGGCAAACGCCCTACCCACTGTGCTATCACTCCAGCCCAAAGATACATTATTCTTGTGCATATTAATCTCTCTGAGATTTTTCTTCAGAGAAAGCTCTGAAGAGTGAAGGAGTATTTGATCAAGACCCAGGCTAAGAGCTCTCAAGACACCTGTGACTCGTGTTAAGGCATGGATTGACCTGGTTGTTGCAACATATGCTACGAGGAAGAAAATATAGCACAAATGGTGTTTGCTAAAACTGTGTTTAATGCAATATATTTAAAATTTTACAGTTAAAGAAATAAGGTACAAGAAAAAATGGTAAAAGGATTTGTAAGATTATAACCCAAAGTGTAAGGTGAAAAACCATCAGCAAAGGTAATCAATACAAAGTGTCTTAGGGAAATATCAGCAACAGCCTATTTTTGCCCACTGTTGCAAAAATATGTTGTCTTTATTCCTAGCAACTACACTACCACAGTTATAAGAAAGACTTTTTACCAGAGATAGATTTTAGGAGTTATCACAAACTTCAAATAAAGCTATTTTCAGATCCAAACCTGTAGGAAGCACACAATGAGGAATAGATTGGAAAAGTAAAAGGATCAAAGGAGGATGTTTTAAAAGCTACCGAAGTTGTCTGTTGATAGAAGGTGGAAGCTGGGTCTACGATGGCAGGGATGGAGATAGAGATAAATAGATATATTGAAAGATATTTAATGTTTTGTAGGAAAAATTATAGCACTTGGTAATAGATTAGATTTGCAGAAAATTGTCGTGTTAAAGAAGAAGGTGTCAGAAAAAGAAAACAAGCATCCATCTTGTGGAAATTGATGGATGTTGGTGTCAGCCATTGACAAGGCAACTATAGGAAGAACCAGATTTAATATGGAGGCTTGAGATACTCTGAAGATATCTAAATCACTATGTCAAAGAGTCTGGTAGATATATAAATCTGGTGCTCAATAGAAGAGAATTGGCTGGAAAGAGAAATTTGGGAGTTATCTTCATAAAGAAAGTGATTAAATCTGTATTCACCATTGAAATTTATTCATGAGAAAATACAGAGAATAGAAAAGATGAGCAAGTTCTTGAGAAATTGATGATCAGGTAAAGAAATATAAGTATGAAAAACATTAAAAGAAGGCAATAAAAAGGGTGTATAAAGAATATAGGTGCAAATATTGAAAAAAACAATAGGTCTAGAATTGATTAAAATGCTAGGTGAATTTAGACAAAGGCAAGAACAATGACTTCTCAGTTTCTAATTTTCATGGTGAATGATTTGATTTTCAAAACAGAAAAAGAATGGGGTGTATTGAAATGTTTAAAATATGAGGTGGGTGGACTCATTAAAATACATACATCTATACGTAGTATTACAATAGTAGTTTTCTCGTGTCTAACACTTATAAGAGTGCAAGATATAACAATTTTTTTCACTTTGTAACCACTACTTAGAAAACTGTGCTTTACAAATTTGTTGAGAGTTGGGTTTTAGTTATACAATATTTAGACACCAATCCCACCATCCATGTTAACTTTCTCCCAACAGTGTTCCCATGCTCCTTCCCCTCATGCCCTGCCACCTTTGACAGTCACTTTTCAAAGTTCTGTAAGTATAATTTATATCTCATGTTTTCAGTGTTGCTTAACCTGTGTTTTGGATAGATATATTGATCCCACCTTACCCATTTAACTGAGTCCCCTGATCTTTGTCTCCCCATGACTTTCCCTTCTTTCTTCCACCCCCCTTGAATTATAGAGACACATTAAATATATAAGATAGTCTTACTATTGCTTAATTTTTAATATGAGGAAATATAGAGAGATATATTCAACAATTTTTGCAGAATCGCACTGTGTCAAAGTAGTAGGATCAAAATTTAAATATAGAAAGAAAGATGGACCAAAGAACGTTCTTTTTTAATCACTATAATAAATTACTTTAACTATATAAGTCTACAGATAGTATTAGTGATGATCTAGACATCTTAATATAAGCAGCTAATACATATCATTTTAGATGAAAAAAACACAAAAACAATTTTAAATTGATAGAATCTATTTTTCTTTTTCTGTGGATCACACCTGCCGATGATCAGGGATTATGTCTTGTTCTGTGCTCAGGAATTACTCTTGGCAGTCCTCAGGGGAACAGACAGGATGCTGGGGATCGAACTTGGGTAGGCTGCATAAAAGGCAAATGTCCTACCCTCTGTACTATCACTCCAGCCCCAGTGGCAGATTGCACTGGAAACAAAAGTGAGGATAACAATTATTGGAGGCATATAAGAAAAATACGTGCGTAATAGAGAATTAAAAATATGAATCCTCTATTAATTATAGATATTAATTAATTATAGATATTAATTACAAAGATACAAAGAACAATTACAAATTGGTGACAGGGAAGGATTACAGCAATCATACCTTAGCAGAGGAAGCGTATTTATGTTAAATGTTCATGGGTTGTGGGAATTGGGACATCTCAAATGATTTTAATAGTGCTGGTTTTGGAGTATATATATTAGGATCAAAGCTGAATAACAGGAATTAGTTGAGTGAAAGTTGGATAAGAAGTTAGCAACAATAAGTATGCTTGTATTTTTTAGACATTGTGTGTGGGGAGTAAAATAGATTTTCAGGAGTACAAAAATATCTGATAAAGATCAATTTTTAAATTTTTTTTTTACTTTTTAAAAATTTATTTTTTTTAATTAGTGAGTCACAGTGAGGGTATAGTTACAGATTCACACATTTCGTGCTTGTTTTTCCCTAATGTAATGTTTGAGAGCCCATCCCTCCACCCATGTCCATTCTCCACCACCAATGAACCCAGTATCCCTCCCAACCCCCCAATCCCAACCCCACCCCACCCCCGCCCCACCCTGCCTCTGTGGCAGGGCTTTCCTATTTTATCTCTCTCTTTCCTTTTGGGTGTTGTGGTTTGCAATAGGGGTATTGAGTGGTCATCTTTTTCAGTCTCTAGTCTACTTTCAGCACGCATCTCCCTTCCCGTGCGGGATCTCCAATCACATTTTACTTGGTGTTCCCTTCTCTATCTGGGATGACTTTCCTTCAGCATGTGAGGCCAGCTTCCAAGCTATGGAGCCAAATTCCTGGTATTATATGCTACTATTCTTGGGTATTAGTCTCCTACTCTGTTATTTTATATTCCACAGCTGTTATAAAAGATGACGTCATGAACTTTGCATATAAGTGGATCAACATGGAAAGTATCATGCTAAGTGAAATGAGCTAAAAGATCAATATTTGAAGATAAACTTAAAATTTGAACATAGTTATAGGTTTCAAGAGGAAAAAGTTGAAAGGGAACAGGATTAAACAAAGTTTTGAAAGAGAGCAAAAAACAGAGGTCTTGATGTCAAAGACACTGATGAATGAACTATATTATTATTAGATACATTTTATTTATTTTCTCTGAAGAGGAGAGGTGAATATAGTTACAACAGTTATTTATAGTTTAGAATAAAAAATTAAAGATATAATGATTTCTAGGTTTTTTGTAAAAGTAAAGTTGGGTAACTATTAAAATGACAAGAGGAGAGGTGAAACTGGGGTGATTCAAAGAAATCAAAATGTTTAGCATAGGTAAAACAACTTTTGACTTATAGACCCAACTTATAGTGTAACTGAACACATTTGATATTTTTCTGGTGCTATTTTTTTTTCTTTTTGGGTCACACCTGGCAATTCACAAGGGTTACTCCTGGCTCTGCACTCAGGAATTACTCCTGGTGGTGCTCAGGGGACCATATGGTATGCTGGAATTCGGATTTGGACCCAGGTTGGCCGAGAGAAAGGCAAATTCCATATCCTCTTTGCTATAGCTCCAGCCCCTCTGGTGTTATTTTTTGTTTTGGTTTAGTTCAAATCTATTTGTTAACATTCATTAACCTGGCATAGTTAGTAAAAAAAAAAAACTGGGACTGTATTCAGACAAGACATTAAAGGATAAAGTTTTGTTGGATAGTTGACAATAAAAAATATGGCTTATAAAAATGCAGTTTTTGTTGAAAGCTTTTGTTGCGAGTTTAGTTCAGATGACCAATTGCATTCCAATAAAAAAAAAAACAGAGGAAAGAGTAGACAAATAGATGTATTTAATTCAGATTTTTATGAAGCAATGTTGATCGTAGAAATTTCTCCATTTGTAAAATTTTTACAAATAAAACAGTATAGTTTACAGAGTAGAAAATAATGGAATTGATAGGTGGAAGTGTAGTAAAATAATGAGATATTAAGATATGTTTGCAATGCATCGGTTCTGGTCATCGACAGGAGAAAAAGCATAAGACGTTGGTAATCAGTGGGAAGAAGTAGGCAGTTAAAGTCATGAGAAAACTCATAAAAGTTTTAAAGTTTAGTACTATGATGACTTGGGGGAAGTTGCTACTACATAGGAGAAAGTATAAGATATCTATTATAATTCTGCTGAAGGAGATTCCCCTTTTCATTCAAATGATACAATAAGATATACATGATGTGATTTATCAAGTGATACTATAATGGCACCTGTAGAATACCTTTTATTCTAAAATGTTTTTCAAGTAACACACTCTTTCGGGTGTGTGTGTGTGTGTGTGTGCGTGCGTGTGTGCGTGTGTGTGTGTGCGTGCATGTGTGCGTGTGTGTGTGTGCGTGCGTGTGTGCGTGTGTGCGTGTGTGTGTGTGTGTGCGTGTGTGTGTGTGTGTGTGTGTGTGTGTGTGGCGAAAGGTTGTGGCACACCCAGCAATACTCTGAGCTTACACCTGTGCTCAGGAATCACACTCTGCAGGCTTCATGGATGGAATCAGGTGCCAGGAATAGAAAACAGGTCAGTCCTACTCACTGTACTGTCTCTCCAGACCAAGAGGCTGATTACTCAACATGAAATAAAACTGGATTATTCTTATGTAACCCTTACTCTAGGTGAGTGCAAAACCTATACACCCAGAAATTAGCGACTTTCTCAAATATACAGGATACATCGTACTAAAAAAAACCAGATGATATTTAATATGTGTAAGCCATCAAAGTGTTATCGTCTTAAAACAACTTGAGTAGGTGCTCCATCTAAAGGTGAAAAAATCATATGACATATAAGCACCTAACTCTACAAATATGCATTTCACACAAAGCTTGACTTCAGTCATATTTCTGCAGTCTTACAGCTGTTTGACCTGGAAAAAGTTTATTAATGATGAGATCCTAATTTTATCAATTTTTGAATAGGTTAATATCTACCTAACTCAGAGTTGCCGGAATTAGAAATGTTAAATCTATCAAATACATTTCCTAATATAATCAATATCTTTGAATTACAAATAACAGTCCTCTAGGTATTCACATAAATTAGATAATTCTCAGGGATTGTGTGAACACAATGATAAAATAACTAAGTGGTAACAGTAAAATATTGCTAAACCTCCTTACACTATAGGGGAATCTGTGTAGGTCCTTCAGTGTATGATGATTTCTTCCAGATAATTGCTTTCTCAGTTCACTGCCTCTAGCCCATTTTGCATTAGGAACAAGGTGTAGAACAAACCTAAAACCTATATTGAGCCAAGACTCAGAACTCTTAACTGGTTTTGGACTTATATCTCTTTATTCCAAAATTTTCCTTTTAGTCTTTTTCATTTTTTGTTCTCAATTCTGAAATGATTTTCATTCCTTAGTGGTTTTTGTTGGACAACACTGTTAGATTATGTGCTACCCAAATGGTTCTCCATTGGAATCTTGTGAATAACTTAATTTTCTTCTTTGAGCTACAGCTGTGTTAAATTTCAGACATTTTAAATACAAATGCCTATTTAGGTTCTTTTAGGAGAAAGGAGTAGTACTTTCTGTTTTAATTTTCCTCTAATGTGTCTCATTGAAGAATGAACAAAAGGAGTTATTTACCGGTAATGTCTTGCTAAAGGAGAACAACAACATCACATTTTCAATGTAATACATCAATAACGGAGATTAATAATAAACCTAAACCATTAAAATTAAGCCCTGATTAAGGTCCAAATTTCCAACTAAGCATATATTTTGTTCTAAGATAATTAAATGATAAATGCAGCAAGGCAGAGATATATTGCTCTTTTAAAGGTATTAGTATTTGTTTGTTTTTTCTTGCTTCTTTTACTCATAACTTACTAGAGAGTATAAACATATGAGAAATGGGAAGGAATATTAAGAAATTTCCCAGAAATTAGATTAATTTAATACTCAGAAAGGACAAAGACTCCAAGAGGATAGTGGGTAAACATCTCTGTAGAATATAGGCTTTCCATAGACAATGTGGTTCATACTTAAGAAATTTGGAAAATGAAATAATTATTAAGTGAGTTTTGTAATCCAATTATTTGAGCGTACATGGTACAGCAGGAAAATCAGTGCAACAAGTATTCAAGAGTATCCAGGAAGGAAGTAAAACAAGACAAAGCAAAACAAAAGGAGAAACCAGCACTTCATACTAATTATGTCAAATGATTAAAAGCAAAGATTTTCAACCAAAGACAAGATGACTCAAGAAGTTTATGGATCTTACACTAAAGTAAGTACTGCTTTACAAATACACACACACACACACGCACACACACACACACACACACTCATACCTCTCGGAGAGCCTGGCAAGCTACTGAAAGTATCCTGCCTGCATGGGTAGATTCTGACAAGCTACCCATGTCATATTCGATATGCCAAAAACTGTAATGATAGGTCTTATTCCTCTGACTCTGAAAGAGCCTCCAATCGTTGGGAAAGATGAGTAAGGAGATACTGCTAAGATCTCAGGGCTGAGAGGAATAGACGTTACTGGTGCCCGTTCGAGTAAATTGACAAACAATGAGATGACAGTAATACAGTGATACTAGATAAATACATAAAATCCCAAATCCAACACAAAAGTAAATCATAATGGAATTGTAATGCAAAACAATTTAGCAAATTTTACAGAATCCGTTTTACAAAAATGTTCTACAAAGTTGCCTAAAATGTGCTGCCATGATTACAAAATATTATGGGGGTATAATTGCATTAAATTCTGTATTATTTCTCAAGTCCTAAAACTGTATTTATTTATTTAGTTTTGGGATATCACACTTGATGGTGTTCAGGGGCATCTCCTAGCAGAGCTCAGGGGACCAATGTGATCAGAGATCAAACCATGGTAAGCAACATGTAAGGTGGATGCTTTACCCTCTGTACTAACACTCGAACTTTAAAATGTTCTTTATTTACAAACAACCTTGAACTCTGGACTTAACAATTCAGGACACTGATAATATGACCCAAGAGAAAGTTTTTCTCTCTAATAATTGGTTAACAATTTTTACTGTAACTTCTGTGTGAGAAAATAAAATTGAATTTGTGATAATGATTATTATGATGGTATCAATATGTAATGAGGAAAATCAAGGCAAGCATGAATTTAAATCTTGGCACAGGATTAACATTACATAAATATTTTAAATTAAAAAAATGGGTAACTTACATGTTATCAAACATCATTCACCTCAAAATAATATAGAGCTTTTGGTGTTTTTGTGTCATATCTAGTGGTTCCCAAGGATTACTCCCGGATGTAACTTAGAAATCACTCTTGATGGATTCAGGGGACCATATGTAGTACCAGGGGTCAAACCCAGGTTATCCTCTACAGGCAAATGATATTAAGTTTTAATTGTAGTAGTTTCAAATCAAATCACTGTATCACTGTCACTGTCATCCTGTTGCTCATCGATTTGCTCGAGCGGGCACCAGTAACATCTCCATGTGAGACTTATTGTTACTGTTTTGAGATATCTAATATGCCACAGGTAGCTTGCCAGGCTCTACCGTGTGGGCAAGATACTCTCGGTAGCTTCCCGGGCTCTCTGAGAGGAACGGAAAAATCAAACCCAGGTCAGCCACATACAAGGCAAACATTCTATTAGTTATGATTATGGCCATTAGCTACCACCAATTTTCATGGACAATTTCTGAAGATTTTATAAGTTAAACAAAGCACGAGAGAGACTAGCACTAAATTTTACACTTTTACAATCGAAACAACATCTGCACATGTATGTTCATCGCAGCACTGTTTACAATAGCCAGAATCTGGAAAAAACCCGAATGCCCCAGAACGGATGACTGGTTGAGGAAACTTTGGTACATCTATACAATGGAATACTATGCAGCTGTTAGAAAAAAGGAGGTCAAGAATTTTGTAGTTAAGTGGATGGGCATGAAAAGTTTCATGCTGAGTGAAATGAGTCAGAAAGAGAGAGACAGACATAGAAAGATTGCACTCATCTATGGTATATAGAATAACAGAGTGGGAGACTAACACCCAAGAACTGTAGAAATAAGTACCAGGAGGTTGACTCCATGGCTTCGAGGCTGGCCTCACGTTCCGGGGAAAGGTCAACTCAGAGAAGCGATCACCAACTACATTGTAGTCGAAGGCCATGTGGGGGAAGGGAGTTGCGGGCTGAATGAGGGCTAGAGACTGAGCACAGCGGCCACTCAACACCTTTATTGCAAACCACAACAGCTAATTAGAGAGAGAAAACAGAAGGGAATGCCTTGCCACAGTGGCAGGGTGGGGTGGGGGGCAGATGGGATTGGGGAGGGTGGGAGGGACACTGGGTTGACGGGTGGTGGAGAATGGGCACTGGTGAAGGGATGGGTTCCCAAACTTTGTATGAGGGAAGTATAAGCACAAAAGTGTATAAATCTGTAACTGTACCCTCACGGTGATTCTCAAATTAAAAAAAAATAAATTAAAAAAAATTAAAAATAAAATAAAATAAAATCCCACTGGAAAAAAAAAATTTTACACTTTTATTCAAACTCTACTTGTTTTAAAACCTTTGTCTTCAGAAGTCTTATTTTCCTTCTTTTTAATAAGTTTTCAAATCTAAATAGACCTTTACTAGAGATTGAATGGTGAATAACTAGAGTTTTGTCTTACAGAATCAGATGCCAATTGTATAGTCTGATTTTACAGAGAAACGCTGAGGCAGTAACCGATACTTTGATCTAAGAACATTTTTCTCCATGTGAATGCAGAATTCTGTTAGGAAAAGAAACTGTATCTAGACCTGTAAATGTGGTGTGTTTGAGAAGACCAGTCAAAACAAGTAAACAGAGAGTTAACGTAAATTATTTATTAAAACTATGTCGATCAGAAGAGGTAATTTTTCCGCTAGTGGAAATTTCTAATTTTTTCCACAAGTGGCTCACTTATGATAAAGACTAAATAAACAAACATTCTGAAGAGATATATGAATTATTAAACATATTTTCAAAAAGAAAAATGAATAAGGATTCTAATATGCTTATAAATTGCCTTAGTTCCCCTGATGTCATACATAAATAATAATGCAGATCAGAGGGCAGTGTGCAGCTATACAACTGGAACCATAGCTAGTAGATTTTCTGTAATTTTTTTTAACTTTGAAAATGAAAATAATTAAACAAAGCAAAGAAGTCTAAAATCTAAGAGGCTATGAATCATGGATTTTAAGGAGAGAGGAGAAAGGGCATGATGGGGAAAAAATTACAATGACATTAAAATCCAATGAGTTAAGATGCAACATTCATACAGCAAAAAGGGTCAAAAACTAGTCCAATGTTATTTTCTAGGGTTCTTTTATTCGATCATAACTCAAGGCGATCTTTTTAAAATTTAATAATTGCCTTTCAGGAAGTTTAAAATGTTGCAATACTACTTTCTCAAACAGATAAATTCTGAAAATGCTGTGGCTTATCACATTCTAGATTAACACACAGACCAGATTGCTGGTGGAAATAAAGAAATCCTCTGCTCCACAAAATCATTGAGGCAACTGAGGTGATGAAGGCTCTGTTATTATTGGCACATTCACTACCACTCCACTGTAAATTGAGATCAGAGAATGAGCACGGAGTCATAATAACTAAAATTTTAAAAAAAGTATTTTTACCACTTCTGTACATTTTTAATTTGCCAACAGTGTCACATGATCACACCTAGCTGCAAGATAAAATTGGAAATGTAATTTAGCACAGTTCTCAGAGGCAAAGAAGAATTTTAAAATGAACACAAATTATTAGGCCTTTCTGTTTTGATAGGCTCATCCCAAATTTCAGAGAATATATGAATCAGTCATATACTTTGGTAAAATATACATCATGGTTCACTAGGTTTAAAGTGGGGCTGACTGCAATTTCTAATAGGGTCTCAGGTGATGCTGAAGATATCATTTTAGAAAATTTCAGAAGCAAAGCAACGGCCAATCTAGATACTACGTAAAACAAATCTCAAACTAAAAAAAGCATAAACTCAATGGGATTAAAGTTGAAATGCTCTAAGTCATCTTGCTATTAATTTTGCTTTCCTTTTGTGTTTTCATTGCTGTTTTAAATGCTACACAGTTCCTCTCCAAACCCACAGATACCGGAGTTTTCTGAAATAATATCTGCAAAATGTCATAACCTCGTGGAAAGAGGTATTAAACCTATACTAGGTGTTACTTGTTTGTCATTGATGAGAAGTAAAGATGTTCTGTTTTGGAAGATGTCGGGGTCCTGGCCAGTCTACCCCGGCACACTGGAGTGTAAGCCCCGAAGTCACAGGACTTACTCCCTATGGGAGAGGGAAGGGGAGAAGCCTCTGCCCTGGCCGTCTGCTCGCCACAGGATTCCTACTGCCAACAGAGAAAGCGACCGAGAAGGTCACCGAGCACAGCGGGGGAGCCTGGTGCTCAAGCAGACTCGTTTATTGACTCTTACACAGGGGTTTTTATGCACACAACCTGGAGTGAGGGGGGCATTCCACGCATGTACGTGAGCTCAGTACAGATGCCAGTTAATGGTTTGTATTCCCCAATCTCAGGAGGGGGTTAACAAGCTCAGGTAAATGTTAACTGTCACACCCTTCATCCCATTGTCTCCTCAACCAGAGTGCCGGTGTGTGGAATGCTCCAGTGTGTGGAATGCAGGGCCCCTGGGCCCCTGTAAACAGGGCGGGCTCTTGCTTTCAGGGGATTTAGTCAAAGTCTCGGGCCAGCTACTGAGACCTCAACAGGAAGACATTCTCTGCAACCCTCTAAATCTATAGAAACTTGTGCGTGGAAGGGCAGCCTTTCCTTCCCATACTGCATGAAACCTTTATGTCTATTGTTTCAATTATTTCATTTTGGCATTTTCTACTAATCTAGGCAACAATTATATACATATAATTATCTAGAAATACGATGTTCTTTCTGCTGATTCCATAGTCTACTATTAATATAACACTATTAAATTCTTACACATCTGCTATTAATATAACAGTAAAAATAAAGAGTTAAATTAGTTATAAATATAAGAAATGTCAAATGTGAAATTCTGAATAATAGTATCAACCATGCAATAATTTTTGTCCTGAAAAATGAAAGAACAATTTCAAAGTATAAATATTATCTATTGTCAGCATATAGCATTCATTTAAAATTAAAAATAATCAAAACATATTTTTGGAGTGTTGGGAAGATAACTCTAAGAGTTAGAGATGTCTGGCATATAAAAGGCCTGAGTTTTATCCCTGGCAGTACATGGTCTCCCAAGCACAGCTGGTGTAGTCGACTTACTGTAACACGCTCCAGCTGAACATCTCTGGAAGTGGTCTTTGGACCAAGCACTGCTAGAAGATCCCCCAATATGTATTTATTCTTTTATATTTTAAATAAATACGGTATTTTAGGAGTGCATTATCAGAATTATTCAAGAAAACCAATTTTCTTCTAATATATACAAAATTGTTTCTATGTTTTGAAAGCCAAACATTTTAACCATGGTCATTACAGTAATAGCAATAATGCAATATATTACAGTGAAAATTTTAATGCATAGTACAACTCTTTTTTTTTTTTTTGCTTTTTGGGTCACACCCAGCGATGCTCAGGGATCACTCCTGGCTCTGCACTCAGGAATTACCCCTGGCCGTGCTCAGAGACCATATGGGATGCTGGGAATCAAACCCGGGTCAGCCTGCGTGCAAGGCAAACGCCCTACCCGCTGTGCTATCACTCCAGCCCCCATAGTACAACTCTTAAGCTAGGTACAACTATACTATTTTATTCTCAATGATAAGAAACAGATCATTTAGAGTTCTTCAATATCAATTTTAAGTGCTAGAAGAGAGAACTAACTTGGTTTCCTGATTCCTAGCACAAAACTATTTTAAACACTTCTATCAAATAATATTTGATTTAAAATTCTCTTGTTAGTTAGATAAGGTTTCTTTCATTAAATATACCAATATAGGTTCAGCATTTCACAAATAATCTGAGAACAGGAAAGCAATTAATTAATAGAGTTAAAATTCCTCCACTCTAATCTTCCCTACCAGCCAAATTGCTAATTTTATTCTGCTCCATAGAGATATGTGTTGCTAATGCATATCACATAGATGTGTATATATGCAAATATCTTTAATTAAATTCTCGCTAGAAACCCCATATAGACACAACATGAATTGTATAGGTAATATGATATGTTCATGATACTGACTGAGATCCTGCTAATTATTTTGAACTGTGAAAAACTTTTTACTTAGATCATTTTAAAAGGCATTTCTTTGAAAAGACTATATTATATTTTTCTGATACCACAAATATAAATTTATGGATAATACATGTGAGTATTCCCTTGTCTATGCAGGAACACCTCTTATTTCAGCATGTGTATATATATATATATATATATATATATACACACACACATATATATAAAAGACAATGCAGCATGTGAATTCCCTTAGTCACTCTTCTCTCTTGCTATTCCTTGCTGCTAAAAGGTAGCAGATGTTGTGCTCATTGTCCAAATTACACCAGTAACTGTATGTAGTGCTGTTTAGAGTGCAGTCACAATACATTCAAATCCCATCCAAATGCCTCCTAAAAGTGTTGGTTTGACCCCTAATTAGTTGGTGCATGTCCATAAGCCGCCGGGCGAGGCTGTAGGAGTTGCAGAGTTGCATTGTTCTTTCAGAGTGAGCCTTTTCCCTACCTTCTCAGTAGACAGATGAGTCTCTTATCAGAAGGAGCAGATGGCAGCGTAAGGCTGTTTGAAATTGCAGGCATGCACTTGGAGAACAGCTCCTAGAATTTTTTGTTGGAGTGTGTTACATAGGACGACAATTGGTGTTAGATGCCTAGGGAAAAACTTCTGAGTTTTGGCACAAAGATGTTTCTAGGGTTTTGTTTTAATAGTTTGGCACTACTGGGGTAAAATAAATGTAACAACATATTGACCCTTGATATTTAGAGATATGGAATAACATTCTCCTAAGAATTTAAGAGTTCTGGAACTTGAAGACTGTCACCCTAAAATAACATTAATGATATATATTTTTTACAGCTTAGAAGTGTTTTCATTCATTCAGAATATCATATAATTCTCAGGACTAATGAAGGATTTTAGAATTCTCTTTTACAGATAAACTGAGGTCATTTTTACAAAAAAATAAAAGAGGTATTGTAGTTCATTCCGGGACACATGATTAACAAATAGCAAATCCACCAATGTACCAGTCAAGATATGAATAATACAGGGAGTTCAGTGTGTTTGTGGGTAATTATTATGTGTCAATCATTTTGGCAGCTACTATAAGTACTCATCTTATTTGTCACAAAATTATTAAAGGAAGGAATTGTTATCTCCTTTGTACATGAGGTCGTTGTGTGCATAGCATGTCCAAAGGTGTTATTCCTGGAAGCGCTAGACATGTTTCAAGCCTGTCTGGTTAACTGCAACTTCCAAACTCTTCATACAATAAGATTTAAAGTGACAAGTTAAAATGGACTTTAGGCAAGTCTTACCTGTCCATCCTGATAAAATCAATAATTTGGCTTCTTAGTTTTTAATCAACGAATGATACATGATTTATTACAGATATTATGACATGACTACAAAATATAAGCTTTTCTGTAAGGTGTGAACAGATAGATACCTGTACTCTTGTGTGATATTTTAATTGATATATGAGATCATTCTGCTTGCACAACTAATCATAAGAACATAAAACACACAAACACTATTTTCTTATTCAAAATTCTTATTCTGAATTCAGATAATGTTCCATTATCCCTTGGGAATAACAAATCAAAAGTAATTTTTTCCACAACAACTATGTTGTCATTAATGTAAGTGTTATAGTTTTAATAACAGACAATAACAACAAAAGTTCTGCTCTATTGAGGAATATAGATGATCAGATCATAATGTAAATGTTTACAATTTGAGAAAACATGGTATAAAACATATTTAAAATTCTGATTTTAAATTTTATAGACATGAAGAACTTAAGAATTTGCTCTAGAGGGAAGCAATAACTTCTCTGGCGTGACATGGAAAATTTTATATAAGTGAAATTTCTGTCCAAGTAAATAATTCCTTGTATGGTCTACTTTTTAAAATTTATGTGGTCAAATTTCAAATTTTGATGTAGATATTTGGTACAGTTAGGAGCAGAGTATAGAAACTTTAACATTTGATGATTGTTTGATTCTATTTTTACTTCATATCAAATTCAGAAGCTATTTAGCTGTGCATGGCTGATTAGCTGCACACAAATGGTCCCAGATTGTTAAGGATTTTCAACTGACATTCCTCCTCCTCTCTTGTTTTACTTCCTATTTAAAATATCTCTTCTCTCTATTTCTTGTTTATTTTATGATTATAAATCAGGGTGCTAATTTTCACCAGTGTTCTTACTGCTATCTTTTACTGAGTTTATTATAAATCTTGGATTTGAGAGAACCACAATAGAAATGGAGGTGGAGGGTCTTGGACAGGTTGGTGTGGGGAGGTGCAGTATTCGTGTACATCAAAACCAGATCCACTGACAGTATTGCAACCGTGTTACCTAAACGATAATACTTCTAATTTTAAGTGTAAAAGAAAATAGGGCCAGAAGGATCACTAAAGGCATTTGCCATGCATGTATATGATGTGGGTTTTATCCCTGGCATCCCATATGGTACCCTCACCCAAAACTAGAATGATTCCTGATGGAATGATTTCTGAGCACTGCAGGGTATGCCCCCAAACCAAACTAAATCAAACAAAATACCGAAAGAATAAAATAAAGTAAAAAATAAAGGAAACAAAAATATTTACAAAAGTGAGTTCCAAAAATATACACATTAATAGTACACAAACATTACTTCATAGATATTTGTGTCATCAGATAATAGGGTGACTGTCACTATAGCACTGTCACTGTCATCCTGTTGTTCATCAATTTGCTCAAGCGAGCATCAGTAATGTCTTCATTGTGAGACTTGTTGTTACTGTTATTGGCATATTGAATACACCATGGGTAGGTTGCCAGGCTCTACCATGTAGGCAGAATACTTTCAGTAGCTTGCTGGGTTCTCCAGAGGGACAGAGGAATCGAACCTGGGTTGGCTGCATGCAAGGCAAATGCCCTACCCTCTGTGCTATCTCTCCAGTCCAGGGTGACTTACTTCTAAAATTTATTTACATTTCTTGAGGTTGCCAGTGAATTGAGATATTCATGAATCAATGGATTCTGATTCCTAGACACACTGTTTTTGACACAGTGGCCAGAAAACTTGTGTGAATTCTGCTCATTTCAACTTTATATACCCACCATAGAATGTTACTTCTAACATCTTTATATTCAGACTATGACATATATTCTTGATAAAGGCACCTAATAACCCAATTCTCAAAAGACATGTTTCTTCCTTAACCTACATGACTAATGTGATTTTTAGTCAAAATCTTCTCTATACCCCAGGAATATTAAACTTTATTCAAACAAAATATGCTGTGAAGGTAGAGGAAACCAATCTTGTATGCAAATCTTTTGCTCTTATTAAAACCAGAAACCCACCACCATAATTCTTTCTTTCATAGATAAGACCTTCCTTTATAAAGTTCTAAAATATGACCATGAAATACCATGAATAATAGAAAAACAAGTTGAGGTCTTAAAATAAAAAAAAGAATTGAGTTTTCTAAGGTAACAGGAAAGAACTGACAATGAATATCTTGGATTTTAATAGTTTGGTTTTTAGCATAATATGCATAGAATGCAATAAAAACCATCAAAAGGTAAAGGCATTTATAAATTCATACATGGTGGCATAAGGAATTAAATGAATTACCTTAAGAGTATATACGAAGAACAAGAGAGAGCTTGGTTGTGAACTTCATACTTCAGTCCCTAGCCTAGGTCTGTTTTATTTATTTATTTTTTTGCTTTTTGGGTAACACCGGTCTTTGCACAGGGGTTATCTCCTGACTCTGCATTCAGGAATAATGCCTGGTGGTGCTTGGGGGGTTATGTGGGATGCTGGGAGTCGAACCTGGTTCGGCTGCATGCAATGCAAATGCCCTACTCGCTGTGCTATCGCTCCAGCCCCTAGGTCTGTTTTATATCATATTGGGGTAGATTGCTCTACTGTCAAGCAATTTTAATAAAATGTTGTTATGTTTTTAAAGATTTGTTGAATACTTATATGCGTTATATAATGGTAGCACTGTAGCATTGTCATCCCATTGTTCATCAATTTGCTCGAGCGGGCAGCAGTAATGTCTCCATTGTGAGACTTGTTTGTTACTGTTTTTGGCATGTTGAATATGCCACAGGTCGTTTACCAGGCTTTGCCCTGTGGGCGAGGTACTTGCCATAGCTTGCTGGTCTCTATATTTTATTCTTTCCCAGTTTGAGACAACCTGACTAACCAGTAATTATTTTCCATAAATAGCTCATTGTTTTTACAGAGCCAATATGATTGTGTGTTCAAAAAACATGGACGTGCACTGTGTGTGTTTGGTGGCCATAAGCCACCTCCCTACCCCAGCTAGCCACTACCAACAGATGCATGAGGGAGGGCTGGCTGGTGAACAATCACCATTTATTCCTATTCCAGTGCTATTCTAGTCTCACTCCGATGTATTCCCTTCTCACAGTAAGTCCCACTCCAGTTTCCCTCTGCCCGTCATTCCAAACTCCTGGCATTCATCTCATAGCCTTCATTCATGAGACCATCCCTTGGAGTTGGGGGTAGCAAATATACATTAATGTGGTTGCACCATTAACAGATGTAAAGCCCTTCCCTCAGGGGAAGCAAGGAACTAAGGGCAACGGAGGCTTAAGTTGAGTAAATATAATGGGTGTCCAGGAATAAATATTACTCAGAGTCAAATAACTCTCAAGTTACAAAAGTAAAGCATTAACTCTCTTCCTGTGTCTAAACAAAAAGGGCATTGCTCTAAAATAAACCATGCAAAGAACATAAGGGAAATAGAGAAAGAATATTTCACTTACACGTACAAAATCCAGATTCCTTAGAAGAATTTGAATTGGGGGATATAGTGATTAAGATAGGGGAATCAGAGCACAGAGAAGAAGTTAAAGATAAACACAAGAATGGGAGTGCTTTGGGAGCACTGTGATGGGTGGAACTCATGTTATCCAACAATGATCACAATAAGTATAATAAGAGAGCATCTATTCTAAATCATAATAGATGCTTTCTTTGGACAGTACAAACAGTCTGCTATATACAGCATCAATCAATTTAGCGGCTAGACTCAGGCAGTATACTTTTGTCATCTAGCCACCCAGAATGTTTCCATATTAGTGTCTCTCCTAACTACCTAGGTTTTCTCTTAGATGATTTGATTTTATAATTCAGTGATTCTTGAAAGGCAAAACTATCTTTTAATCTTAGATTTATTGCTAACTGATAAATAAACTTTAATCTAGATACATGAAATAATGCCATATTATATATGAAGAAAAGATCTTACATTTGGTACTATTGTAAGAAATCCACAGCATATTTTTTTTTCAGTGCCTACTGTTATAATACCTTATAATTTCTTTCGCTTGCATTTTACTTTGCCCTGATATTTAAAATTGTTGCCTTAGCAATTTTAGTTGGTTGGTATTTTTCTTTAGCATTTTGTAACTTTTAGATTATTCTCTATATTTTCTCCTAAATATCCCCCTAGAGTGTCTTCTTATTTTGTTTTCTCATGTTATTTTTTGGTTTTGAGGTCACACCAGCTGCATCCAGAGTTTATTCATGTCTCTGAACTCAGGGGTCACTCAGAGATCACTCCTGGTGGGCTTGGGGACCGTACAAAGTGCTGGGTATCTAAATACTGGAAGTGGCATGTAAGGCACATGCCTTACTTGCTAAACTATCTCTGACCCCTATAATCATATTTTGCTGCATCTTCTTTATTTTGAATATATTTAAACAATATGAATTTGTACTCATTAGCTAAAATATGATGTATATCTCTATTCATATTTGTTTATTTGAAATTAATAGATATTAGTGCAATTTTATAGGCTAAGCTAAAAAGCAGTTTAGGAGACATGGGAATCTCTTTCATAAACCTTCCCAATTCTCGAGTCCACAATTTCATTATAATCCATAGACCTGCATTGACAAACCCTTATCATGTAAAGTTCATAATGTTCATTAAGGTCTATTCTTGGTGGTGCACATTCAATGGCTTTGATAAAAAGCATAAAAAAAAACCTAGATTCTTCATTATAGTGACATGCTGAATGATTTTAATGTTGGTGAATTCTCTGAGTTCTGTTTATTTTCCTCTTTTTCCATGAAACCCTGGTCTTCCTTCCTTCCTTCCTTCCTTCCTTCCTTCCTTCCTTCCTTCCTTCCTTCCTTCCTTCCTTCCTTCCTTCCTTCCTTCCTTCCTTCCTTCCTCTTTCTTTCTCTCTTTCCTTCTCTCTCTCTTTCTCTCTCTTTCTTTCTTTCTTTCTTTCTTTCTTTCTTTCTTTCTTTCTTTCTTTCTTTCTTTCTTTCTTTCTTTCTTTCTTTCTTTCTTTCTTTCTTTCTTTCTTTCTTTTCTTTCTTTCTCTCTTTCTTTTTCTTTCTCTCCTTCCTTCCTTCCTTCCTTCCTTCCTTCCTTCCTTCCTTCCTTCCTTCCTTCCTTCCTTCCTTCCTTCCTTCCTTCCTTCCTTCCTTCCTTCCTTCCTTCCTTCCTTCCTTCCTTCCTTCCTCCCTCCCTCCCTCCCTCCCTCCCTCCCTCCCTTCCTTTTCTTTTTTTCTTTCCTTATTTTGTGGTGGGGTGTGGATGAGAGGAGGACAAACCCAGGAGTGCTCAGGGCTTATGCTGGCTTTGTGGCTTTATGATCAGGATAAGTAACTCCTGTTGAGCTTGGGGCCATATTGGGTTCTGGAAGTCAAAACTGAATTTGTGGTGTGCAAGATAAACACCCCATCTCTCCAGACATAAATCCTGATCCTTTTGCAGTGTTCAGGTTTTGCATTTTTTCAGAAAATTTATAGTTTATGTAAAATGTATCCTTCTGAAATTGACTTCTTTATTTGATGATATTTGCAGTTATAGTTACACTGGCCGTAGCTCCATAAAACGGGGAAACAAAAAAAGGAGGTAAAAACCCTGGGACTGGTATAGTACAGTGGCTGCCCCAGGGGCTGTCTTCAGCACTCCATGTAGTGCTCTGAGCCATGGCAGGAATGATCCCTAAGTATAGAGTAAGGAATCCTGAGCACCTAAAAAAGAGAGAGATAAAACTGCATTACTTTTTTTACGAAGTTTTAAATATTAGAGATATTAGAGAGCATGAGAAATGATTCTTTGTCACCATGACTGGACAGTCATTCTATTTTGTTCCTACCTAAATGATATTAACATAATGAAATGTTAATATTAGAAATTAACATAATTTACTAGCTATAGAGAATATGGTAGAATTTTTTTATCCCAACACATTCACAAAACTGCATTGAATAGCACTCTTCAAATGCTGGTTTGATCACATTATAAAGACTGCATTTTGAAGGTTTCAGTATCCAATTCTAAATTAAATTTCTGTGTCATTTTATATGTTTTGACCAGGGAATCTAATAATGATTATGTTCCTAAATCAAAACTGTATAATATCTATGTCCCTAGACAATATTTCATGTGATTTTGATAGGTAGGCATTTAAACCTAGTCTTGGATTAATCTGAGGATTTTTCTTGTGCTCTAGCTATCATCTGAAGGAATTCTGGTGAGAAGATAAACTACCAAAACCAAATGGATGAGAGTGAATGATAAGTATAACAGCCAGAAATCTTTATTCTTTATCAGTAAAATATTATTGTGGTAGTTGTGCTTTTTTTTTTAACATTGCCGTTTTTGCACTTTCAAGTTTGTTGTTAAAGCAGTGTATTTTGCTTGTTTTTTTCAGTGCACTTCTTCGATATATTTTGTTCTTAAATTTATAAATTTCTATTTTTCAGGAGTGATTTAGTGACCTTACCATGTGACATTCATGGGGTACAAACTGCAAATATAAAGGAGATCAAAATAGATTCAATGCTGAATTTTTCTTCTTATATTTACAGATCAGTGGGTCTTATCAGGAAGAACATTTCTAGCTCATAAATCTCAATACATGAGAACTATTTTCATTCTATAAGTATGATAAATTATTTCATTTTTCATCTTATATTTTCGAGAAAATACCAAATACTTCTGTACTCAGCTCACTTCAATATCACAAAATCTATAAACCTCTTCCTTTTGAACAAATTCAATGACAGATCAGTTTTAATGATATTTTATGTGTAAGATTCCATGTATATTTTCTTCTCATTTTAATTCAATCATATGATATCAAGTTACTTATACTTTAATAATAAATGAAAAGTACTGGCAAAACAACAGTGAGACACTTGTTAAAGGTCACACAAATAATATTCTTTACTCCAATCCAAGATCCCAATAAGTAAAACGAATCATTCTGTGACTCTTTTTGTATACTTCAGTAAGAGTGCCTAGCAAATAGGTATTATTTGTTCAATCAAGAAATAAATGGAAGTATAAGAAGCTCAAAACTATTTTTCATTGAAAGTGCTGAGGATGGAATATATTTATTTCCTAACATGATTCTTTTATTTTGCAATAGGCCAATCTTTTGCTTTACTTGGCTTTTTTCCCTTATGTATTACTTTGTTTATTTTTTTAACTAGCACACTTTTTTCCCCCTATATGTCAGAATTTTCTTAATATGACCATAAAATATATGACCTATTCTCATCCCCATAAGCCATATTGGTTAGGTATTATGTTTAGTCTATGGCATCTTGTAGAAACTGTTTTCTTATTTTTTATTAGACATATATACCAAATAAATTTAAAATAAAGGTGAGGAATACACTTATCTAAATTTTAAGTTTTCACTTACTATGAAATGGATACTGAAATGCACAAAACCAATTTTTGAATATTTAGAAGAACTATAAATTGGTCACTTTTTACATCACTACAAATCCAAATATTTTTAATTAATTTTAGAGAGGTTATTATTTTTATGTGAATTATCAGGATTTATTGGAAATCCAGGGTAATTTAAAACTGTTACTTTGTTTGTATAGGCTAGATATCATCTAATTATTCAGAGAACAGGAAAAGATTATCTGTTAAAATGGATACCCGATTAAGTATGACTACTACCTCTTGTACTGATGACAGGAGTAGTAAATTTGGAGTTAAGGACCAAAAATGGCTGGAAAATGTTTAACAGGAATCCTATAATTGTCATTGCAAAATCAAAATTGTTTGATGTCTTAAAAGCATCAAATATTTTTTAAATTCGCATACTTTTATGTTTATTTTTAATTTAACATTTTTAATTTAACAAATGTATCTGCATTTTAAGTTTAAAGGGCCTGATGGAAATAAAAGTTAAAATGAAAAAAAGTAAATGCTTCCCTAAACCTTATGGAATTACCCACCTTGTTCCTGAAAACCCTGGAGCACCCATGAGAGGCAGACAGGTCAAATAGCCACCAAACCACGGCTCTGGCAGCAGCACCCACTCCCCAACAATGCAGTTATGCCCAAGAATCAACTGCACCACCTCACAAATATTCTCTCCAGAGACACAAATATCCTCTGCAGAGACACCAATCTCTGTATTGTTTCAGGTATTAGCTCCTGGGCTGAAAACTCTGGTGTTTTTTCCAGAGTTTTGGGGTTTTGGGGTGGCTTTCCTCTCTCTCAACCCCTCTGTACTTCTGGAAGCCTCAACAACCCTGCCCACCTCTCACATCTGCCACCACGTCAACTCACTCACAGGTCCTGCTCCACCAAATCCCCACTTAATGTCTTAGGAGATGCCCCTCAAGCAGCTAAACCATAAGGAATTGCGCCCATACCATAGTTTTGGAAGTGTCTGGACACTTCCTGAAGCGACAAAAAAACTCAATAAAATCTTTGACAAGGACTTACCAACCCTGAAATCAGACACAACAATGTTCACATACATTTATTTTCCAGATTTATTGATTTTAATATTGCAACTTTGCTATCTAATCAATTTTAATCCTAGAATTGTATCAATAGTTACTGTTTTTTATATTAAATAAAATACAAAAAGAAATAGATAAATATTCTTTAAAAATAAGTGCTTGATTTAAGTGAGTTGTCTATGCCCAGAAATGTTCATGTATATGTTTAGCTGCATTAACTATGATATGTGTGTAGACATATATATATATATATATATATATATATATATGTGTGTGTGTGTGGGTATTCAATATGCTTCTTTTATTCACTTCTCAAATAATTTCAGGCCTTAATTTTTTATTTGCCTAGGCTAGCTTAGAAAAATCCATATTGTCTTTTCTCATTAAAAAATAGAAAAAATGAGAATGATCCTTTTTTCAGAACATTTTTTTTCTCATGCTCTTGTGCTTTGAAAATAATCAGGAGATATGTATAACCAATAAAGTGAAAACCATGTAACTATGAAGATTTTTCTAACAAGCATTTTGGACGGATATGAAAGCTTTAGGGTGTGATTTATAGATCATTTTTAGGATAATGGTGAAGTTGAGTCTGCAATATCTCTCTTAGGAGAATTTGGGAAGACTAATTAGAGAGAGTTAGAGTGTCATTTGTCTGAAATTGCCTAAGGTCAGCTACAAATAAACAGTGATCCATGCTAGCTAGGTGGATTCTAACTTGGAACTAGTTTCGGATGTGCAACAGCAACTCACTGTACGATATGTAGCAGGAATAATTATGTGGACTGAATTCTCAGACTAGACTCTATTATCACAGTGAATCAGGACAATGGTCTATCTCAGGCTGCAGAGTTTCTGATCATGAATCTTTGAGGTAACTGAATTACAAAAATAGTATCCGTATAATAAGAAGCAGGCTGAAAAGCCAGTTGTATATTACTTTGTGGGGAAAGCAGTTGTTGAAATTTACATCTCAGCCACCTGATATTGTGCAGTCAATAATAGAAGATTTCCTCCAAAATTTTGTTTATCAGGGTCAGCCTCAGAAATCTAATCGAGTAGCTTGCCAGTGATTTAACCTGGAAGGGCCTGTTTTCCATGGCTTTTTGCACAGAGAATTGAATTTATGGACTCTTCACGCGGCAGTGGCTATTACATGCAAGGTGCCAATGACTACTTGATTATCTCGGAAGGACCTCAAAGCTAGTTGGGCATGAAATAGAGGACCTCTTCAAATGAAAAGGATCAGAATATTCAACACAGTTTATAAAGTGTGACAATTCTATTATGTAAGTTTGAACAGCAGCCACTGTTGGAAAAAATCTTCATGAGAATATCCAAGAGAAAAATAACTTGGCAGGGCTAGGGACCATGAAAAAATATAGGCTTCATTACTGGTGGGAGAACAGTGTTTGGAGATTTTCTATCTAGAGAGACTGAATTACGCTCCATAGAATATAGAACTAGATTCTGGTAATGTAAAACTATTATGACATAGATAATATTTGTAATGGCTGACTCTAGATTTAATATGAAAAAAAATTTCCATGATTAGGTTTTGAAATTATTGACAGTATCGAGGCAAGTCTAAGTAGAGCTCATAATGACCTTTACTTTTTATGATAGATAGAGATCATGTATAACTGTGTGCAAGAACAAAGGACAGGTTAGCAATTTATCAATGCATTCTTTCCTCAGGGAGGATTTTCTTTTCATGAACTTTTTAATTTTAGAGTAGCTTCAAATTACAGAATTAACAGGAAAAATGTTATTAGATACGATACATAGGAACAATTCCATAAGACTCGTTTCTCCTACTATGAATATACCAAAACTTAAAAATATGTCTCCTATAATGAATAATGAATAATTATATCATTATAATTATAGTTTATACTTTAATATTATTGTATGTACATCATGTTCATTTAATTTACATGATTCTATCCAGGGTAATTAGTAACACTTATTTGTTGTCTCAGATTCCTTTTGATTGTACAGTGTCTCAGATTTTTCTTGTTTTCATAACTTTGAAAACTTTGCAGAGTACTGGTTAGGTAGTTTTAGAATCTGCTTAAATTGAGATTTGTCTGTTATTTTCACATGATTAGACTAGGATGATAAATTCCTAGGAGAAGTTCACAGAGGCAAATTGACATTTTCTTTCTATCTTATCAAGGAAACATGTTAACTATCAGTATGACTATTATTCATCATCAGACTTGAGGTAGTGTTTATCAGTTTTTTTTTCCACTGTGAAATGTGCTTTTCCTCACTTTCTATATTTTTTGAAAGGAATTCACTATATATGACCTACATTTAAAAACTAGGAGGCGCTGGAGTGATAGTACATAGGGGAGAGTGTTTGCCTTGCATGTGGCATACCCAGGTTTGATCCCAGGCATTCGCTTTCCATATGGTCCCCTGAGTAACACCAGGAGTGATTCCAGAGGGTATGGTCAAGAGTCATCCTGAGCATTACCAGGTGTGACCCAAAAAGGAAAAAAAAACCCTAATAAATAAAGAAGAGGAGTGAGGCTTAACCTCATTAAAAGCAGAGCATCTAAGAGGAGAGAGAGAGAGAGAGAGAGAGAGAGAGAGAGAGAGAGAGAGAGAGAGAGAAAGAGAAAGAGAGAGAGAGAGAGAAAGGGACAGATAGACAGACTACAGAGGTTAAAGTGCTTCCCTTGTGTGTGTGTCTTACCCCAGCACAATACTCAGAACTACATGTGGTCCCATGAGCATTGACAGGAATGACTCCTGATCACAGAGTCAGGAATAAGTCCCAGAGCACCACAGGGAGTGCACCTCAGGAAGTGACCCACCCCCCTCCAAAATAAAGCAAAACATCTAAAAGTGATTATTTGGAATTCTTCTGCTTTAACTATTTTTCCCCTTTCCTCCATTGGTTTCTTTATGCTATCATTTATTCCTAGTGGAACTGAAACTTTTATATTGAGTGTTAAAATTTCATACAATTATATTTAGTTTGTTTTAAGTTTTCCATAGTGAACTCTGGCTCAATATAAACCCAATTTTGGACAATGAGTCTTATAGTCATTTGAGAAAATAAAATTGAACTTGGCCAATGTAGAACTATTATTCAAAAATTCAAAGTTCAAGTCCATTGTGCATAATTTGAAATGCTTCCATATTGGCAACTTATACACTCTTTGCTGACCTACTTGGAAAAGAAAGATTCTGATCTTTAAAAGAAGGAAAATATTCCACCACCTTCTATTTTTTTTTTATTTTTTTTTTAAATTTTTTTTTTTTACAGTTACAGATTTACACATCCTCGTGCTCACGTTTCTCCCCTACAGAGTTTGATAACCCATCCCTTCACCAGTGCCCACTCTCCACCACCAGCAAACCCAACATCCCACCCCCCCTTCCCAGTCCCGTCTCCCCCCACCCCACCCTGCCACTATGGCAGGGAATTCCCTCCTGTTCTCTCTCTCTGGTTAGGTGTTGTGGTTTGCAACAAAGGTGTTGAGTGGCCATTGCGTTCAGTCTCTAGTCTATATTTGGCCCGCATCATCTTTCCCCCACATGACCAACAACCACATTTTACTTGCTGTTCCCTTCTCTGAGTTGCCCAGAGTGAGAGAACAGCCTCCAAGCCATGGTGACAACCTCCTGGTACTTATTTCTACTATTCTTGGGTGTTCGTCTTATAGTCTATTATTCTATATTCCACAGATGAGTGCAATCTTTCTATGTCTGTCTCTCTCTTTCTGACTCACTTCACTTAGCATGATACTTTCCATGTAGATCCACTTATATGCAAACGTCATGACCTCATTTTTTCTAACAGCTGCATAGTATTCCATTGTATATATGTACCAGAGTTTCTTCAACCAGTCATCTGTTCTAGGGCACTCGGGTTTTTTCCAGATTCTGGCTATTGTAAACAGTGCTGCGGTGAACATATAAGTGCATATGTCACTTCGACTATACTTTTTGGCTTTTCTGGGATATATTCCCAGCAGTGGTACCGCTGGGTCAAATGGGAGCTCAACCTCAAGTTTTTTGAGAGTCGTCCATACTGTTTTCCAAAAGGGCTGAACCAGCCGGCATTCCCACCAGCAGTGTAGAAGGGTCCCTTTCTCCCCACATCCTCTCCAACAGCGGTTGCTTTTGTTCTTTTGGATTCCACCACCTTCTAATATGACTGCACCAAAAGCAAAACAGTCATGTAGGTTGTTCCTTGAAATCCTTAGGAAAGATTTTACAAAGTACTTTACTGGTATATTCTAGTATTGTGTAATACCCTATGTTAAGAAATTAGGATAATTTAAGTATAAACTAATGCTGAGGTATTTGAATTCTAGTTGTGAGACTTTATGAAGTTGTCCTGATACCAGAGAAATCTAATACATCCATAGACTGGATTCTCCATATGTAAGATAAGGATAATTACCTTTTCAGTAAAACGCTGAATGGACACACTAGGGAATTTGTAAGAAAATATTTTAGATTTTATAGCAAAGAAAGTCCACAAGCTATATTACAGGGCTCAGTTGTCATGCCCTAGTTGATCCATAGTTTTCAATTTTCAAACCCTCCTGGACAGGGCTTCAGGAATAAAAAAAATAGTAGGCACAATGACTTCTTTTCCTTGAGGATCTTCCATGCATTTTTTTCTAACACAAACATTTTTTATATAGTTTTATGAAAATTCCTTTCTACATTTTCACCCATATCTCTGAGTGAATCTAGAGTATTCCCCATGGCAAACAGAGCTCACTACTTTAATACTTCTGCTGAAAGAATGACCTAGTTGTAAATGATCAACCTTTGTTCTTGCTAGTCTGAAATTCTGACTCAATACCACACACACACACAAAATTTAAGGAAAGGCAGAGAAGTTGACTCTAATTTTTGCAACTTCATCTTTGTACTTATCATCTAGTCATTCAGCATTTTTTTGGATAATGCTATGGGGTAATGCTATGTGCAAAAGCAGGTACAATAGACTTGAGCCTAAATCAGAATAGAATTGTGGTTTCACGTCAAAAAGCAAGCTGTCAGAACACATTGGATTAACATGTCATAAATTGTCACTTCACAGATATTTTTGGCCGCTTAAAATCACCTGATTTAAAGAAACCTTTATAGAAATATCTGATAAATATTCTATGAGAAATGATTTTTCAGTAAGAAACACTAAAAAAGGAATTTTGAAGATATAGGCATCTTTGAACTGAGCCAATAAGGGGAGTAAATCTCTTAGTGATTAATATCTGAGAAGAAACTAAAGATTTTTCATTATGGGTTAACCATATATTTATTTTTGGAGATTATCTGTAAGAGAATCTATAACTGTGCTTTTGTCTGTTATTTTTTGAAGTGTTAAACTGGTATTAGATACTTTTCACATAATTCATCATACTTTCTACAAGTTCTATTCAAAATACGCAGTTTGTCTCAAACATTTTGTCAAATACAACTTCTGCCTACACCTGTATTTCACTGTATAAAATTTTTAGTGATATAAAAAATAGATTCATCTAATTCATTTTCTCAGAGACAAAGCGAAGTATGAAATGCTAATCAAAAGAGAATTCAGAGGATGCCTCATCTCTTGAAAACATCATCCTGTAGTTGAGCTAGACATGAGTCACAACTGAGCCTTGAATTCTGAGTTACAACAGGAAGCAGTGGGAAAGAATGAAAGCACATTTCTGCTCCCTGCCTTATGGCTCTTTCAGGCTTTGATCTGTTGCTAAAAGTTTGAGAGTCAGGAGGATCAGATTAAAGCAATGCAAGCACAAGACATATCCTGCCTCCACCACTTACCATCTTTTTAAACTTTGGGTTACGAGATCACTTAGAACATTAACCCAAAGGATTAATATAAGGACTGCAGGAAGGGGATATTCTGTTATCTGGTAGAAAATTGATACTAAAAAGTAAATATCATGCTGATTGGTGTTCATAAATAACCTATGTTTTCCAAAACGTTCAATAACTCCAGAGTTATAAATTCTGTAATACCTAAGGTCACACACTTATCAAATAATTAAATATTTGCTTTTGGTTTTTCACCTTCTGCCATCAATCATGTCCTGCCAAGGGCTAAATTTCTATCCTTGATCTGTGAATTCACTCCTGCAGTTCGAAATAAAAAACAAAAGGTGCATCATGTAGAGTAGCATTTTAATCTCTAAAAGCATATCCTGATATGCGAATATTTTTAGGCACTACCTACAGTAATCATTCTAAAGTGTATCCTCTATAGCCCTGTAGGATAAACATATAAAGCTTTTCTGGTTTATTAATGGTTGGCCGTTAAAGCGTTCCATCTAACTGACTGGCATTCATTCATCACTCTCATCCCTCTGGCTAATTTAGTCATGATATCTTCCTGATTCCTCCCACCCACTTTTTTAAAACTCATTCATCCCCCTCCCCCTCACTGTCTGTCACCATTGTTGTTCGTACTGACTTCATTTTTCATCATCTTGAAATGCTAAAATCGCCTCTAAATGGTATTTCTGCATTGTTTCTAGTTACCTCCTTAAACAGGTCAAAGAGAGGCTTTGCTCTCAGGGTAGTAAAGAAGTTCTAGAAAAGCTTTAAATTCCTGCAAGGTCTTCTTTCAGTCTTCTCACCTCAATTCAGGCCACTCTTCAACTTGACATTCCTGTCCCTTTGTGTTTATAACATTCTTTTGATTCTTCCCCCGCCCCCCCCAAGGCCTTCTAAGAGAGTTCCTTTTTTTCTTTTCCTTTTTCCTTTCTGAAATGACAGCCCTACTCCTCTTTCCCATCACTGGAATTCATTTTAGTTCACTCTTTGGAATCTGACTCAGATACAATTTTCTCATGAAAGCCCTAGGTCACTTTCTAGGTATGGCATACCAGTCAAATCTGCAGGATGCGATGCCATTTCTTAGTGCATCTCACCTGCTATAGGTTCTATCATAGTTAATTGTTCTTTCATTGTGTAATTAATTCTTTATAATCTGTACTGATAGAAATTTGCTTAAAGAGGGTATGATTGAGTCAAATTTCCTTTTCGCATTTGCAGTTGTTGAAGAATTCTCTGCTATTGAATACATACATGACTTGAAATATATAATGACTCAGGAAAAGCGCTTTGTATGCTGACTTGTACACAGCATCACGCACTGAAATACTACTACTCTTAGCAGTGGGATTGTGTCTGAAGTCAAGTAGAAAGGAGATTGGGTAAATAAAACAATAGTGCCCAACCAGTGACTGACTTGGAATATTCATCAAGAGGTCAATATGATGAAGGAATGACAGAATTCGATAAAGGGAATGACAGATTTAAAGTGAGATTCATTTTTGAACAAAGTGAGATCACTACCATAAGATTTTGGTGCAGCATCTGAAAAGAACCAATAAGATGGGTGATTGGCCAATTTATGTTCCCAGAATACCAAAATGAAGCAACTTTAAAATCTCAAGCATGAGGTTTGAGTAACAGAACCAAGTATCTGTGTGCGTAGCATTGAGACTGAATTGGGAACCACTTCCACCTAGGATATTTCTGTAGAAAAGGCTGATCAACAAAGGAGTGTGAAGTGTTCTTAAGTCTTATACTAAGATGTGTTTGTGATAGCTAACTCAGGTGCCATGGAATGTTTCTTAAAGAGTTTTACTCTTTCTGAAGTAATTTCAGACTTGTTATTTTTTTTTTCTGTTAATGACAACTTTCCTAAAGAGCAAGACTCTTGCTTTATATTGAGGTTAATCAAGGGTACATAAAGAGCAAAATACAAAAGGACAATCTCAACAAATAAGTTATTCTTAAACTCTTGATTAAAGGAATGGTACGTTTTGTCTGATAGAATGATAGTACTGTTCACTTTCCAAATAGTTTTTTCTTTTGCTTAATCCATAAAATTCATCAAAAACATAAGTTAACAGAGAAAAATGAAACGAGTTATTTTGAGATTCTTAAAAATGTTTCTAAACATTCCCAGTCTATGAATCAAACAGAAATTGAAGAAATTAAACTGATTAGGCCTTGTACACTAGTTATGTGTCAGGCTCTGTAATAGGTGTTTTCACAGTATTTTATCTCTTTGTCTTAATTTAATATTTAAACTATTCTAAAATAAATATAATTATTTTCAACCTAATTAAAACATTGTTTATTCCAAACCTGGTGAAGTATCTTAAATTTGGAAACTAGTTCACCCAGTTAAAAAAGAAAAATCTACTTTGAATTTTTTTTCCTCCCAAAAGCATTAAAAAAAACTTTTTCTCAATTCTGAAGTTCTAAAAATACATTTAAATTAATATTAACAATCTTTCTTCTGGCAAAATTTCAACATAGCAAAATGTAACTCTACACATATATTGCTTCCTTCTACCTGAAAAACTGAAAGTATACTGAGAAAATCCATAAAAATGCTGACTGGATTCACTTTAAATTTATGATTACAAACCTCAAAGGGACATTGGTCCTGACAGGCAATTCTACTTTATATTTCCTCGGTAGATTTACTCTATCAGTCACCTCTTTCTCATCAAGCTACTCTTCCCTCAAGATTTCTCAACCTCTTTGTTTTTCTCAGTTACTAACCATACTTTTTAATTATAGTGGAATTTGAAGACTGCCAGATGCTTCCATTTATATATCTATCAATTCATTTTTACACATGTACTTTGTCTTTCCACATGTTGCAATGGAAAACATGACCTTCATATTCTAACAGCAGATCTTGAATATGCTTATTGATGCTGAACATCTCTTTAATTTACAAGACTTCTCCTTAAATAGCACTTATCTTGAATCTTTATTAGTTTTATTATTTTTTTAAATGAAACACAGGACAGATTGTGCATATGTCTAATTGCCTATACGTATACACACATACATATCTGTGGGGCTACATATGTTTATGCTTAGATCTAAATATGTCATCAATTTTTTTGTTATATGAATTCAAGGGGAGCATTGAGTAAATATGGAATTTTGTTTTCTCACAACAATACAGTTTCTAAAGATAGGTCCTTTTCTTTAGATAAAGAAACAGTCCCCAACATTATTTTTTGTATTTCTGTTTAAAGATGCCATATTGGATCCTGAGTCCTTATTTAATGCATGCATTTCTTCATAGGGCATTTAATTACCTTCTGATGCTAGGATATACTAAATAAATAATACTTCAGCATTAAATTTAAATTTTAATAGCAAAATCCACAGGGGGGAAAAACACAAAATAGAACAAGACTGTGAAAAGAAAAGAGAAAGAAGAATACAGGATATTGTCTGATTTGATAAAATTAGAACATGCACACAAATTAAGTCAAACTTCTCACCTCTCTGTGCATGCCTGTGGTTGATTGCAAATGCAATATGGATATTAATTTGGGAGTCACAAAATAATTGGCAAGAAAACGAACTCATAAATATAGAGTCTGTGAGTAATGACTATAGACTATATACATGTGTGATATGTATATGAATACATAAATGTATTGTTTGCATTATGCATATACAAAAGTATAAGGTGTACATATGGTGTATGTTCCATTTAAAGTCACGTTACTATTAAAAACAAGGGCTTAATATGTAAGTATATATGCTGAGGGCTGGAGCAATAGCACAGCAGTCAGGGTGTTTGCCTTGCATGCAGACTACCCGGTTTTGATTCGTCTGTCCCTCTTGGAGACCCCAGGAAGCTACTGAGAGTACCTCGCCCTTATGGCTGAGCCTGACAAGCTACCCATGGAGTAATCGATATGCCAAAAACAGTAACAAGTCTCACAATGGAGACGCTACTGGTGCCCGCTGAAGCAAATTGATGAGCAACAGGATGAGAGTGATACAGTGATATATGCCGAAACAAAAATAAAAATTTGCCCTTTGTTCACTTGTAATTTATTGACCCATAAATATTTCCACTCTTGAAATATTATTCTGTCTTACTAACACAAATTACTTTTAATCCCTTTCTTTCTTAAACTATATCAAAAATATACTCTCAAGTTCATCAAATACCTATAAATTGTTATATCCAAAATGAATATAAAAACCCTGATCTTAAGTTTCATAGAATTAACTCTCTTCTTTTTCTCAAAACTTTCTCTTTGACTTCACATTTCTTGCTCCTTTGTCAAAGTAGATAATGGACCAAACATAATGACATCACAGTCTCTGTGTTGCAAGCCATAATGCCCAAAAGTAGAGAGAGAGTATGGGGAATATTGTCTGCCATGGAGGTGGGGGGAGGGCGGGAAAGGGGGGTTATACTGGAGATATTGGTGTTGGGGAATGTGCACTAATGGAAGGATAGGTGTTTGATCACTGTGTGGTTGTAACCCATTCATGAAAGCTTGTAACTATCTCAGAGTGATTCAATAAAATTAAAAAAAAATCTTTCTCTTTGGTAGCAGTTTTCATCAAATTTATAAATGAATATACATTAGAGTACATAAAGAATCTTTTTAGGTCCAACAATAGCAAGTAGTATCATGGGAATCATTACAGCTTTACTACTTTTTGCCTGAGATTGATTTATTTTGATTTTTGATTTTTCCATTTTGTAGTCCCCTTTCTACAATGTTATGAGATAGAGTGAAAGAGAGAGAGAGAAAGGGAGAGAGAAAGAAAGGATCTACACTTTTTCCTTTTCAGACCACATTCTTCTTTCTACTAGAAACTCAGTCTTCTAAAAGCATCAGGATTCCACAAAGATGCTACTTTTGGTTCTGAGATCAGTAAAAGACTATGATGACTAAGTGATACGAGATTTTCAAAAGCAATAATGATTATTCCTTTTGTTTTGGTGGGGGAGCACATCTGGTTGTGCTGAGAAACTATTTCTGGCTCTCTGCTCAGGAATGACCCTTGTGGTACGAGAGATACTATGCAGTACTGGAGATCAAACTGTGGCTGTTTGTTTGCCAGGTAAATATCTTCTCTGCTCTACTATTTGTCTAGCCTTATCAATAATTATTTTAATACACTCAATTATTGGAAAGAATCCTGTGAGGATGGGAAACCGCTACACCATTAATGGAACAAACATTAAAAATTAAAATTTTCTACTCTATCCCGAATTCCCACCCTAAGTAAACATATCTTGCATGCATCACTAATATAGCTTTTCCAATGTTATAAGAATTAAAATTATAACTTAACTTTGCAGAAGAGACATGTTACTTAATTGCTCATTAAAGGAACACCCAGGAGAACTTGAAAATAACTTAGTATAAAGCATTTATCAAAAATAGTGTGACCTTAAAATATGCCACTTTAACACTGGAACTAACTTCTAAAACTAAACACAATTATGACAGCTCAAACTAAAAAGAGCTTATGACTATTCTCCTAATCAAAAAGGAAATTTTGATGCAAGTCCTGTTCTAGGAAACACGCTATTACTAGAAATAACTTCAGTAAATAAGAGTTAGAGATGGGCGACAAGGGTGAAGACAGAGAACATACTTGTTAAGATTCTTCTCTGGCCCATTATTCATCTTCCATGAATCCAAGAAAACATTCACTTCCCAAACATTTGAATGTTTTCATCTTCCTGTAAATTGCCTTCTTTTGCTTTGGACTCTGAATTTTCATACCCTTTTCCTTAGTCTAGAATACCTATTTGCTGCCATTAGACCTATCTTCATGTCTAAGTAGATTTACCATATATAAATAATTTAACTGGCAACTTTTCTATTGTTAATCTGAATCTTATTTGATTACTTGACAACTAAGAAGAACCAAAAAGAAAAGAGTTAATGTCTCTTCCTCCATATTATTAGCAGTTATTTATTTACTTGTTTTTTGTTGAATCACCATATCATGATGAGATACAATTATAAAGCATTCAAGATTGAGTTTCAGTCATACAATATTCCAACACCCATCCTTCCCCAGTGTATATTTCCCACCACCATGTCCCCTGTATTCCTCCACCAACTACCCCCCCAATAGGCATTTTTCATCTCTCTCTCTCTCTCTCTCTTTCATTTTCTAAATTTGGGCAGTATCATTTGCAATATGGATACTGAGAGACCATCATGTTAAGTCACTTTCAGCAGACATCTCCAATCTTGAGCGATCCCTTCCAACCATTGCTGCAATAATGGTCCCTTCTCAGTCGCAACTACCCTCTCTCCTAACCCTTGAGGACCATTTGGCCTGACTCTTGTTTCTACTGTTCTACTGTCCTTGGGTTTTAGTCTTTTAGTATGTTTTGTTTCATATATATAGATATGTATATATGAAAATATATGAATATATATGTTCTCATATATATGTACATACATGCATACATATGAGAGTATATGTATTTAATTTATATACATGTATCTACATGCATATATATGAGAGTATCCTGCCCACACAGCAGGGCCTGGCAAGCTACCTGTGGTATACTCGATATGCCAAAAACACTAACAATGACAGTCCTCATTCCTCTGATCCTGAAAGAGCCTCCAATAGGCCATCTGGCTACACTAGCATGCGGCAGGGTTGAATGGAGACGTTGCTGGCGCCGCTCGAGCAAATCGATGAACAATGGGATGACAGTGATACAGTGATATATATATATATATATATATATACATATATATATCATAAATGAGTAATGAGTGCAATCATTCTATGTCTGTCCTTCTTCTGACATAATTTCACTTAGCGTGAGTATCAGCAGATTAACCACTCTACTTATCCTCTGATTTCTGCTTTCAGTAGCTGTTCCCATCATTCCCTTTACCTGATTCTAATAAAATCCGTCTCCTCTCTGCCTAACCTGTTTTGAAACTTTTGCCTTAAACCAAACTTCAAATTCTCAAGAAATCTGATGATATTACTTCCCTGTGGCTATGAACCACTACTGAAAATTTTGACTGTGTGGTGCTTAAGCAATGAACTACTTAAGCAATGAACTACTTTGCTTTATCATCAGATTTTATTGGTGATATTTGGGATTTGGCATTCGACAGTTAAATCAATCTTTGTCTAAAGAGTACTATAATTTTTTTACATGAATCCTAGGAGTTTTTAAATCAGTTACGTTTAATATAACATTTAAAATCATGAATATCCAGTTACTTATTTGAGCAAGACTTATTGTTTTCTCATATACCAAAACATATATATTATAAAAATAATAGAATTTCTGCTAAGCTTTCCAACTAGTATTTATATTTTGTCTTTCTATATAATATAATAATAAACCTAGCAATAATTAATCAGAAAATAATTTTCACTTAAATTTTTGTGGAAATTGATATAGATGACTCATTTCCCAATGCTTATAGGCTATTCCAAGCTATGTTTTAAAATATTATGTGACACTTTTTTGATAGTGAAGTACTTTTTAGATAACCCTTAATTCTTTCAAGTATGGTAGCACATAATGTTGATTGAATTTAATAATGAAGTAGAATAATATTATCTTAAAAGAAAAGACGTGAGTTTTTTGACTGCTAAGAAAGTAATTCCTCAGGTATGTTTGATGAACAAGAACAGCTAATCAAAGTGTACAGTCTTAGATTCAGAAGCAAATTTTAAGAGGTGAAATAGTTTTCTATTTATACATTATAGTGTCAGTATTTATAATAAACTAAATTTTTAGTGCCAATTTTAAAATGGGTAAAAAAATGTCTAATCATGTGAAATTATGTTTTATGGACTTCATAGGAAAGTATCTAATAGTCCCTGGTAGATGTAATTTGAAGCCCATTACCCTATTCTCTCTCAAATTTCTTCAGATATCAGACTTCTGGCCTGTTTTTCTCCATCAGCCTCTAGAACATTTTTGAGCCTTCTGTATTAAATGATGTTTTCATTGAGTGTAACTACATGTTTATCTTCAGTACCCATTCCCATACTTACATATTCAAACTTACAGTTGGCATACCTGTTTAGAAACCATCTGTGTATCTCAGAACTGAACATGTTCCTCAAAATAAGCTATAGTTTTTGTCCAAAGTCATCCTAAATTTTTATATTTCATTATTTACCATATCTGTAAGTAACAATTAAAAATAAACCAGCTTAGTCCTCTTAGAGACCAATCTCTTTCTCTCAAATACCACATACAATCCATCAGCTTGTCCTTGAAAATACATCTGGAATCTGATCTCTTCTCTCCATCTTCACGTCTAAATTTCCAGGAAAGCATAATCAGTTGCTCTTCTTCCCACCGCTCATCATCCTGATGATAAATCTAAATGAGTTTCATTGGCTTCTACTCTAGTTCTTAGCTGGGTTCTCTGAGAGCAGGCACCTTATGGTGTAAGTGAAATTCACATGTCCTCCTTTGTTACTCTCTTACAATGTTCCATTCCATACTGGCCTGTTGGCCTAAGTGCAATTTCCATAGTTCGCCACATGATGTCAGTCTCTTAGTCCCTCTTGCCACCTTATGTGCTAATTTCATGTACCATTCTGCCACTCCCTTGTTTCATAATGCTTAGCACTAAGTCACTCATTAATATCTCTCTCTCCTACCTTTCTTGTTATTTTTTTACCCTCACATTGGAATAGAAGTTTCTTGAGACCAAGACAATGCTTTTGTTTTGTGTGCTAGTAAGTACTCAGAACTTGGAATAGTGTTTAACTCAGAATAGGCTCCCAGTAATCAATAATTGTTACTGCTCCCAATAAACATTTAGTTCATGCATAAATGATGATATTTATGGTGAAAGGATGTATGAGGAATTTGACTGAGCAATAGTTTTGGAAATCAGTGTCTCTTCAGTGAGATTTTGCCATATATAGGGAAAGAAAAAATGAGAAGTGTGATGATTTCCTGATGGGATTGATTTTGTAGTCATGGGAAGACCCCAGTCATTTAGCTGAAGAGAAAATGATTATCCATGTGTCTGTGTAGGTTCAGAAGGAAACAAACAATTCTAATGAGAGAGAAATTTGCTAGAAAATTTGTTAACATCAGTATTTTCTGTTTTAAGATAGAATTCAGTTTTGTTGCTTATATTATTTTAGCTTTTCTTTAAAAAGATTCCAATAAGGCACTCTAATATTTATATTTTTGACAAGCATTTTTATTTATTTTTAACTAGTAAAGTTTCTCTATGTTAGGCACCAATACTAATCATATAATATTTTTAGATTATTGAGCTTTATAGCTTTACTTCTTAAAATACATCCACCTGCCAGCAACAACTTGGTATAATCTAATAAGAGAATTGGATAAATAGTACAGAGGGTAAAGCACTTTCCTTGTGTGCAGCTAAGCCTGGTTTGATTCTCAGCATTGTACATGATTCACTCAGGGAATCACGTGAATGAATCGTGTTGCCAAGAGTGACCGCTGAGCACTTAGCTCTGAGTAAGGAATAAACCCTGAGCACAGCTATGTGTAGCCAACTCCCCCCCAAATATTAATACTAATTATTATTATTGCATTAATAGAAATTATTATAATATGGAGGTTGGTGAGCTAGCAGAAACAAAGTTTCAAGGAAACTGTACATTTCTTCCAAGGTCACAGAACATGTAAATGCCAATTAAATCAAATAATACAAGTTCATAGTGATATTTTATTACTTCTTCTTATATAATGCTCTCCTTGGAGGAAAAGAGCAATAGTTGGTTTGTTGTGATTTGTAACTTTATTGAATATTATTACAATAACTCTTTCTATGAACTAACACAGTCATTGTGATTTTTGACATGTACCAGAATTTCATGGACCAAATTATGTCAGCATTTGAGATTTCTTCATCCCATTTTCCCCCAACTTGTATTTCACTCATAGAGAAGCATGCACTTGGAAATTTGCTGTAAGTGGTTTTGAAACTTATGATACTCAGTGGTAGTCCTTGCATATAATAAACAAATAATTACATCATGGCAGATATTTTACAGAGAGTTGGTCCTTCCTTTTTATGATAGTATGTAACTAAAAGAATACTAATTAAACTGGGAAGAACATAGATTAATCAGAACTTGGAACATTTCTCACAGGTCATTCATAAAATTTGTCAACCTATTTATAATAACTAATAGCATAAATGCATCATTGTGTGAATATTACCACATGATCACAATTTGCAAAAGAAGGGAGTGTAAATATTTCCTGATTGCTTGGAATCATTTTTGATCCTCTTTAGGAAGAGAGGAAAGTAAGAAAGATGGTAGGAACGGAAGAAGGAAGGATGAGAGGGGGAGGAAAGGAAAAAGGGGAGAAAGAAAGAATGAGAGAAAGAAACAGAAGGAAGGAAAGAAGAAAGAGGAAAGAGAGGGAAGGAGGGGGAAATTCTCTCTTCCCCTCCTTTTTTTGCCCTCCTGGTGTTCATTTAACAGTCAGGCCGGCCATCATCTTTCATTCTCCACCCTGCCCCGCTTGGCTCCCCATGTTTATGCTGGTTTGGAACTACCATGTACTACTGCCCGCTGGAGTAAATCGACAAACAATGGGATGACAATGGTACAGTGATAGAGTGATGTACTAGTAAGTTGGTTTTATTTCTGCCTTCTATTCCAACTCCACTGATTATGTGTAGGTGCCCTGTATTGTATTTTTTTTTTTTGCTTTATCTCTGGATAGAACAGTTGGATAAAAATACAAATACAAAATATTGTTGAGTCTTTGATTCTAAGCTCTCAGACTATTTATTAAGTTTAGTAACACTGCTGTGGTTTGTTGGTTTGGGGCCTTCTGAGCAATGACCAGGAGGTCCATGGGCCCTCCCATTAACTGAGTTTCAAGTGCCAGGATAGTTTCAGTCACCACACTGGTACTTGGGGGACCATAAGATGCCACTTACAGAAACAATCAGCTGCATGAAAGGTGTGCACTTTAGCCCCTGTACTATCTCCCTGCCCCCAATGCTGCTGTTTTTTAAATTAACATTTGCTCAGATATATGTATACTTACTTTAAAATACTTTTTAACAATTGCCGTGTGCCAAGTACTGTACTATATGCTAAATACAGAAAGTTTTATATAAAATTTATCTGTTTTCATAAATTCATACAGGTAACTTTGATAACAAAAGAATAAAATGGGAAAAAACACAAATAAGATTACATAAGTGTAGTTCCATGAGGACAGGTTGATTTTTTTCATAGTGTCTATATATAATAGAATGGGTGCCTACTATTTGCCAGCTGCTTAGTATATTAAAATTAGAATAAAATTATACAATGACTATAACTTCTAAATATATTTTAGAATTCTGAGGAATGTAAACAGAATAACACATCAAACAGAGTAACATTAAACTGGAAGTAGACTGCAGCACCATTTTACTAATATAGCAGAATACAGTGTAAAATGCAAATACCTTAACTATGCTGGGCTCTTTATACTCAAAAATTTCCTTTCAGATAAATTTGAAGTAACTTAAATATTGCTGTTTATTTGTATATTTTTTGCTTTAAACAATTTGCTTGAAATATTTTATTTAAACACATTTTACCACACCTTATGAAAAGCAGATGTGAAAAATAAGGTGATATAAAACTAAATCAGTAAAATAGTTAGCAATATAAGTGCCTGGAACATAAGGTGCATTCAGTAAATGTTTAATTATTCTATCACTGTGTTTAAGTATTTCTAAAATTTGTTAAATAACAATTTTCTTTAAATAAAAAATTCTATCTCTTATGTAAATTCTTTTGTTAAGCTATATTCTGATATTCTGATAGCAATACTGATAGCAATAAAGTTTTAAATCTTTATATTATGACATAAAGAATTTTTAATAAAATTATCATTATTTAATACCAAGACAAAAGTACAAACAAATAATTTTCAAAACATTTTTCACCAATTATTATCTCTTTCCACTTAGTCATTGAAAGAATATTGCAATTGTCTAAATGTCTGTGTGACATAATTATATCGCTTCCCTACTCTAATAATAACATGCTCAGTTAACATCATATTCAAACATTAATTTTGCTCACATTTAAATTTTCCTTCTCGGGGACTTCTATTTTTAATTTAAATAAAATTCCAGTCACCTCACACAGTCACACTTGAAGATGATCATCACTGTCCAAATATTGCCTCTCATGTATGTTTGTTTATAGTAATTACTCTGATTTACTTAAATGTAGAGTAAGATAACAAACACATGCAAATAAATTCTCAAGAGAAGAGAATCAGAGAATCAAAATTAATGTTCCTGATTCAGAATGTTCAAGACAGTTTCAGGCAAATTGAGAAGTATGGAGGGTTTTCGTACTCCAGAGAAATTGCACAGGGCTTTTTTATGCATTTGCATTGAATGCTGCAGCTCTTATTCAAACCTCAACACTCCATGTGGGCCTCAGCACTGCCAGAAGTGATCCCTGAACACAGAGCCTAAGAAAAGTCCTAAGTATACCCATGTGTGGCCCAAAACTGAAAAAAAAAAATGTTATTAAGAATTTATCTATGCCATTTCTCTTTGGCACCTGTCTTTCTTTGCAAATACTCATGTATTACTTGCTTTCATTATTCTTTCAACTGTTCAAGACTCAGGATTATTGTAACCCCTATGAAAACTGAATAAACTTGTGTCCCAATATAAGAATTAATCAAAAGACCAAGGAACATAGATGAGTAACAGAGCACTTGCCTTGAATATGTGAGAACTTGGATTTGCTACTCAGAACTAATTTTTTTTTTAAAAATTGCCAGTTTAGGGGCTGGAGCAATAGCACAGCTGGTAGGGTGTTTGCCTTGCATGCGGCTGACTTGGGTTCGATTCCCAGCATCCCACATAGTCCCCTGAGCACCTCCAGGGTGATTCCTGAGTGCAGAGCCAGGAGTAACCCCTGAGCATCGCCAGGTGTGACCTAAAAAGAAAAAAAATGCCAATTTAGTGTCTTTATTAATCTAAAATGGAGTCTTGAAAATCATCAACCAGGTCCATCCATCCACGAGACCTGTTATTGTTACTGTATTTAGCATATCGAATACACCCCGGGGAGCTTGCCAGGCTCTTCCATGTGGATGGGATACTCTCAGTAGCTTGCCAGGCTCTCTGAGAGGGATGGAGAATGTATATCAGAGACTACAAGCAAGTATGTTAAAACCAAACACATGTGTGCTGCTTTAGGCACAAAAGAGGTCGCACCACCTCAATGCAGCCATGCATGAGCTTCCAGGAGCTTTGTTTTATATAGTCTCTGGATCTTGGCTGTTGATGGAATTACATGGCACTGGAGGAAGTTTCTGAGTGTGACTGCCAAGCTGATGGGAAATGGGGGGCCTGGGTGGAGTAGGCCCAGTCCCCATCTGAGCAGGCTTAGAGATCTTAGCCCCCGGTCCCGCATGCCTGGGTTCCTCTGCCAGTTCCTTCATGTGTGAGGCTCATCCAAGTATGTGACCTTGAGCAAGGCTGTGGCTGGGTTCCAGAGTTTTTCGTCTGCCAGGGCTCTGCTTGGGGCAGGAAGGGAAACTCAAGCCACCCCCCTTCAAGAGGTCCTGGTGAAGACAGCCTGGCGCATGGGTAGGAGATTCTGCATGGCTCTCTTCCGGGAGCTTTGTCTTATATAGTCTCTGGATCTTTTATATATAAAACAAAGCTCCTGGAAGAGAGCGACGCAGAATCTCCTACCCCCATGCCAGTATTGATTCATGAGACATAAATAAGTGAAGACTTAGATGAACAACAGTGATGAGTCCCAATCCATCTGCTGGTCCATATGATATGATAGTATTTCTCATATTTCCTCTAAAAATGCAATATATATATATATATATATATATATTTGAAAGAGAGTCTTAGATAGGTCAGTTGGTCTAAAGCTTGGGTCAAGGGATATGCCCAGAAAAAAATGATTCAAAAACTTTTACACCCAATGTTATAAAAATACACTTTCATAACACATGCCAGTATAGAATTTAGTTTTGTTAAGAATGTCCATTTACCAAACTTTTGGATAACATAGACTAAATTAAAGCTTACAGATAACATAGTCAGGCTGAATATAAAAATTCCAAAAAAGTGCATATGCTCTTTATCTGTAATGTAAGAACAAATAAAAAAGTAATTTATGATAAAATATTGTATTTCAATGTAAATTGCTTTGACATGACTAAGCAAGAAGACATAATGAAATAACCTGATACCGAATCTCACTTATAATGAATAAATATTGGTTTAATAAAAGTGAAGAGTGAAAGACCATTTATATAAAAAAAATACAGAGTGAAGTTGGTGTTAGGATAAAGCAGCAGTTGCTCAGGCTTCAGTTTTCTTTTGTATTCAAATTTTATGAGAAATGAGAAAACAGCATCAGTGGGATTAGGACTATTATGACAATGTAAATTCCACACTGTGGATATGGTGACAGTGAGAAAAAGCTACAAATAAACTATCCCTTACAGGTAGCTTACTATGAAAATAACCCTTTGTATTCTGATGTAAAATGGGGTAGTATAAAGTATGAGAGGAAATAAATCCTATCTTAAAATTTGTGTTGTCAAAAATGGACTAACAAAATGGTTCAAATTGTGTGACTGAAGTGCAATATAGTTATTTATGATGCAGGTGAGCATTCTTGGATAGACAGATTAGATGTTAAAATGTGTTTCCAAGATGACAACAGTGCCACACTATTTTCTAGTTACTGGTTCACTGGAAAGAGACAAGTAGGATATAGTTTTCCATCATTAAGAAGATGATTCAGAATTGTAGATACCAGTTGTTTACTCTTCTTCTTGTCATTGACCCCACATTAGTTGCATATTCAGACCTAGGTAGAGAAAGTCTGGGGAATATGACTAAAATACAGAGAAAAATTTATTTAAAGGAAGAAGTAATCTTTAAACCAAAGTATTTACCTTGTGTACAGTGAAATAATCAATTTATATAGCTTAAAATACATTCAAGATATATAGAACTGGAAGAACATTTGGAAATTAAAGAAGAGAAACAATGCTACAAAGCTTTTTATAGAGTAAACCTGAAGGGCTGTGTTATCACTGCAAGACTGAGAAAAAGCAAAATGTTTCTAACAACTTGCTTTAGTACAATTTCTCATCTAGTGGTTATATGTTCTCTATGCCCAGCCCCTACACCCAGGGAGTTTCTAAAATATTCCAAAGGGATTATGGGTGAAATATAATGTAATTAGGAAGCCACAGCATAGTACTAGAAAACCAACTGGTAGGACAGATAGGTGACAAGAACAAAACAAGATTGGAAGGGGTCATAGTTTGAAAAAAGTTTGAGAAGCACATTTTAATACATCACTGTTTGTATCACTGTCATCCTGTTGTTCATTGATTTGCTTGAGCGGCACCAGTAACATCTTCATTTGTCTCTGTCGCATGCTAGTGTAGCCCAATGGCGTCTGCTTGTTCCAGGAACATGAAGAGCATGTTGTTGTTACTGTTTTTGGCATATCAAATAAATAAATAAATAAATAAATAAATAAAAATAAAGAGGTCACGTGGCCTTGTGCTCCAGGAAATATTGTGTCACTCTCTTCTGGGAGCTTTGCTTTATAGTCTCTGGATCTTGGCCATTGTTGAGATGACATGGCGGTGGGGGGAGTTTGTGGGTGTGACTGCCAAGCTACTGGAAAACTATGGATCTGGGTGGAGCAGGCCCAGTCCCAATCTGAGCAGGCTTGGAGATCTCAGTCATGGGTCCAACATACCTGGGTTCCTCTATCAGTTCCTTCATGGAACTTCCTTCATATTTTAATACATAATATCCAAATATTAAGGGACTTTGTTTCAAAGTAAATGACTTTGAATGTTGTTTAACACAACTTTTAACACAATTCAGTGACATCCTTATATTTCACGGGTCTTTAATTTTGTGGAATGTGGTTCTTTCACTGTTTTTGTTAAACAAAAAAATCCCTCATATTTTTTGTAAATTTGCCATTGATTTTGTTGCCTTTCTGTGCTATTGTACAAAGACACATATTCTTAGTCGGAAATGTTCTAATAATAAATTTACTTTCTTTCCAAGTGGTGAGTTGTAAGTTTTAATTGGATCCAAAACTTATCATAATTAGATGTATTAAATTACGACTTGGCTTCAAAATCATTTTTTAATTAATTCTTCTTGAATTATTGGCTAACGTTTCACATCCATTTCAAATCGATTAATCATCTAATCTAGTATTGCATGTTCATACAGATTTTTAAATTTAAACATTACACCTTTTAAAGTAGAACACAAATGAGAGCAGTATATTTTATTTCTGTATTCTTGAACTTATTCTTATTTAACTGTTCCAACGATAGGAATAGAAAGTTCTTGGCAAGCGAGGATTTTAAATAGCATATTATTGTTGGTAACTTTACCAATGTTCCTTTTACTTCATTGCATAAGAACTTCATTAATATTTTTCAAATACATATTAAATATGTCACATAATTTCATAATGTTCGATTTTTATTTGGTTAGCTAAAATAATCTACAATAAAATCAGTTAGCTAATAACTTCTTTTAGGATGAGTTTTTTTTATCTCTTCTTTTGTATGCATACAGTTTATAAAACAGCATAAGCACCGTCATTCCTGGTGGTGCTCAGGGGAACATATGGGTTTAACCCCCGTCAGCTGTGTGAATAGCAAGTCCTTTATCAACTCTACTATATTGAAGGTCCCCTACAGCTTTTATTCTAAATATTTGTGATAATATGCGTTTGTTTGAAAAGTCTTTATAGTACTTAGAAGTAAAGTTTAATTCATGAATATTAAAATACACTGTAAAATAATTGATTCAGTAATTAAAATGAGATGTTAATCACAGACTATTAATTTACTATACCTAGGATCCAATGTCAAAGAAAGGATATGCAGGAGAGGAAAATTTTTGTGCAAATTAATATACAAAAGTTAAAACTACCTTTGTGCCGCCACGCAAGATCGACCACGGAGGCAACTGAACCACTTTGGACACGAGTGGCGCCCCCAAAATGCCTCCAAACTGTGTGCTCGGAGCTACTGGCCCAGGCGCGGCCAGCGGGGTATGGTCCTTTCTCTCTCAACTCTTTCTTTTTGAACACAGCAAGGCAACAGCCGGTTTTTAGACTATGCAGGAAGCCCGTGAAAGCCGATGGGGCGGGACTTCCGGATCCGTCCTGTGCCAATGATATTTAAGCAGAGAGCCATGTGGGGACGCTCCTTTGTGCCGCCACGTGAGATCGACCCCGGAGGCAACTGACTGAACCGAGTGATGCAATTACCAAAAGAATTTTCCCTGGACTTCATATAGAAATCCAAAACCGCGAGGCTGCTATCGCAGCCGCGCGACCTAATATCTCTTGATTGTCAGCAACGTGTAAATGTTCCTTTTTGGCAGGGCTTACCGTGGGGGGAAACTCCAAACAATAGTACTGAGTTTTTTGTTGAAGGGTAAAAGATTGTAGCAGTAGAATTTTAGGCAGAATTTTCCCTGGACTTTATATAGAAACCCAAAACTGCGTGGCCGCGGCAGTCTAATGTCATCTAATCATCAGCAATATGAAACGGTTCCTTTGTAACGGGTTGAACTTTGGGGGGGACCATAATAGGGTTAAAGTTTGTAGTGACGTGTAATTTCTGGCTGTACTTTCCCTGGACTTTATACAGAAATTCAAAGCTGCGAGGCCGATGCCATGGCCGCGCGACCTAATGTCATTTAATCATAACCAATATGAAATGGTTCCTTCTTAACTGGTCGGACTTTGGTGGGAAATCCTAACAAGAATAGTAAGTCTTTTGCTGAAATATTGAAGGCAATCAAAGTGGTAGCCATCTCTATAGACTGAACTAAGCCATATCCCCACGCCGGCTGAGAAGAAATATCCTTCTTTCTCGGGAAGAAACGCGGCATGGCGTTAACCATAGTATGATGTCCATTAAGCTGACACGGACCTGGTGGCATGGGAATGGAATAGAAGGGAATAAATTATTATGTACTTGGAACAGTGGGACACTGGTGGAACCTCAAGCTGGGGCCGATACCAACGTATTACTTTTGGTTCCAGAAACTGCTGGCAGATATTCTTCCAGACTATCAACTAAGCCAGAGCCCCACATCGGCTGATGATGGGAAATAACCATCTTTTTCGTTTTTTTTTTTTCCCTTTGTCAGGCAGCGTGGTGATTACTAAACAGGCGTGAATTCGGTGGCGCGGGATGAGGCGGGGGGGGGGGGGAAACTAGAAAAGTTATGTAACAAACAGCGGGACTTAATATCTCTACATTCTCAACAATGGAGAGCTATCAAATGCTTCCTTGACAGTAGGACTGTCTTTTCTTTTTTGGGGGAAAACCCTAGCAACAATAGTGAGTTATGTGTTGAAACATGGAATGTAACCAAGATAAAGCGTAAACGAAGTGAAATTTATCACTTTCAAGGGTGGGGACTGGGGAGGTGGGAGGGGGCGGGAGGTATAATGGTGCGGTTGGTGATGGAATATGGGCACTGGTGAAGGGAAGGGTGTTTGAGTATTGTATAACTGACATAATCCTGAGAGAACTACGTAACCCTCCACATGGTGATTCAATAAAATTTATAAAAAAAAAGTTAAAACTATTGTTGTTTCCTACATATTTACTAATACATCAGTTCAGGATCTACAAGAAGCAAATACTAAGACATGGACTAGATATTCAAAAGTTTATCAGAAGAAATTACTGGATTGGGGAGAGAGGGTGGGGCAGAAGACAGATAATATCTTCAATAGACAATCCAGGTCTAACATCTATGTAAAGAGAATCATTTTTTAAAAGACTAGGATAAAGAAAACCTGAGTTTTCTTGCTGCAGTATATAAAGACAACTTGAATAGGTGAGTATAGGAAATCCGCAAACTAGAGTCACCCACTGAAGATCCCAATGATCCTTTTGAATGAAACTGTGCTGATATTCCCACTGAGAGTGGGGGCAGTCATGAGAGTGTGGTGGCACTAGAGTAGCCCCTAAGAAGCAAGACCTCAGCATAGTAATGGCACATGGAGCACGTTTCCTGTAGCAGATCCAGGAAGGATAGTTCTGTAATTGCCACATCTCAATAGTTCTGAAAATCACAAATCCTTTCTAACTTTATAATTAATGCAAATCCATACAACTCTAAGCAGTAGAACTTTATTTTTATGCAGGGTGCTTTCATTCACTTATAAAGAAGAGATGCTTATCTGCTGTTCATTACTTAGATGGATGCTTTTTTTTCTTACTTTCACTATCTCATTGATTCTTCTTCAACCAAACTCACTGCTTAATTCAATAGAAGAAAATAATTTAATTTGGATAGTTCTCGTTCCTTGAACTAATGACCTGCTGCAGCTGATAAATTAATTTTTTTCTCCAATATTTTGTAGAGAATTTTCTATCATTTTGCTCTTTTTTAAGAAATGAGTTTTTCTTCATTATACTGAGATTGAAATATTTACAAGCTTTCCAGGAATTTTATTATGTTTTCAGACATTACCTTTAAAGCCTGGAAGCACTTGCTTTCCAACATTATTAAAAGAAAAAAGAAGAAGAAACACAAATGTTCAGGAAGTGTAAATCTGTCTAAAAGAGTGGCATGCTTCTTTGTGAAATTTACACTTAATTTTGTCATTCCATAGCTTAATTAGAAAAATTAAAAAGTATTGGAAGGCTTGGTAATTGGTGACTGTGAGAAAAGCAGTAAAACTAAATTTCTAATAGTCAAATGAATAGTTTGATCATCTTTCTTGTTTGACGTTTTAAAATTAGAACTAATTAAACACATGCACACATACACATGTGTGAAAGTAATTTTTGTATACATAAAGTATTTCACTGCAAATACAGCAATCATAAATTAACATTGATGAATACATTTAGAGACTAAAACTAAAAGACCACCATAGATATCACTTCACTTGTATCACTTGTCATCCCATTGCTCATCGATTTGCTCTAGAGGGCACCAGTAATGTCTCCATCCATCCCTGTCGCATGTTAGTTTGGCCCAATGGCGTCTGCTCACTCCAGGAATACGAAGAGCAAAGAAATACAAAGGAATACAAAGATCTTGAAATAAGATATAATATTGAATATTTCTGATTGTATAGTGGCCTAAGACAAATCTTAACAGACACATGTGAATTGGAGATTGATTTAGCCATTTCTGACTTTAGTATTAGCTAGATGAGTAAATAGACATTGGTTCTGTTACATTTTTATGTCATACTATACTAATAAATAACATCATAAAATATGACATTTTTATGTCATACAAACTAATAAATAAGAATTATGCTATGATTTTTTGGATGATGAAATGGGATAATTGCATAACAATATTACTGATCACAATTAGAATTTAATAGTATTAGTTGCAATGAAGACACCAAAATAACTTTGCTTTACATTTTGTGTATTTTTTAACTGATAAGTCATCAGACAATATTTTAAAGATTTTACAAAAGACTTGATTTGTCTCTCACTTACCAGCCCAAAGATGACCAATCACATCAATGATTGGCAGTCATTCAGGAAGAGACTGATGTCAGCTTTTCTGACTTTAAAGTTCACACTTTGAACATCACCAAACCTTATGAAGTGGTAAAGGATTGTCAGAAAGCATGATACAGTTTTAAAATATAGTAAGCAGAAATAGAACATACAGTTCAGCTCATCTTCTATTAGGGAATGGTCCATACCTGCTGTGCTCAGAAGCTACTCCTGGAAATTCTTGGGGGACAATATGCAGTGCTAGGGACTGAAGAAGGATCAGGAAAATTCAGGGCAAGCATCTTAATCTCTGTACTGTCTCTCTGATCTTCTACTCATTTTTATGGGTTAGAACTTAATCACATGGCTCACACAACAGCAAATGTATGCACATGGGAAATCACTAAGTCACCGTCATAGTTACCATGCAAAGCAGAGAAGTTAAAATTTGATAGGCATATAGCTTCATATGCCTGACTTTTCTAAAATTACATACATATTATTCTTAATATCTTCTTTTTAAGCCACATATCGAAAGAGTATGGATATTCTCTCTGTCCATGGAGTGCATATATAAAAAGTGGGTACTTGCTTCCATAAAATATTGTTTCTTAAATTAAGAGCCAATTTATATTAATAATTTAATTTCCTGAAGAACTTGTTAAAAGTAATACTTTCCAGGACTAGCTAACAGCTCCGTGAAAGTATCTGGTACATGACCTGGGGTTTAGCTTTCCATCAAGAAAGGCAGGTGATTCCTACAGGCTTTCAATTTGAGAACGACTGCCATAAAATCTAAGCTGTTGATTCATTTTAAAGTATGGTTGACTGTAAATTTCAAGTCTTCAAAGACGGCTACTATTTGTTCTTTAAAATGACAGGAGTAAAAAGTGAAAACAAAAATGAAAACTGCTGATGGTTCTCCATGATGCATCTTCTGTCTTTGATATGACATTGCTGTCTTTCAGTTGAAAGACAAACACTGGTGAATTAATTTCAGTAGAAAATTTAGGGTTAAGTATGTAATTTTCCATATTCATCCCAACTAACAATCATATCCATGAATAAAGGGATAAAATAAGTAGCAAATTATGGTGATGACCTATAACAACTTGTTTCTAATTAAAGGAACTTTTATTTTTCATCAGTTACTAGATATAGTTTTCAATGATTGACATTTACTTTATGACTTTGTTAGATATTTCATTCTGAACAAATAAGTTTTATAGAAAAATGTTTTGGAAAACAATTCTAGGAATAACTAAATAATTAAACAATTTTTAAAAAGTCTATTTTTTCATTTTTTAAAAAAGGTTTTGAATCACTGTGAGATAGTTACAAGCTTTCATGCTGGGTTACAATCACACATTGATCAAACATCCATCCCTTCACAGGTGCACATTCTCCCCCACCAATATCCCCGGTATACCCCCCTTTCTCACCCTCCCCCTGCCTCCATGATAGACAATATTCCCCATACTCTCTGTCTACTTTTGGGCATTATGGCTTGCAACACAGACTCTGAGAGGTCATCATGTTTGGTCCATTATCTACTTTCGGCACGCATCTCCCGACTGATTCCTCCAGCCATTATTTTCTTAGTGATCGCTTCTTTATTCCATCTAACTTCTTCCCTCCTCCCCCCCTCCCCCTCCCCCCTCCCCCCGCTCATGTAGCAGTCTTCCAGCTACGGGGAAATCCTACTGGCCCTTGTATCTACTGTGCTTGGGTGTCAGTCTCATGTGATGTTATTCTATACTCCACAAATGACTGTAGTCCTTCTATGTCTGACCCTCGCTTTCTGACTCATGTCACTTAGCATGATACTCTATGTCTATCCATTTATAAGCAAATTTCATTACTTCATCTTTCTTAACAGCTTCATATATTCCATTCTGTAAATGTACCAAAGTTCCCTTAACCAGTCATCTGTTCTAGGGCACTTGGGCTGTTTCCAGATTTTGGCTATTGTGAACAGTGCTGCAATGAACATATAGGTACAGATGTCATTTATACAGTACTTTTTTACATCCTCAGGATATATTCCCAGAAGTGGTATTGTGGGGTCATATGGAAAAAATTTCTGGATTTTGAAGGACTGCCCATATTGTTTTCCAGTAAGGCTAGACCAGTCGGCATTCCCACCAACGGTATCCTTTATTCTCACATCCACACCAGCACTGGTTGCTTTTGTTATTTTGAATGTGAACCAGTCTCTGTAGTGTGAGATGATATCTCATTGTTGTCTTGATTTGCATCTCCCTGATGACTAGCAAGAAAATCTAATAAACCGAATCAGAAATAAAAAGGGGGTCATTACAACAGAAACTACAGAAATTCAAAGGATCCTCAGAGAATACTTTGAGAATCTTTATGCCAGGAAACACGAAAACCTCGAGGAAATGGATAAATTCCTAGACTCCTATAGCCTACCAAGGCTGAACCAAGAAGACCTGGAATACCTGAACAGACCAATCACCATCAAGGAAATTGAAACGGCAATAAAAAGTCTCCCCAAGCACAAAAGTCCTGGCCCAGATGGATTCACTAGTGAATTCTTCCAAACCTTTAAAGAGGACACACTCCCAATCCTCTTTAAGATTTTCTAGAAAATTGAAGTATCAAAAACACATCCAAACGCTTTCTATGAAGCAAATATCACCCTGATACCAAAAGCACACAAAGATACCACAAAGAAAGAGAATTACAGACCAATATCCCTTATGAACACAGACGCAAAGACTCTCAACAAAATATTAGCAAATAGACTCTAACGACTCATCAAAAAGATCATACACCATGACCAAGTAGGATTCATCTCAGGGATGCAAGAATGGCTTAATATTTGCAAATCAATGAACATAATTCATCATATCAATAAAAAAATAAGAAAAACCATATGATCATATTAATAGATACAGAGAAAACATTTGACAAGATCCAGCACCTGTTTATGATGAAAACTCTCAGCAAAATGGGCATCAAAGGAACTTTCCTCAATATAGTCAAAGCATCTACCACAAGCCCATGGCAAATGTCATTCTCAATGGGTAAAATCTATTTTTTCATTTTGGGAGGAATTTGGGCCACACCTGATAGTTCTCAGGACTTAATCCTGGCTCTGTGCTCAGGGTTTGCTCCTGTAAATACTGCTAGGAATACATAGGGGTGTCATAGTATATTTCTGGGGGATCAAATCTGGGTCAGTCACATGCAAGACAGTGGCTTAATTCTATACTATTCCTTTGTTCCTAAAATATTTCCCTGTAAGCTAAATAGTTAAATATAGTCTTTTTAAAACTACTATTATATGTCACTATAAAAGTAGTAGCTGTTTTAGTGCTATATTTCAATGTACAAATTCCTCGATACCCTGAATATCTTTTTTAATTTGAAGCCTTCAAAAATGCTACTTCTATTTTTGAAAGTAGTTTCTTAACATTATAGCTTGTCTGGAAATATCTCGTCTTATATTGAACTAGCAAAAGATTAGGCTTTCCCATTTTTAATTTTTAAACATAAAGATCAAGCTTCCTAGAAACTTGGTGTGACCTTTTTCACTTTTGATGCTTATTATATGCCTAAGGCCAGTGAGCTTCATATCTCAGTTTCCACAGAGAGGTCCTATCTGTGAGAATTAGCAAGGGATTAACGTGATATTTCCCTCCCATCTGTGTTCTTGCTTCTGGCTACTGAGCTTTTTCTTTCACAGCATAATGTTTCCAGAAGATCTTTTTCTTCACAATTCTCTTATATATTCTCTAATTTATAAATATGTCATACTTCTAAAAATCACTTCATCCAACACCATCATAATCATTGGCTTTATTTCCTTGTGAATATGATTGGACTTTTTTTGAAAGAACAACTGTAATGTGAAGTTATAAACCAGATTCAGGTTTGTCTCTCACACACACACATGCAGACACACAAATTGAAGTAAGAATAATGTTTCTCACTTACCGTTAAAAGAAAACAAATGAATTTTACCTTAGCCATGATTGAGTTGGGTTGCTGAGTGTTGAGCTTGTTAACAAGTAATCATTGATTTGAGATGTTTCCAGGTTAAGTGGATTCCCACTCATTATTTATAAGTGTAAAGCATAATCATATATTTAGACAAATTTTCCCCAGCTGAAATAAAAGGAAATCTGGCATAATATAAACAACATTTAATAGACAACCCAAAACACTGCTATATATAAGTAAAAATCTTCCAAGCCTAAGAGATCTTTGTCAAAATCTTAAATTGATTTTTCATGAAAGGGCTTAAACTCTGGTAAATTGCCTTTAAAAAACAATATTTACATGTAAACTATTAAGAGCATGCCCATTAATTGAACTGGGTAGACTTAAATTCCTGGTCTAAACAGAGGAGAAGTCACAACTATGAAGGGCTGGCCTTTGTATACTACACTTCCATGATAACTTCCCTAACCTCCTTTTCTCCCCTAATGTTCTCTCTCTGAGGTGAAACATCTTAAGAATGCTCTGGATTCATGTATTGAGTTACTAAGTCCTGCTGTGTACTTACTATGTTTACAAGAGATCAAGTTTATTAATAACGTTCTTTTAACTTTTTTTTATAATTAATCTGCCTAATTCTTATTTATGGCCCTTCCTCTGAAAACCCGGTGTAGTACAGGATAATTTTCTTTGTGTCCTGATAGTTTTATATAAATAAATATGTATATACATACACATATATGTATATATGGTTTTGAATTCATAACTATGTTTATAATTGAAATAGTTCTACTGAGAGAGCACATTTTCAGTCTTGAAGGGAATCATTTTCTTAAATTCTTAGGAATACTTACATAGTATATAGTATGATATGCTGCTTATTTGGTTCAATATATATAAAAGGAAATTCGCTGGAAATAAAAAGACTATAACAAATATCTTTGAATTATTGATTTTGAAGTTTACAAGTAAGTGACTCATGAACTATTTGTAATTAATTCACATTAAACTCAGATGAAACTGGAAGATCTTATTTACATGTTATAGTAGAAGCCAACTAGCTATGGGTCCTTGGGGACTGTGTATAATACTAGCTCAGAGAACTCCAGATGTCTTCAGTCTTACCACTCTTTTATTTAACAATTGCAACAGTCCCCAAAACAGATAATTCTGCACTTCAGTCTCTCTCTGGTCTCTGGTTATGGGATGCTGACCAATTACTGTCTTACAGCATTCTTGCAGTCTGTGTTATTTGTCTTTTTTTCATCATTGCTACCTATTGATCTGAATGAATGTGTTGTCTTCTCTCTATTGATTTGAATACATTGTCTATCCACCATTTACAACTGAATCATTTTCTTCACCATTAGTTCACCATCTGTACAGCTTTCTCATCCTTTCATTATGGTGTCTGTTAATTCAAATGGCCAACTGTGCAATTATATATGTATATATATATGTGCACATATGTATGTATGTGACCTACTGAAACCCTTAGCTATTTCTGTTATGCAACTGTCTATACTCCATGCAATCTTGATTTAAAATAACCAATGAAACCATCAAGATTAGCTTGAACAACCGCACACTTATAGACCACAACCTGTCATGCATATCAATCTATAAATTAACCACAATAATCATGGTAGGAGACCAGCGATTTTCAATCATCTATATCTGTAGACTCATATCAATCTAAGTTGGCTGATTGATGGTAAAAGAAGGTTGATCTATATTAACTGCAACCTCTCCTTCACTTTCACCATAATGAACATTTGATGGAAATGGGAATAGATATTCTTAAAATGCTTTTTTTACATAAATTATAGAGTCTAAAATTGGTTACACTTATCCCACTGCCACATATCTGCTTTACTCTATGTATGTATGAGGCCAAAATATTATATGCGGGCTACAACACTATACAAACCCATAAGGATTCAGATTGAAATTTTATCAAACTTGACAAGAAATATACTATAAAGTATGGCATAATCCTTGTTATTCAATGTTTAAAAGTAAATAAAATTAATATCTAGTAATGTCAGATAATATGCAGTACAATCCTAAATTTTCAAAACCAAAAAATATTGTTGTCATTAAGCATATAGTATGAACTGGAGCAATAGTACAGTGGGTAGGGCTTTTGCCTTGCATGCAGCCAACCCGGGTTTGATTCCTCTGTCCCTCTTGGAGAGCCCAGCAAGTTACCGAGAGTATCCTGCCCCCACGGCAGAGCCTGGCAAGCTACTCGTGGCATATTTGATATGCCAAAAACAGTAACAAGTCTCACAATGGAGATATTACTGGTGCCCATTTGAGCAAATTAATAAGCAATGGCACGACAGTAAGAGTGAAGTGTATAGTGTATACACTTTCCTTTGCCTTGATGGGCCAAAAAGAGATTTTCCTTATCAGAGTGTCTTTCCACCACAATCACCATTGCTAAAATGTCAGTCTAAAGCTCCTCTCATTTAGACTTCTCATTTATGTATGGTAATTAAAAAATATTTAACTGTTAATTTATTCACTGAAAGACAAACATTTTTCTACCTGAAATTTTCCATTGATTGAAGCAAACTCCCAACAAAAAGGAAGAAATGAAGGAAGGAAAAAAGGAAATAAAGAAAAGAAGAGGGGAAAGAATGGTGTGTGCAATTGCAGGCATATTATTTTATCATAACTATCATTAGCATGACCATAATTACCACGGTCAGCCATAGGTATGTAGTAAATATTTGCATATAAAGAACAATTATTATCTATTATCACTTAAAAAGAAATTTAACATACAATTCCTCTTTTGATAGCCTACAATCAACTTGGAGATGTACGGTATACAGATAAGTACACTAATCTAAACATTAGGTTTTGACTGCATGCATAAATAAAAGAGTCACAAAAATGTCTTTAATATATTTTAAATAAATTTCTTAGAGATTTATCTTCAGTACATATATTATTTATTCAATTATTTTATATGCCTACCCTAGATCACATTAAACTTTCTTAGCTAAATAGGCTAACTAGTGATAAATGGTTAACCATCTCTCCTCTAAATGACTATGTTGTGGTTATTCTATTTATTTGCAAAAGATAAAATAAAGAAGCAAAGTGTTTTAGTCTTTGATTCTTTAAACACTCTGAAATTATACCAATGAGTATTCTTATATGACAAATAAAAATAATGGTAGGAATTTAGGGATATATTAAAATTCCCTAATACAAAACATGCCAGAAGTTTCATGGCTTACATAAAGCAAAAAAGATTTTAGTTTTCTTAAAAAGTATGAACACAATGTTGTTTAATAAACATCAAACAGTTGTAGATATTAGTGCAAATTCTCTTCTTAGCCTGAACATATGTGATGAACAGAGGACAAAAGCAATTAATTCTGAAAATATTTTAGTTTTATCTCTTTAAAATTTCAACTCTGACAGTTCTAAAGATAACAGTTCCCTTGGATCTAATGAACATTATCCCCATATGTTTTAGTCACTTATTTGCTAGCAAAATCTCATTAGGCAGTGTGAAGAAAATTAGCCCCTTATAAAATTACACATCTAAGAAAGTTGACAGCTTTTTTGATAATGTCAGAATTTGTCAGAAATAGAGGAGCAAACCCTGAGTCATGAGACATGGTGTGCTTTGCGTTATATCAGCTCCAGCTCACTTAGGCACTTCATTCTATTTGATTTATCCAGAATCTCAATATCATAAAAAACTCCTCATAGGGCTACCAGGAACAAAATATAACAAACAACACTTTCAGTCTTTTAAATTTGGGATTGCTTTAATCACTCAAAGGGATTGAGTGACTTCAGTTGAACAGGCTTGACAGGAATCTGACAAGCCTTATTATTAAAGCAATATTAATTCTGAGATATTGATGAATAAAACCTTTATAGAAAATTAACAGGAAAGCTATCAACTATCTTGATAAACTAGTTAGATCTAGTCCAATTCAAATTATTTCATATTTAGGTATGATTGTGTACCTTCACAAGAACTTTTACTATTTATGTTTATTGTTAATTTCCAATTGCACTTTAAAATAAAAACTAGAACCTGTTGAGTATTGTTTTCAGAAATAATGAAGCAGAGAGCAGCAAAATGTTAATTTAAATAAACGGAGATTCAATTCTATTACTTTATAGATAGTTCTGAGGCAGGGATTGTCTTAGCAACCTTAGGTCTTTCTAAATGTCACCTTCGCTGATATATTTTTGTATTTTTGGTTGATTGTTTTGCTGTAATTATTGTTTCTTCATGTATGAAATGTGTTGCTAGTGTTAACATTTGATGAAGAATGAATTCATCAGGTCTATTGAGGTTTACCAGCAAGCATTTTCCATTGGCTAAGACTGAACCATATGCCAATTGCTTGCTTCTAGGATGGTTTGAAACTTAGACATTTTATTGATTAAAACAATTGGATTTAACTAGTAGTAAAGAATCCAGGAGGATATTTAGAAGGTAGTAGAAAAGTGTCTGTCAAATACAAATCCATCGTTTTGGGGAAATAAAAGTCATACATTAAATATGTGAAGTTTATGTTGTTATCTTTGAGTACAAATCAAAAACAAGTCCTTTTTTTTCTAAATAAGTTTTAAAGTATATAAGTGTTTACATGTGGAGAGGGGCCTCCAGCATGGCTGTAGCTAGGTTCCAGTGGTCTTTGGCTGCTGGGAGCTCTGTTCGGGGTGGGGGAAATCTGGAGCCCATCCCCTCCGAGGGAACCTGGGGAAGACAGCCAGGCATGTGTGCAAGAGACTCTCTGCATCATTCTCTTCTGAGAGCTTGCTTTTAGTCTCTCTCTGGATGTTTTCCGTTAATGAGATTACACACACCTGGGTTCCTCTGCTGGTTCCTTCATGCATGAGGCCTGTCCGAATGTGTGGAGAGGGGCCTCCAGCATTGCTGTAGCTAGGTTCCTGTGGTCTTCGGCTGCCAGGAGCTCTTCTTGGGGTGGAGGTGAGGGCGAAGCTGGAGCCCATCCCCTCCGAGGGGCCCCGAGGAAGACAGCCAGGCATGTGGGCAAGAGACTCTCTGCCTCATGCATGAAGGTACCAGCAGAGGAACCCATGTGTGTGTAATCTCATCAACGGCCAATATCCAGAGAGAGACTTAAAAGCAAGCTCTCAGAAGAGAGTGATGCAGAGTCTCTTGCCCACATGCCTGGCTGTCTTCCCCGGGGCCACTCGGAGGGGATGGGCTCCAGCTTCCCCCCCCCCACCGTGAGCAGAGCTCCCAGCAGCTGAAGACCACCGGAACCTAACTGCAGCCATGCTCGAGGCCCCTCTCCACACGTTCAGACAGGACTCATGCATGGAGGTACCGGAAGAGGAACCCAGGTGTGTGTAATCCCATCAATGGCCAACATCCAGAGAGAGTCTTAAAAGCAAGCTCCCAGAAGTGATATTTTGTAGCCTACTTTCCCTCTCGGAGAAACTGGCAATCTTCTGAGAGTTTCCTGCCCACATGGGACAGCCTTGCAAGCTTCCCATGGTGTATTCATATGCTAAATCCAGTAACAAGCTGGATCTCATTCCCCTGACCCTGAAAGAGCCCCCAGTGTGACATCGTTGGGAGGGCCAAGTCGATATAGCCTTCTAAGATCTCAGGGAAAGGACGAAATGAGAGGTTACTGAGCCCGCCCGAGAAATCGGTGATTAACGGGATTTTCGTGATTTGTGATAAGTGTTTACATAGCTCGAGAAATAGCTCAAAGGGCTAGTATTAACGCTTTCCATGAGGGATGTCACGCTTCTGCTCTGATCCCTCAAGATCCTTAGTAAGAAATACCTCTGAATACTATTTTATTGTGTATACTATTCCCCCACACATGAATTTATAAAGCAAATGTGTTCAATTTACTCATTTACACATGAATTACCTATTATAGCGGTAGTCATATTTTATAGTATCATTTCCCCCATTGCCTTATTTATTGCATCAGATTAAAATTTTGCATTCAAAGCAAAACTTTGTGTAGCTCTGTCCCCCTTGCCTTCACATTTAAATTGAACAAGGATTAAGAAAGAAAACTATAAACAAGCAAAGGAAAACCAAACAACAGCAATAGTAACAACACAACACTGTCTATCAGATTACATTTAGAAAGTTTTCAACCCACGCTGGGGCATGTTGTTCTGACTTTGATTGGACAAAAAAATATCATTGCTAATAGCTGTCTATTTGAGTAGGCAGGACTGTTACTGAGTAGACAGAAGGGTTACTGCCCAGAGGAGCCCTACTTGACTGCTAGCCAACTATCTCCTCATGACCCTACTGAAAAAGACACCCCTGATTTCTTCTGTTCACATGCTATTTGGTTACGTACATTTTATATTGCATTCCCACCTTTCCTTTTCATAACTATGCATTCTTTTCTCTCGAAAACTCCCAAATCTCTAGAGATTCTTATATTATCCTAACTCTGCTCAGTGTAAAACCAGGTACCTCCCTTTAGAATAATACGTTTATAAATTATGCTGTACAGATGCACTTCAAACTTTTTGCCATTATGAAAATAAAGCCTATCATTTCTACAAGTATTTATTTGATTTTTTGGATGACAATCTGAAATGGAGCAACATTTGTCACCTGAGAATCTGACTCTGAGTTGTCAGGCTCAAAAAAGCACAAGAACAATAAAATAGGGACTGGAGAGTTCGTATAGATAGTAGGGCAATTGCCTCACAAAAACCCAATCTGGTTGGCTCTAATGTAGACAGGTAGACAGGGAAAGGCTCTAGGCAATAAAATTTAGGTCGACAAAATTTTGGGAAGGAAACAAGACCTGATAAGATCTTCAGCAGAATCTGAGAAAATGTGACCCCTCAACAAGAAGGAAATAACTCAAATCCCTCAGATGCATCTGGATCTTTTAATCCGATTAATTTTAGTGATTCAGCCCAGAAAAGACTCCAGAATGTTCCAGACCAAGACAACTGAGAAGAGTCTATAAAACCCAGCCCAGGAGCCCATTCAAGGCTCTCTCCCCCTTGGAGAAGCCCACATTCTTTCTTGAATGCGTTACTGTCTCTTCTCTCCCCCGCTCAATCTCTCCCCCTCCGCCTTGAAAAAGCCCTCCAAATAAAATCTGTTTTACTTCACTGCTTGTCTGCTCCTGAAATTCTTTTCTGTGAGGTGAGGCAAGAACCTCAAAAACCCTGGTTAAGGCCTGGGGGTGATTTCTCCTTTCTTACAGAGAGCAAATTCTTGCTCCAGCCTGAGTACTCGGTTCCCTGACAAATCGTGTGGCGGGGATCAACTCCATGCCTGGCAGACCAAGCAGACTTCAGGTGTGGCCTATCGGCCACCTGATGGGACTGGCGAGGCTCAGGCCCGTGCTGAGCAGGGGCTCAAGGCAGATTTTTCTAGTCCTAGTCTTCTCAGCAGGACTCTGGTTACAGAGGCAGAGTGGGAGAAAGTGACCGTCTTTCTCTCCTCATGACTCACATGAGCCACCCATGGAGTCCACTGACAGTAGCTCCACAGCACTCCATATAATATCCTGAGCATCTCCAGGAGTGAAAGGTGAATCAGGAAGAAGCCCTGAAAACCTTGAGCACTGTCAGTTGTTGCACAAAAACGAAGGACAACAAACAGGCATCAAGGAGGAAGCAACTCAGGCTGGGAAGGAAGGACCATCACCAGTACAGCCTGAAGATCAATTTAAGAGAGAAAAGGCGTGAGGTGTTCTGTTCAGCAGAGAGTGAGAGACACAGAGCTTAAAAAACATATTCTACTTGTTTTTCAGCAATTACACATATTCATGAGGAAGTCCAAGGAAACAAGCATTCAGAGTTGAGGTACAATAATGAAGATCAAGAACTTTAGAGGTCAAAGATGATTCTACAGAGTGATCTCACTAGCAGTCTGGCTGGGGATGGGGTGTTGATGAGGCAAAGGTATTCTTAAAATGCCTCTTTTGCCCAGTCAGTTAATGAAGTGCCTTGGGGGCAGCTACTCTCAGAGAGAGGCTGTGACACTCAAAGGAAGCCTCAGGCTAAGTTGTTTTAACTTTTTCTAACCCCAGAGTTCTTCTCAGTTACTGTGGGGAGGTTAAGAAAGAAATGGGAGAAGATGCAAAAACTTTGGACCAACAGAAAGCATTTTAATTTTTTTTTTTTGCTTTAGAAATAGTTGTTAGGAAAACTCTAAACTGTGCATTAGAAATTACCTTTTTTTTAAAGAGACTTTTACATTTGCAAAGGGAAGATCCCTTTGTAAGAAAACCTCTCTCCCATTACCAAGAAGTATAGAATAGGCACATTTCTAGAAGCTTTCATCTGTGTGATATGCAGAGAATTAAATCTTCCTAAAAGCCCAACCTCCTCTCCTGTGAGTTTTCGAATATCTCCTACAACTGCCTCCACATTCTCAACATGATGTTTTTTATCTATAGATTTCTGAGAATAACTTAGTTTTTCCCAATTTATCTCATGTCTGCAGGAAATACAGATGTTTTAATCTTTTGATCTTTGCCTACTTATCAGTCTTTTATTACAGTGAGCATCTCAGTCAAAAATGTAGGAAGGCGAAGAGCTACTACTTATTTTTTCCCTTCTAAAAGGACAGTGCTACTTTATATACCTAATGACTGGTTGCAGGCTGGAAGATGGGGCCCCGTATCCTATTAAGCATCTTGGAGGAGAGCAGTAGCTGAAACCTAAACCAACTCCAAGGCAGAAAGAAGATTTGTAACACAGATGACCCTGCTCAGGATCCTAGAAAACCATTGAGATGCAGAATCTCAGGCCAGCTACAAGGATGCTTCCCTAGAGGAGATAACAGCTAGAACAAAGGAACATGGAGAATATCCAAAAAAGACCAAGAACTGCTTTAAACTCTGTCTCTTGTCAACTATCCTAGTAATGGACTGGGTTGGGGGAGCCTTTTGGGAAAACTGTATAGAAATGGAGTTTTAGACACACATGCTGCTGCATCTTCCCTCTTGAGATGTGGCCTCGCAGAGGGTACGGTCTATTTCCCTACCTGCACACCCGTGCTTGGGATGTGTACCAGCCCTTTCCACTCTGGATAAATCTGTGTCCTCGATTGGGCACATATCTAAATTGACTCTCTCCATCCCTCCCTTGATTTTCCCAGTAACTCACTTGAATACCCGATTCATCTTTTTCTAAAATTCTTGTTCCTCTGAAGGAAAGGTAATCAAAGAATATGAGTAAGATTTCAGACTGACTTTGCTGCAAAGAGCAATTCCTCATTCCAGCCTGAGTTCATGGCTTCTGGAGAAACTGGGGGATAGGAATCATTTCTTATGAATGCAGAACAATGGAGTTCAGGTATAGTTTAACTCCTGCTCTAAAGCTGGTAGGACTTGAGTGCTCGTGTCATGAAGGGGCTCATCACAGATTTCCGTCAGTTCGAGATTTCCCAGGTACTTCCCCCGGTGACCCGGGTGGATGCAGAGGGAAGCTGTAGATTCCCTTCAGAAGTCTACCTCCTCTCTTCCCCACATCATGTATGGCACCAGGAGATGTACAGTTTCTCCCACTGGCCGCAACTCTCAGATTAGTATTACTTTAGTTTTCCATAAAGAGAAAACTCTTCATAGGTTCTTATTTATATATATGCTTGTTTGGTGATGGTAGTTTGTTTTTGTCACATTCTCATTGTAAGACCTCTTTACTTAAAAATAGAAATCCTAAGTCTATAGATATGGCTCAGTGGTTGAGTACCTGCTTTAAATGTGTGAGACCCTTTGTTTGATACATGGCTGGGGCGCTAAAATATTTTTTTTTAATAATCTGACAAAAGTTTAATTTTCTATGTTGGCATAGGATTAATTCTCTAAAAGGCATTGTAATTATTTCAAAAATAGGTATAGAGAGATAGGTGTAGAGAAATGATGATACACTCATACATTTATCATCAACATATATTTAAAATTTTAGTTTATTGATTAGATATATGAATAATACCATGCTAGTTGTTAAGACACACATAATCTATGACAGAAGAGGAATTTTCCTTTAAAACATAGAAAGCTTGTTTTATATACTCCAAACAGAGGTACTGAGGCAAAACTTCATAGAACTCTGAAGAAAAGCAAGAAAAATCTTAGGTATATAAAATAACATCATCTAAGGAAAAGATACAATAATAATTGGCAGAATGTTCTGGAAAGAAGAAGAAATGAATTTTCTAGATATGGATATAAAGACAGATGACAAATATAGTACATAATCCCTGAGAAATTAGTTAAATTAGATACCTTCTGCAGCAGCACAGCCAAATATATTTAATTTTCAGTGAGTCATAGAAAGTTTTCTGACTACAAGAATGATTTGAAAAAGATGGTAGGGGGGAGGTGAGAGTAAAACAATTAATTAGAATGTGTTGAATTTTAGGTTGAAGTTCTATCTTAAAAAGTGCTTGAATAAAAATAAGAGGATTCATATTCTGTGCTCATCTCCATCTAACTATAATCAATGTTGAGGCTGGACTGGTTCTGATTGTTTTTATTATGCTTTCAAGGTGCTCACAGATATAATTATTAGGAAACTTAAATACACAAAAATGGAGAATCCATTATTTACAAGATCTGAAAATATACAATACCCCTTATTCACAGAGAGGACTATAATAGCGCATAAGGGATTGCTTGACTTGGAGACAGCTTTTGTGGGGGTCTAGTTATGGTGGAGGGATATAAGGTTTTGAAGGCTCACTCTACTGGTTGGTGAAGTGAAACCTAGAAACAATAAAGTATGAGTGGAGAAAGAAAAAGAAAGGAAAAGTAAACACACACACACACATGCGCATATCAAAATTTTTGCAGGAGGTAGAGGGGCAAGTGGTTACCTGGATCAAACAGCATTTCTTAAACAAAGAATCCTCAATTCGATTAAGCACCTTGGATTTCTTAAATTTAGTTTAGAGATTGCAAATTGTTTATTCAAGCTCTTCCTTTTTAAATAGGATGTTAAAACATAAAATCTAAAGCCAATCACTTGCATCACAAAAAACAAAGCCAACATTCAATATTTACACTACTGTAAACTTCAAGGTACAAAGCACAGTACTAGATTTATAAAAAAATCAAGCAATAGTTAAAACTATTATCAAGTTTGCAGAAAATAAGATGGTCCAGTCTATTTTTCTAGATTTCCAAATGCCATTAAATTATTGCATGCTATGAAAACACAAGTTAATTGTATCCATTTCAAGCACAATCCTTGGGGCTGGAGCGATAGTACAGCAGGTAAGGCATTTGCCTTGCACGCGGCAGACCTGGGTTCGATCTTCAGCATCCCATATATGGTTCCCCCAGGACCGCCAGGAGTAATTCCTGAGTGCAAAGCCAGGAGTAACCCCTGAGCATTGCTGGGTGTGACCCAAAAAGAAAAAAAATATTCAAGCACAATCCTCAAAATGCAAATGAAATATAGCAACTAAATCAGAATCACTTACCTCAGGTAAATCATCTTCCTGTTTCCAAAATTTTTTAAATCCATTAATGAAAATAATTTTGCCTAAAGCTGTATACTCGGGTAGATAGCAACATATCCAAGGTTAATATTCTCCTGTAGTTATTTTTGCTATTCAAAATCATAATGTATACATGTATGTGGGTATTTGTGTGAACACATGTAATTTGTACCGGTGCCTTTTTTGTATTTAGTTTATGCATTTTGTCTATTATATCATTTGAAAATGTTATGCTAACTAGTGTTCATATATGCAAACAAAATAGAAATGAGTAATAAAATGAGTCTGTCTCCTTTGCTGAAAATACCATTTATCAACTGAGACCCATTTTAAATTGATCCTTTAGGGGGAAAAAATGATAAGCAGTTATTTACCTGGCTGAAATGAATACTGTGGCAAATCATACTTTTGACTACTTCTTTGTAATATCTAAAATTGATATTAATGTCTATCAATTTCATTTACTTATTAGACTCACTAGAAGCACACATTTCTAAATGGATGAACACTTGAATTACTAAAGTTGTGTGCTTACAATATTTGTAAATTTTTGGTTAGAGTTAAAAACCAAGTGACTTAGAAGTGTGTGTGTGGGGTCGGGTGTGGTGGGCATCTATATGTATCATTACTTAAAGGGAGACATGTCAGCAAGAGATTTTATTGTGATTTACATAAGAAGAAACATGAAAGGCAGAGTAGGAAGAATTCAGACTGGGAGGTTTCAAACCATTTTAGTGGGTTCTGGGCACTGTTTTTTGTTTTCTGAAACCCACCTGGAGTGACAGGGCAGGTGGATAGTGATGCAAAATGTGAAAGCTCACAGTGAGTATGACCAGAAATTTTCTTCTTTCACAGAAGGTAGAAAAAATGAGGATGGAAACATGCACATTATCAGATTGGACAATGGAGTGTTCTCATCTGAATGCGGTGTTCTCCACTAAGCATGAAATCTCGAACACTAAGAGACAGTTGTGATTAGTATTTGGGTAAATATCTGCTCAACATTGATTGCTGAGTAAAATAAGGGAAGACCTGGATGAAATCCTGGCTCGAGTGGCCTGGATGAGTGACCCTGATAGTCCCACTAGGTGACTTTACAAGTGTACTTGATCTGCTTAGCCTGGGACTTTAAAACAGGCCATTCCACACCTCAGGGGAGCTGATGAACTTAGTCCAGGACAAGGCTTAGTGTTATTCATGTCTAGAAATAGTTGTGGAAAGTGGACTCGGCTTGAAAAAAAAAAAACAGTTTTGTTGTTGTCTTGAAGGAATTAATTCAGTAGATGACTAAATTCCCACCTGAGGTAGCTCTGTCACCGTCACCCGACAGATGCTAGTAAAAAAAAAAAAAAAAGAATCAATGACAAGCAGAGTTCCTGGGTTTTGTCTCTGTCAGAGAAAGAAGTCAAAAACAAGTCAGAAGAGAGAAGAGCAGGTATTTATTAAAGAGATAGTACACACTGAAGGGTGGACAGGAGTGCTTTCAAGAGGGAATCAGGCACTGAATTTTGGAGGCAAGATTTTTTAAGGACTGAAATAAGGGAGGGGTAGGCATAATTGTTGGGTATGAATAGTTTGGTGTAGTGCTAAATTGCACATGTATACATATAAGGACTACATGTTTACTCATCCATCATATATACCTTCAACATCTAATTATGCAGCTGGAAAGACGTAATGAGTAGAAAAGTGAAATAAGATCTGTGTTCTATTCACTGAGGAGCTTTTTCATTGATGGGCTAGGACTGACTTTTCTAAGTCCACTCTATTGGGGAAACTGGAGTTTGGGTTGTCATGAAGCTCCTTTCTGAATATTTCCTTTAGGCACTTGAACTAGTTCTTTTTGTTTGCTCTGTTGTTTTTGTTTGTTTGTTTTGTTTTGTTTTGTATTTGATCCACATCTGGTTGGCACTGCATTCAGGAATCACTCCTGCTGGAGCTCTCAGGCACTGGGGACTGAGTCTTAATAGGCTGCATGCAGGGCAATAGGCTTACCCACTGTACTATCTTTCTGTTCCCCATTTTTGCTTCTTAGAATAATTTTGTCCACACTGACTTCTGTCACATGCATGTAAAATGAACTTATTTCTGAGGAAACTTTCAGTATATAGGAAGATTTCCAAGTGACAGAAATAAGCTAATAGTAACAAGATTCTTGAATTGCAACCAGGTTAGATATATATGAGCAACCTCAGAAAATGATGGAAAATATTATGCAGAATATATGAAACACAAAGGCACTTTAAGTTATCATCCTGGATCCTGGAAAGAGAAAAGTTGTAGAAAAATTCTCTGTGCTTCCTTCCTAAGTCACAGAAATATTTTGTATACTTCTTGGCCTTGAATGGGCCACAATTAATTAGAAACTTGATGAAGTTGTTAACAAATGGTGATACATTAAGAGTTGTTTCCAGGAACTTCAAAGAGAAAAATTGATAGCCCTTGGATACGTTTGTTTATTCAGGTATTCAAATAATGTTCATCATTGTGTGTGGGTGTTTCACATCTCAGAGAGGCATCATTACTGAAAAAGAGGCAATTTCACAATGGAAAGCAAAACAATTTAACTAAATTGTTGCCTGCAGGATTGAATGACCCCCAAAACAACACAAACCTTGAAAATTCACAATAAGTAATAGAAAAGGAAGGCAAAATCCCCACAAAATCCAAAACGAAACTGAAGCAAAGGAGTGAAACACTGGATGTATTGATCTTAACTGTTAACACACACTCAAATATCATAGAAATTATTTCTAAAGATATTCTTCAGTATTTGCGGGAGATTAGAATAATAAACTAGATTATATAAAAACAAATATCTAAATTTATTTGAAGTTTGATGTTTGTCATGTATGTGCCTCCGATCCTAATTATATCCTACAATATTTCTAAATGAAGTGTCTTTCTTTTAAAACCAACTTGTTGTAATAGGGTGATACTAATTTGCTAAGGAATGCTTTTGTTTAGAGATTAAATTGGTTTAACATCCTTAAGAAACCTCTAGGAGGTGTGCTGACCTCCTAAACCTATACTGTATTTTCCTTGTGTTTGTGATCAATAATTTTTCTTTTTCTGTCTTCATCTTCTTTTTGGTTGTTGTTGTTTGGTTTTTGTGTTTTGGTACTACACCTTACTAGACTCAGGGGATCACAAGGATCAATCTGGAGTCAGCCACAAACAAAGTAAGTGCCTTACCCCTATATTTTCTCTGCTCCTTGGTAATACTTACTCAACTCACTTTTGGGCTGGAGCCATAGCACAGCAGGTAGGGTGTTTGCCTTGCACGTGGCTGACCTGCATTTGATTTCCTGCATTCCATATGGTCCCCTGAGCACCATCAGGAGTAATTATTGAGTGCAGAGCCAGGAGTAACCCCTGTGCATGGCTAGGTGTGACCCAAAATACAAAACAAACAAAAAAAACCTTACTCACTTTTCTAGTTTCTTTATTAATTATGTCTCTGCCATTGTTTCCTGGAGCTCCTCTACCTTTTGTATATCTTACCTAGTTCCCTTTCGGTAACCTGAATTTGAATTGTCAATCTAATTTCCCTTGTTTCCCTTTTTATAAACCACATTTAACTGTAATCTTCCAGTATTTTTCTATTACTTCTCATTTACTTCACTTGACATGCCACTGTTTCCAATTCCATTTTTTGTTACATATTATGAAATTTTATTTTTAATACATTTGAGTGATACTTTGTACACATTGTATATATATCAAATTTTCTTTAGTTTTTCTCTCATCAGGTACTTGGAAAGGCTTTTGAAAATAGCCTTTCAATGAACAAAGGTACATAGACACATAAAAATATATATGTTTGAATTTATGCATGCAATACAAATAAATTAGTGTTTTATATTCTTTAAATATATAACTTTGAGACAAATTGTGGAGTTTTTATTTTTATGAAATCCTCACCAACACTTGGTATTTCTTGTTTATGTCGTGTAGACCATTACAAATTTGAATTTACATCTCATAGTAGTTTTTAATTTACATTTCAATGGAAATAAGTGAAAATAAATATTTTATATGATTTGGTCATTTTCATGTTCTTTAGAGAAATATCTATTGGTAATCCACTTCAACTAATTTGCTGTATGTTATGAAAGTAGCATTCTGCTTTCATTATTCTATACAATGTTATCTGATTTTCTCTTTGTTAAATACATGTTCTTGTTTTTTACTGTTTTTTTTTTTTTTTAGTTTGCTCTTGGCATTAGTAACTGCTCATATAAGTATAGATTTATTGGCACTCTCAATTCCATTTCACTGATACTTATTTTATTTTTATCCCACAGCACACTATTTTAATTATTGCAGTTTTTTGGACATTTGAAGTCAGAAGATAAGTGTCACCAATCTTCATTTTTTTCCAAGTTACTTTGGCTATTTGCATAACCTTTGTGGTTCCATACAAATTTCACTAAAGTTTTCTCTTTATCCTAGGAAAATAAAATTGCAATTTTGGTACTGATTCTACTGAATCATTAAATTGCTTTGAGCAGTACAGTTATTTTTAAAATGTAAATTCATCTAAGTCATGCGTGTAGGACATATTTTCATTTAAAAAATCTTATTTTAAAACCATTTTATGTGTCTAATTTTCTTATAATGTTCATACCTAGCAATATTTAAACGATTCTGGGGTTACACTTAGAGGGTCTCTAGGGACCATGCTTATGGGCACCAGAGTATAAACTGAGGTCTTCACACAAACTCAGCAGTGTGCAATTCAAGTGCCCTACCTCGGGGCCCATATTTGTTTAATTTGTTTTGTGGACCACACCAGCCTGTGCTTTATTTTATCCAGTACTGTTCTAAGTAAAAACAAAAGTTTTTCTGAGATGAACATTTTTCCATATTGTTCAATAACAGTCTTTCTGAAAATGCATGTTCAGTTAATATCAATCTTACAATAAGATATGCACTATCTTTTCATAATTCTTTTACAACAATTTATTCATACCCAATTCATATTGCCATATTTGCATCACACAACATCATTCTCTATCTTCTTATTATATCTTATTTCTTTTCATTATGTCTATATGGAAACAAAATTTTAGACTTCAAGGCTTGCATCCTTTATAATTTATAACATGGGAAAGCACAATAAATGTGACAATATAGTGAAGTATTTACTTAATAAACTTTATTATGCTATTTAAGCTATTTAAGCCAAGTCTTCACCTTTTATCTCTAATAAGTAAATATGCTTTCTTTTGTTTCTCTAGATAAGTACTAGCATGGCGATTTCTGTGATATATTATAGATTTTCTTTCTAATCTTATAACATAGAGACCATAAACACAATGACATAAAACAGTCAGGTTTGATTTTTACCTATTTAATATCAACTTTCCTATTATGCTCCATATTTTACTTGTAGTACACAGCCATGAGAAGATATAATAATATGATATTTAATATTTAAATGAACTGTTTTAATAAGTAATCATCACACAGTATGAACCATAAATGCTCCTTAGTTTTCTTGATGATAAAAATGCCTCTAAGTACCTTAAACATCACCTAAATATAAGACTTTCAATAACATTATATATGTTTAGGAATGATAATAGTCATTTGTATATTAGTCATCAGCTGTGACTGTTATATAAAGAATAACAAGATGATTCTTAATAGCTGAAGTGTCTTCATTTTCAGGTGACTAATTTACAAGATACATGAGGAGCACAAAGAAAAATATTACCTCTACCACCAAAGTTTATTACTTACATCTGGAAATATTCCAAAGTGCAAGAAGAGAGTGTGGTGCATTCACATTAACTCAGCCTTGGAAAAGATTTTTTTTTTAACATGGCAGATTAAAGCCATTATGTGCCATCAAAGCAAATTGATCTCCTTCCCTTTTTATAGAATGTAAGGCACATTTCTGAGTGTGAAAATAGAACAAACTTTCCTCACTCATCTTTTTCTAACTGCTCAGAGTCACATAGTGCCTGCCACTTTTTCAGAACTGTAGGCTTGTAGACTCAGAAGTTTAAATGACTTCTTCTTTTATAAAAAAAAAATCAATCATCAATATTTCTTTCACTATCACATGGTTGAAGGAGCCAATACATAGGTATATTAGAAACATTGTCTATCAAACACAAAAGATATAAACTCATCACTGAAACAGTGAGGCTTAAACTGGATTGAATAGATACCCTGAATATAAACATTGAAATGATCTATTTCTCCTTTGAGGTCTTAAAATCATATTTGAAAATACCAATGGCAGAATCCTCTCTGCTATGTTAAAAGAAATGTTGCTATTTTGGATCAGTGCTGGAGGGAACAAGAGAAATGCATGGCAATAGTCACTGTGCTCTAACTTAAAAAACTTTGTTAGCCCTTGGAAATAACGGAATACTAGAAAAAACTGATCAGGTGGTTTTGAGAGAAAAGAAATAATGATAATGACAATGAGGTATACCTTAAATATTCATCATTAAAGCTCATGCTTTTCTTATAAACAAATCCAAGTACAGTCTCTAAAGTTTTAATAGTATTTTTGTTTTAATAGTATTTGTTTTTCATTAAAAATTAAAAATAATAACAGAAATATCAACAGATGAATGATAAATATTTCTAATTTTTTCACTATTTTCTCCCTATTATATTTGCTGTCCATTTTAATCAAGTTAAGATCTCCTCTGTACTTAACCTAAGTCTTATCTCCTTGTAATTTTCCTGTATTAAAGACAAGAATAGTACATACTGGGGAACTAGCTGGTGTGTCTTAATAGTATATGTGTGAATGTGTATGATTAACATACAATCTTACTTCATGTGAGTCTCATTTACATGAGTACAATAACGTATTTTCCTTTTCTTTGTCTATCTTATGTCAGCGTAGCAATTTATTTTTTTCTATGTATGCTTTCCATCATAATGTGGACAATTCATTTTACTCATATTTACCTACCAATGGGCAGTGCTACAGGGATAGTACAGGAGTTAAAGTGTATGTCTTGCATATGCTGAAGCCTGATTTTATCACTGATACCAGAGCTGAGCCAAGTGTGAAACAAAAACATAGAAGTGGAAAAAAGTGCTGTTAATGGGTAAAACTTTCTAAGTATTTTTCATCTTATAAGCTAAAATGGAAATATATGTATATATCAAAATACAATACAATACATAGATGTCCATATGTGACACATATATTTGGATACTAGTGTACCAATTTTTTGGAATAGTTTGTATGTAGAATAGAATAATTTAGGAAGTATTTAATTTACTTACAATTATATATTTCCAAATTTACTTTTATACTAGAACATTTTACAACCCTAAAATATGAATTCTCCAAGGATCCTTAAAAATATGTGATATAAAATTTTAAATATCTTTAGATTGTTTGTCATCCTAGTGTACAATTAAGCTCAGTTTCTTCTTCTCAAGTAGCCCAATTTGGAATCAGTGACCAAGGGCAAATAGCAAAATTCAGATTTTATTTAAAAGGAGGGATAAGAAGGCAGATATGCTCCCATCTTAGGGGAGAGCTCCGCTAGATAAGATTCCAGAGGAAGGAAGATACCTTTCTCCTTTTTTTCTTTTTTAAATTTCGAAAGTGGGTGAGCATTTTTCTTGCATTTTAAGGCACACAGTGCTAAGAAAGCGAGTCTGATCCTGGTTCAATTTTCCCCACAGCATATGGTCCCAGGGATGATTCTTGAGCTCTGTTGAGTGTGACAAAAACAAAATAAAACAAAACAAAACAAGCAAAAACATTTTGCAATTTTCCCAGAGATAATACATTTGTCTGTAAGAGAGAATGCATATAAATTTTTACACTAATTTAAATTTGATATCAATAATATACAATTTTCTGCTGCAGAAATATTTTTGTACTTCTGCAACAGACATATTAATATTTTAAATTTATAAAAGCATAATCAGTTTTTAAGTTTAACACCATTGTTTATTTGGTGCATTCAAATATTAAATTGTTCTCTAATGATCATTTTATATACTATAATTCTCTATTTAGTTACTTGAAATCAATACAAGCTATATAAATTCACTCACACAAACTTTCTTGTCTTTTAATACCCCAAAGTAATTTTATACAAAATGGAATATCTGTGTCCATTAAAGATAAATGTATTTGCAAGCCACCTATCTAAATGTGTTTGAAATAGCAATGTATTCTGACTGATTAATTTATTCAATGTTCAAGCTTCTATTTATTTTTAATTACATTGTTATAACTTTTGGTTTTATAGAAACATTTTATTTTTATAACCATTTGCATGTCTGGATGGGCAGCTGCCCCTCCCTCCTTTTTCTGAAGTCATGTATGCAATTGCATTTCATTTTATTTCTCTTTAAAGAAAAGTTTTTGTTTGTTGAAACAGTGAAAATAAAACAAATAGTGTTACTATATTTAGGAACTAACTTAAATAAGTAAAGGTTATTTAACTGGTTTTACAAAATAGCCGAGTTGTTAAAATTATATTACAGAAATAAACAAAACATTCTGTTTTTATTAATTAGGTTGCTTCCTGAAAAAGATTACTCCTTACACTCTGTATAGTTTATGCAATTTTTCAGCATTCTATTTCAAATAATGTTTTTCTGCAGAGGTCAAATAACTGGTCATACCTGTAAATCTATTTCTTTAAATAAGATACTAATGAGATTTAAGAAAATATAGTTTTGTCTGTATATAAGACTGTGATTTACTGCCTCCTTTCAAAACTATCACTGAATGAAATCTTTGCTCAATAAACTGGTTGCCATTTTTTCTCAAATAAACAATTTATCTGTAGAAAACTGATAATCAAATTGATCATGTAGAAACACTTTTATGACATTTATCGTGTATTCCCTTTGTTTTTGACTCCACTAAATAAATATTGATGTAAAGCTATTTGCTAAATATACCTTCCGTGAATCTTGCTGCATATGGCTCCAGAAAGAACAAATAAATAATATTTCAACAGGAAGAAAAATAATTACACTTTTAGAAATTATTTTCCATCTCTCTTTTTCTCCCTCTTTTAATTGTTGTTGATTTTTGGGATTACACCTAGCTGTTCTCAGAATATACCCTTGGCTCTGAGCTCAGGAATTATTCCCAAGCAAGGCTTGTGGGAATATTTATGGTGCCAGTGTCCATAGTTTCCTATGGAAGTGCCCTACCCTATAGCTTCAGCTTTAGAATTTTTCTTATAATGTATTTTATTTATGGTTTTACTTTGTAATTGATGTACCAACCCAGTATAATATGACATTTTCAGGTATTTATCATTAAATATAAAATTTTGCCCCTCTTTTTCTTGAATTACAACATTCTCTCCACTTCACCCTTCTCTTTTGGAAACTAAAAATTGGCATTACAGAACAAAGAGTTTATTATTGCTTTATTTATTTATACTCTTTGTTTTCCGTACATGTCATATATTGTCCATTTTTTTTACTTTCAAATTTTCATTTTTATTTATTTACTGATTTGGGTCAGACATGAAGGTACTCAAAGCACTGGCTATGCCAGTGATCAAACCAGATTTGGTTGCATGCAGGGAAATAAACTATTACTGTAGATTCTAGATACTTATATTTTATGGTTGGGGCACACCCAGGTGTGGTCAGGACTTACTTCTGGCTGTGTGCTCAGTAGCCCCATATGGAAGTGGTTTGGGAATTTAAGTGAAGTCAGAGATTGAACTCGGGTTGACATGCAAGGCAAGCATCTTATAGCTCTACTGTTTTCCACATATCCCAACTCAAACATTTTTTTAAGTTTTATTTTTTATAAAATTTAAAATTTTATATTTGTTTCTTATTTTTACATATTATTGTTCACAATAATTTATTGCATTCAATATTTCAACACCAATTCCACCACCACTTTCACACCACCATTACTTCTAGTTTTCTCACAACAAACCAAGTCTGCCCCAAATGCAGATGCTAAATGATTTATTTTGTATTGCTTGTTATGAATAATCAACTAAAAGTGATAAAAAAGGTTTCCTTAGAGGAAAGCATGTGAACATTGCTATATCTCACCTTGGAGACATAAAGTCCTTGTATTAGAGATCACTCACATATTGTAACAGGTTGAGACTTATGTGCTAATATATATACATATACATTAGTATATATGTATATATTTATATGTATATATAACTATTATATACATATTAAATATAAATATATACATATTTAAGAAGTTTATATGTATATATTTACATATACACATATAAATATTCATAAAGATCAGTCACCTTCTACTTTATACCCCATCAAATGTGCTGTGCTACTCTTGGTTGATCAGTGGCATAAATTATGATATTTATGTATTCCATTTGTGGTGCAGTGTTCATTGTTGTAGTTCAAGTATAACTTAATCTGTGTCTTTTTAGTAACATTGTAGAGCAATTCTGCTGCTCTATAATGCTGTATTGATGGTAGAGACATAGTACAATGAATAGGGTGCATGCCTTGCATGCAGCTTACCAGGATTAGATCTCTGGCACCCCATACAGTTCGTCAAGATCTGTCAAGAGTGATCACTGAGCACACAGAGGTAGGAGTAATTCCTGAGCACTCTGGGTGGGCTTTGATTTCTATTGTTTTGTAATATGGCTTAAGATCAGAAAATGTGATATCTTTCAACTTGTACTTCTTTCCCAAGATTTATTTAGTTGGGGCAGAAAAGAATGTATTGAGGGGAAAACATTTACCCTGCACACAGTCAGTAAGGGTTTAATCCCTTGAAGCATTTATAGCCCCCTGAGCACCACCAGGAGTGATACCAGAACTGAGAACCTGGAGTAAGTCCTGAGCACAGCTGGTGTGGCCTGAAAACTAAAGCCAAACCAAAGCAAACCAAAATAACAACAAAATCCAACCAAAATTTTTCTTTATTTATAATTTTGGTATGGTTTTAAAGTAAATTTTAGAATTAATTTTCGACAGCCTTGAAAAATACCACGAAATTTTATCAAAATCACACTTAGTCAAAAGCATAACCATATTAATGAGCTGTGCATAGAGAATTGGTCTTTTGTTTTGCATTGTTTTGATTTTTTAATCAATGTTTTATAATTTCATAGTGTATATATTTAACAATCTTTATTACCAAATATATTTATTACCAAATACTTCATTCTTTTGGTTCAAGTATATGTAGGATTGGTTTTAATTTTTCTCAGATCCTTTGTGTTTCTTTAATAGAAAAACAACTGAATTTTCTTGATAATTTGTATCCAGCAACTTTACTGAATCTGTTTATTAGTTCTAATAGCTTTCTGGGAGGGATCTTTTGTATTTTTTTTCTATGCAAGTTCATGTTATCTGAAAATAAAATTACTTTTTTCTTTCCAATGTTGATGCATTTTTAAATGTTCTTCTGAACACTATAGAAGTGATGAGAGTGAGTACTTGTCTCATTCCTATGATGAAGTGTTAAATTTTAAGAAGCCAATATCATTGGAAAATTAATCCCGAAGCATGAATTACTTTATTGGATTCACCCACTGAAGTTTTTTTCATTATTGTCATTTTTTAAATATGGTGATTACTGACCCCAGAAAGTTTTATAATTTACCTACAGAATATTTAATACTTGCCATTTCATTATATTCCCTTATGACAAAGATGCCAAAAACAGAAACAACCAGTCTCACAATGGAGACGTTACTAGTGCTTGCTCGAGCAGATCGATGAGCAATGGGATGACAGTGCTACAGTGCTACAGTGATGACAAAGATAGCTGAAAATAATCACTCTGGATAGGAACTGCATGCTGAAAGTAGGTAAAGGAATGAACATGATAACCTCTCAATATCTGTGTTGCAGACCATAGTGCCCAGAAAGAGAAAGAGGGAGAGAGAGATAGAGAGAGAAAGAGAGAGACACAGAGAGACAGAAAGAGAGACAGAGAGAGAGGCAGAGAGAAAGAAAGAGAGTACCTAATGTAGAGCCAGAGAGGCAGGCCTGGGTTGTGGTGGTGAAAGAGAAACTGGGGCCATTGGTGGTGGGAAATGGACACTGGTAGAGAGATGGGTGTTGGATCATTGTATGACTGAAACCCAGTCATAAACAGCCTTGTAATTGTATATATTATGGTGACTCAATTAAAAATAAATAAAATAAAATGAAATAAAATTTGGGGGAAAAACAGAATGAAGAGTATGTTTACATGAGTTTATTACAATGATGTCGATAAAGAAGACATCTTGCTTGATATCACCTCAATGAGTACATATGGAAGCAGCAAGCATTAAAAGACTTAAAAAAATTATATGGAGACATATTTTTACTTCTACTTGTGAATGAAGCTTTTTTTGACTTTCAAATTGTTCAGTTCTCTTTTCTTCCTTCCTTCCTGCATGCCTTTCTTACCAAATGCTTTTTACAATTCTGGTGGATGGGAGACTTGAATCAAAGATCCAGTATATGTGGTATTTGGTAAAGGCCAGGTTTCTGGGTTAACTATAGTCAGGATAACAAGCTTGCTGTATTTTTATATGTTAAAGAGAGAGAGAGAGAGAGGGATGGAGTAATTTCTTCATGCCTCCTCTGCTCTGCCCCCATATTTAAGGTCACTTGTATCACTTGAATCACTTGTCATCCCGTTGTTCATTGATTTGCTCAAGTGGGCACCAGTAACATTTTCATTTGTCCTTGTTGCATGCAAGGTAGCCCGATGGTGTCTGCTCACTCCAGGAATATGAAGAGCCTCAGACAGTTCATTCAGGGTCTTGAAGAAGAAGTATGACCATCTCATAGGTGGGCGGCCATGCTTTCTTTTTATGTCCTGTGGATACTTAAGATATGATTTATAAATACTGTATTAGTTTAAAGTAAACAATGTAATTATATGACTTACATATCTCATGAAAAGTTTGTACAACACTTTTAGTTAAAACATGGATACCAAGATAGTAACAATCTTTTTGAAGAGAATTCAGTCTTTTAACTTCATACATGTCATACAGCAGTATTAACTATAGCCATCATGGTATGTATTGCATTCTTAATACAAACTTACCTTATAATTGGAAAAATTTATCTCTTGATTATTTATATCTAATCTTCCCTCCCAGTCCTGTTACTGGAAACATACATCTGACTTCTTTAAAAACAAACAAACAAAAAAACCCTTAAGTTTATATACACTCTTCTCATTGATGAAACAGATTGTTCACCTCTAATTATTAGAAATTTGACTCACACTATCTGACTCTCTGACTCACACTAAAGCTATTTGACTTGATTTTCATGCTAGAGCTTTCGCAAAAAAATAGTGGTCCTTTTATTTTTCTCAGAATCAATTTTTCTTACATTTCAGTTTTGTTTTTATCAGCATGGATTCCAGGGGCTATATATTTCTCTTTGAGTCATTACAAATTTTTATTATTCATAAAATCTAGAGTAATTTGAAATAAATTGATACAGTCTTTAATTTGAAAAAGCTCCATGGAACAGCTAGCTTATCCATTGCCTTATAGGGATTCATTAAACTGTTAGCACAATATCCATCTATTACCTTTTACAGGCTATTTTTAATGAACTTCTGAACATTTATACTTAGTTTAATTGTCCAGCATTTTTTATTCAGCCTCTTTATTATTGCATGTGTGTGTGTGTGTGTAAATTCAAATCTTTCACCCTTCATTCAACCTTACTTAGAAAAACTGATTTTCCCAAAACCTCCCTTGCACCCAACCGCTAAAAAGACAGAAAAAAATTGTGTAAAGAGCCTGAAAAACTTGACCGAGACTACTCACATAGGTTGACAGTAAAGGTAAGAACAGAGCAGGTAGACAGATATATATATATATATATATATATATATATATATATATATATACATTAATTCCCAGGAGACTTTCTCAGTTGCATGAGATACTTTATCTTCAGCTTGTTAACCAACATATGCAAAGACACCTTGGGCTCAAGGAAGTGAGGTACAGTTTTACTGAGGATCCTCTGTGTCCCACAGGTCATAAAATCAGACAAGGGAATTGCTTAAAAAGTCAGTACAAAAATTCAACCAATACATTTTCAGTTAAAAATAGACACAATAGTAGAGAGTGACTCCAGGGGAGTTTGGACTTTATACAAAACAACATTTTACATCACTAGCTAATATATTTTATCCCTGCTTTGGCCAAAGGTTGGTTGCAGACTTCTAAATCTCTGGGGAACAAGTAGCCTTCTGTCAGGCACCAGAAATAAGTTCAACTTTTCTTTTAATGGACTGTGATTTTAGTGATCATTTTCCTTCTTTGAGTAAAAAATATCAGGCTCAATCTATAGTATAGCAGGTGAGACATTTGCTTTGTAGACGGTTGGTCCAGATTTGATCCTTGGCGTCCCTCATGATACCCTGAGTAGCATCAGGAGTAACTCCTTAGTGCATGGCCAGGAGTAAACCCCATACATCACTGGGTGTGACCCTCTAAAAAAAATCCAAAAAAAAAAATTACAGAGGCCAGGGAAACATCATGGGTGTTGGGAGTGCATACTTAGCATTCATAGACCCTGGTTCAAACCTCACCATGACATAGCCCTGATTGCACAGCCAGGTAAAGTCTTGGAAGCCAAAAGCATTACGGGGTTTGCCCTTGGTGGTTCACTGCACCTTAGGGCTCAAGGAGCACTGCATTGCTGGGCTTGTACACTGAGCACTGAGTTGTCCTGTGGTTGGGCTGAGTCTATGTTTTGCTTTGGGACGTGGGGTGTGGGTGGGGGAGGAGGCTGATACGCACCTTGCCATAATCAGGGACTAACTTGTCTTGTTTTTTAGGCAGTTCTTACAAATTTGTGGACAACAAGTACTTTCTTGAAAAATAGTCAGGACTAAATATCTCCAGAATTAAATAGTCCATTACTGTTCCATCTTTGCACTACCCAGAACTGTTTCTTTTGTATGTGATTAGATTACATTTGACACCTTATCTAGTTCTGTGTCTTGGACTCTGATTTTGAGCATTCTGAACTTCTGACATTTTTGCTTTTTTCTGACTCTTGTCAATTAAAATCAGAAAATACAAAGAGATACCAAAGTGAATAACCACACATATATTACTGGGACACTTGTACATGAACCAATTCTACCTAATAATCAAATTTTGCTGGATTATTTAACCTTAGAATTTTAACCTAGAACCTTCCATATGATTCAAAATTTTATATTCACTGTCAAATTTTCTATTTCTAATAATATATATGTATATATATTAGGATTTGCTATATAGTAATAGATTAAACCTTATTAAAGATGGCATGACTTCTATTAGAGAGGTTGGAATTTTAATTAATTACTGGAGCTTGGCATAAGTTCTATGTAATGCTTTCTAAACACTGACAAATTAATCAGCTTGGAGTTTGCTGTGTTTTATAATCTAAGTGGTCAGGATACATTCTCTAAGAGGAATTTTCATACTAAACAGTTTACATAGGTATATCATTTCAGGGAGTACACTACACTAGTTTTGGAAGGTTGTGGAATATGATGCTTTCATGATGATAAGAAATAAGATGCAATGATTTATATTTAACTTTGAATAATTTATATGAAACATTCTGCATACTTTTTAACATTAGCATATTTTACTGATGTGGTAGTACTTAAAATGTGTAGTGGTTGTTTTATACTTGCCATTTTACACTTTTTAGAATGTATGTATCTTACTGAATGTTGTATTTATACCACATTGTGATGAGGTAGGGAGAGTGAATGTATGATGTTGTGTGATTTTATGTACATACAGTTTCTGGCAATGTTTCATGAAAGGAACAGCCAAAAGCTCATTCACCAAATTTATATCGACATGATTGTTGAGATAGTGTGATCTGTAAATATTTTCATTTTTACATACATCTGATATTTATGATAAATATAAAATATATCTAGAAAATTAGATATCATGATTTTACTTCTGGGTGATTTAGGAATTAATTTCTCTGTATCCTGGACTCTCAATATTATATAAATCTAAAGATTTTCATATCATTTTTCAATGTATAGTGAATAGAATTAATGGCAATAGAACATTAATCTTGAGATTAGTGGTACCATCACATTGCATTTTTTTCTTGTCAAAATGTGATTTCCTTCAGTCATAGGTTTCTGAATTCAAAAAGATCTAGTCCTAAAAACTGACCCAATAACTATAACATTGTATAAACTCCCTTTTGTTTATCTCTTAATTATCTATCCTTAGTTTTGTTCTAAAAGCAAACCTAAGTAGCACTTTTATTGTTTACCCAGATATTTTGTCCCTAAGAATGCCATGTTTAAACAATAACAATCTGCATAGCTCTTTGTGGTCCAAGCTTTATCGACTGCCCCTCAAAACTTGCCTTGGTTATGAGTATTATATTTACCCTGTTTCTATGGATTAAGCAGGCCGCCTGTTATGCCGAGGTCTACTATTTCAGTTCCTATCTACGAACTTTGTTGTCTGATAAGATTCTATTCTTACATAGGTTGTGGTCTACAGATGATGGCCAACGCTTAGCTTCTTTGGGAGATGCACTTTATGGTAAGTTCTTTTGGACTGTGATAATTGGTATATACTCTGAACAAAATTATTCTGTGAGTATTATGATGTTATTTAGTGAATCCTATGGGAGTTCATTGTGAAGTGAACTTCCATGTGCCTTCTGATCCCTTTCTACACTGCCATAACAATGCTGGCATTTTTGCCTTATTTGTTACCAGAATTTTCTTTTCTCCTGATTCTAGAAATCATCCCAGTAGAAAGTTCATAACATTTTTTGTCAAGGAGCTCAGTATTTCAAAAGGTAAATTCCTCCAATATCTCCACTGTTTAATCTTTTATTGGACCAGAGTGATATCACAGCAAGCAGGGTGTTTGCCTTACACGCAGCCAACCCGGGTTTGATTCCTCCATCCCTCTCAGAGAGCCCAGCAAGCTACCGAGAGTATCCCACTCACAAGGCAGAGCCTGGGAAACACACACTAAAAACAATAACAAAAAGTCTCACAATGGAGACGTTACTGGTGCCAGCTCAAGCAAATTGATGCACAATGAGATGACAGTGAGACAGTGCTAATCTTTTATTATGTTTCCTAATAAGAGTCCACCCACTCTTGTACACCTCCTTTGTATTCTTTTTATATGTGTTGACATGGTCTTAAGTTTTATTTGAATAGTCCCTTTTAAATTTTGTTAGAATCAACTTATCAATGGTGGAGGCATGCCCAAACTTAAACCTAGTTAATTCTAGCTCTGTAGCTTGTAAAAACCCAGGTGCCATTGGGAAATTATGTCATTTGTTAGGGATTATAGAAGTAGTTATCAGAGGGAGTAGAAAAGGAGTTCCAGGTTGGCTTCCAGTAAGTACTGAGAATGATCTTTTCATAAGAAAGAGGGTGGGTGAGGTGTGAATAGATAATACAATAAAGTGCTATCTTTGTGTGTTGTCTGCCTTAGTCAATCCTCTCAATGCATATAGACCCCCAAGCACTACCAAAAGTGGTCCTTGAACACAGAGTTAATAGTAAACCCTAAATACTGGTAGCTATGACCAGTAAATCAAAAGAATAATGATGGTGATGAAAAAAAGGATGGATTACTTCCACGGTATGAGAGTTTTTAGATATCAGAAATCAAGATTTGAGGGTGATTACTCCGAATGACGTTTGCATATATTAACTTCCCATTATTTCTCAACAAGAAATATAGCTGTTATAGTTCTCATTTTTATAGCATACCTATCTTAATACTTAATATTCTTTGGAACTTGGTATGTCTCACTTTTAAGTTGTTTCAGATCATAAGGCTTCATTGATCTTTGTCCAAGGTTGTATTATAAAAGAGATCCTGTGTGTTTTATATTTGACTTGACTTTGCTTCATGCTAATCAGCTTTTTGTGGTATGATATTGCTATTATTATCATTATTAGTTTTGGGACCACACCTAGCAATGCTCAGAATGTATTCCTAGCTTTGTGCTTAGGAGTCACTCTTGGTGGTACTAGGTAGATTATACATGGTCCCCGAAACAAGTAACCTCTGAACTATCTCTCAGGCCCTTGATCTTTTATTTTTTTCCTGAATATCAATGAAGTTTAGTGATATTACACAGTTCCATTTCCTCATAAGTATTTTCTTTTATTTTTCAAACTAGATCTAAAACCAAAATCATGTAATTCTTCACCAGTATTAAGTGTCTATTCACAGTGAAAAAATCAAACAAATCTGGGACAATCTGCAATAGTGTTCAGTTTGAGATCTGAGTGGGGACTGATCCAGCTCTACAAATTTATCTTCATGACATGGTACTCCCAAGGTACTTCCTCTGGTCACCAGATCCTATAGATGCTAGTGAGCTATACTTACAATAGTAAGATAAAAAAGAATGTTTAAGGAAGGACAAGAAAGGTAGCAGATTTGGGCAGGGAAATAAAATTGCAGTGAAACCCAGGGTTTCACCTCAGCTAACCACAGAGAAAGTCCACTGATTTGTTTCATGTCAGTCCCAATGCTTACCCTTCTTGACTACACAATGATTAGTCACTTGCTCTGGGTTGTTCTAAGGATGTCATGACCTATGGCAATTTTTTCCTACAAATGAGAAAATCCCTGTAGAGAATTTAGGGTACTTGGTGGATACAAGCTCTGAAGATCAGTCAACAAGAAGCAGAGGTCTGCTCTGGGGACTGTATCAGTGTATTCACCACAACTATCTAGTATTTGTAATTAATGAAGATGCTTAAAAAATGAAATATTATCATAGTAATCTAAAATAATATTTGATCAGTATAGTGGTTGATAGACTGGAATGATAGCACAGCGGTAGGGCATTCGCCTTTCACGCAGCCAACCCGTGTTCGATTCCTCTGCCCCTCTCAGAGAGTCCAGCAAACGACCGAGAGCACCACATCCGCACGGCAGAGCCTGGCAAGCTACCTGTGGCGTATCGGATATGCCAAAAACAGTAACAATAAGTCTCACAATGAAAAATGGTACTGGTCTCGAACAAATCGATGAGCAATCAAATAATTGGTCATCGAACAAATCAATGAGCAATGGGATGACAGTGACAATGACAGTGGTTGATTAGTATTTTGGTGAAAGGTAGAAACATTAGACCTAAGTTAATAAGCATGTCTTCACTAATTACTTATAAAGAAATTTCTCTCTGTTAGCTTTAAAAACAAGTTTCCCTATAAGCAAAACTCTACAATAGAAATATCACCTTTCTAATTATAAAAAAATCAAGTTACCTCTCTGTATTTCTATCCTAGTCTGTGTTGGGCCTTTTGCTTAATAAATGTCATGTATGAAACTTGACAAATAATTGTTAACATGGCTTATGATTTTATTCCGTATTATCCAGATGCTTGTTTTAATTCCCTTATCCTTTCTGAACACGAGGAGTAAAGTAGACCGTGGACAATATATAACAGAAATTAGAAACTGCAGTTTGTGAATTGATTTGCTTAGGGAATTGTCTAAATAATATAAGCTCTTGTTGTATTTAGATGGATTTCACATAATAGTTTTATTGTCCCTGCTTTATTTATTTTAAAATTGAATTATGCTAACAGTTGTTTCATTTTTTCCCCTCACCTATTGAAAAAACACAAGAGAATTCACTACAATTAATCATTTATTAAGTATCTGTTTACTGTGGAATCAAGTTTCAGGCTGAGAAATATGTCATAAATTACAATGGCTAGTGTGAAAATAAAACTATATAAAATATTTTAATAACCAGACTGATAACATTTTACTTTTATAAAGGAGATTTTTTCTGAAGAAATAGCATTAATAAAAATTGGCAAATTTTAAGATAAAACATCATTTGCTGTGGTACATACTCAGTTAAAAAGAAAACATTTATTTTTTTTGTATTTTTTTCCAAAAAGATTTAAGGTAGGGAACAAAACTCTGGAAAATATTAAATAAATTTCAATATTAAAATATTGTTTTCTAAAGTAGAGTAGGTTTATTAGACTTCATATATTTTAGTAGTACAGTTTTATATCTCTACAAATATTTTAATCATATAGCCACCAGCAAAGTACATATACCTATATACCAGTGTGAACTCCTGCTTTCTCAAGCCATTCCTATTCTAATATTTTCAGTTCTGTTGTCAGAATACCAATTTATTTCCATTTAGACTTCTGACTTATTTCTCCTAACATGACACCCTCCAGTTGTCCATACATTGTCATAAGGAACAATAGTTCATCTTTTCCTTTTCTTTTTCTTTTCCTTTTCTTTTTCTTTTTCTTCAATCACCGTGAGAACAGTTACAAAGCTTTCAGGATTAAGTCTCAGTCATACAATGATCAAACACCCCTCCCTTCACCAGTGCACATGTTCTACCACTAAGAACCCCAGTATACCTCCCATCCCACCCCCCACCCTGCCTGTGTGGCAGATGATTTTCGCTTTACTCTCTACCTTGATTACATTCAATTTTCGACAGAAAGCCCACTGTTATTATTTGGAACTTTCCCCCAACAATCAGACCTGCTGAAAAGGCATCATTAAATCATTTATTTTCTATTTCTGGTAATAAAGATCATACGATGTCTCATGGCTGAGAAAGCAGCCTCACAGTTTTGTAATTCTGGTATTTTAGTAATTAAGCCCAAAGGTATTTCTGCCAGAAGTGGCTGCATTCCAAGATTTGTTTGTGTGCCTCTGGGATTATGGTTGTTAGGAGTGGAGGAGCCGTTCGTGGTCAGCCACTTGGGGTCTTAACTGGGCAGGGCCAGTTCTGCCACCCCAATTGCAATATTTCCCACATGCCCCATCACTGCAAGCTCCTACCTCTCTATGCAATTGCCTCTGAAAAGTGGCAGTCGCCATGCTGCCTCAAAGGGGAAAGGGCGAGGGACAAAAACCCTTCCCCTCCTGGGGTTGCACAGGGCCATAACTTAGTTCACAGTCCCAAAGCATTTCTGCCAGCAGCCACTGCTTTCTGAGATTGACTTGCGTGCCTCTGGGATCATGGCTGTTCAGGGGTGGAAGAGCCGTTACTGAGCGTTTTTTTGTATATCAGGTTTGGAGAACTAGTCCTGGTCCCCACATACCAGAACTATGTTAGTAGAAGAAGCTCAGTGTCACTGAGATTCCATCTGGAGAAGGCAGGGAGACTGCACCTGCTCAATCTGGGTCATCTCGGTGTTATCAGCTCAGTTTGGGGTCCAGAGCATTCGTTGGTGTGTGCTGCCCGCTGGCCAGGATTCTTCAATGCTGAGTCTGGCACGATGGTGCTGGGGGTTGGTTGAGGGCATGACTTCTAAGGTTAGGGGTGGGCTGGAAGCCAGGGTGGAATTGCCCAGTTCCAGTGCCCCCATGTAGTTTGGAGAAATAGTCCTGGTACCACATACCGGAGCCATGTTAGTAGAAGCTCAGTGTCACTGGAATTCCATCTGGAGAAGTACATCTTTTCTTATGCTCCACAGAATTCTTTTGTGTGTATATACCAGATCTTTCTTATTTGTTTGTCGTTGTGCACTAGGGTTGTTTCTACATATTGAATATTGTAGAATTTATTTGAACATAGAAGTGTATATATCTTTGTGGATTATCTGGAGTGATAGCACAGTGACTAGGACGTTTGTCTTGCATGCAGCTGACCAGGTGTGATTCCTCCGTCCCTCTCGGAGAGGCTGGCAAGCTATGAAGAGTATCCCGCCCACACAGCAGACCTGGGCAAGCTACTCATGGCATATTTGATATGCCAAAAACAGTAACAACAAGTCTCATAATGGAGATGTTACTGGTGCCCACTCGACCAAATCGATGAATAATGGGATGACAGTGCTACAGTGCTATATTAAGCAGCTAAACACAAAAGCATCTATATGTGAAATAAGACTCAAATTATTTAACACAAGTCAACAAATATTACTGATCTCTAAGAAATGAGACTCAAAAAAGCTAAATCCGATGATTGCTCAATGTTACTGCCAGGAGAATATTCTCGGCCTCATATAGGTATGAGGAACATAATCGATGGTATCCCTAAATTGAGAACTAAAATCAAGAAATGATTTTAAGTGACAAACATCAGAAATGAGTGTGTGTGACCAATAAAAATGATATATAAGTTTAAAGTGTTATAAAGCTTATAATATGAACAACCAAGCCAGTGGGCTTAAAGATTTAGTTAAAATGCATAAATTTCTTAGAGAACCAAGGTGCAAATTTTAGTCAAGGTAAAATAGCAATTTGTCTATTAAAGCCATAATATTTGTAGTTAAAAATCTTTCTACAAGAAAATGCCAGGCTCACATAACCGTACCAGTGAATTCTTACAGACATTTTTGAAATAAATAATATCAGCAATAGTCTCTTACATAAAGTTTAAGAGAAAAAACTCCATCCCAAATCATTGGATGCAGTATTCTTTTAAAATCTAAAATTGACAAAACTCCTAAAAGAAGTAGTATGCCAAAACCATTCATTTAAATTGATACGAAAACTCTGCAGTGGATCAGGGCCATAGCTCAGTAGTCAGAGACACAAATTTAACCACCAGAACCACATGATCCTGATCGAGCATTCCTGAGTATGGGCTCTACAGGCTCCAAGAGTGAGTATGGTTGTACTGGTTGCCTTTACAATTTTTAGTCCAGCAGCACTGTTTCCCACGCATTGAACTATCTGAATAGTCTACTTCTTGAAAACATGTTTTGCCACGTTTTCAAGGGCTGACCCTAGAGCCTTCTGAGCATCACTTGGAAGGTTATGTTCATGCCACTCCCCCAAAAAAAATTTGTAAAAAGAAAAATTCTAGATATCTGGATATGAATAAATGTAATCACAAACATATATATGATTAAAATCATGAACAACAGGTGTTTATTTAAGGATTGTAAAGTTGGACTATTGTTCAAAATTTAAGCAACGTAATTCAGCATATTAACAGATGAAAGAGAACACACATACATGTGAATAAATGCATGGGGAAAACTTGCCTCTCATTTTTGATTTAATAAGATATAAGCTTTCAAAAACCTTAAAGGGAAATTTCTCAAAATGATGAAAAGAATATGCAAGAAACCTGCAACATGTAACAGAATAGTAGAAGACTATAAATGTATATTAGAAAATATAAGTGTTTCTAAAATAAATAAATGTATCCCCTCTAAGGTAAGAAACAATGTTTACATATCTATTCTTACCACTTTGATTGAACATTACACTCAAGCTTCTAGATCATATATTAGAACATGATAAAAAGACAAAAAATTCCTACAGGGCAAGGAGAATCAAAAGTTTACTTACAGATAGCAAAATTATTTAATATAAGTAGCATTGTTTCATAGAAGTCAGCATATTCTATGCATAATTATTATGTAGAAAAATGCCATGGCAGATAGAAAAAACTATCAATTTTAAAGATCAAAATAAATCATAACTATAAAAATTATTATTTATATGTAAATTTTGGGAGAAGGGAGAACGTTGGGAATGACATATCCATCCTGCGCAATTTGCTATGTGGGCAGATGGACATGGCTGTCAAAGAGATCCGAGTAGAAGTTGTGAATAATTTTCTCCATTGCCTTTCTGGAGGATGTGATAGATCCATCCGGACGTCGGAGGGCAGTCATCTTGGTCCTGTAGTTGGCGAAGGACAGGCGAGCGCTGCAAATACTTTTCCCGGCTTCTGCTGCACTGGCCAACACTGATGCTCTTCTCTCTTTGACGTCTTCCTTTATTGCATCTCTGCACAGCTTTGTGAGCTCGGAGGTTAGCTTGTGGTTGCCTGAGGCTCACACCAAACCACATTGATGAATGAGTTCAAGAGTTTCCGAAGACAGGCGTTTGTGGCTTTCTCACTCTTGGCATTCTTTGCACAGTCATGAAGGTGCTGAACCAGTCGATCCTATTCCTCGCCGATGTTGTCAAGGACGACAATAGTGCCAAAGAGCTCCCAGTTGGTGGTCATTCTGGGAGTTGTCTCCTTAGACTTAAATTTTGCAGACTTTTCTCCCCAATTTGTGAAGTAGAATTTTGCACGAAGGAGACGGTGGTCCGATCCCGTTTGGAATTTTGGGACAACAGCGACATGGGTCAGGCAAAACCTTCCATTGAATATGATGTGGTCAATTTCATTGTGGAAATGTCCACCGGGAGACTCCCATGTCCAGTGTTTAGATTTGGCCTTCTGGAACTGTGAGTCACCATGGATGGTCTTGGTCGATATGATGAAGCTCCATTTGCTCTCAATGGAATGAGCATCTCCGAATGCAGCAGCTGTGTGTACCTGGGTTGAGAAATCAACATGAGGAATTGACTTGGTGCCAGAACTGCGCAGGAGGAAGAGAGCAGTGTGGAATGCATTCAAGAGTGTCGAAGAGGTGGTTAAGAGAATGAAGAACCTCCAACTCTGGGCACATCTTTTTGATTCCACCATTCTTCCTGCACTAACATATGCCTCAGAGACCTGGGCCCTACGCAAGCAGGATGAAAATGCTATTAGGGTATCCCAAAGAGGAATTGAAAGAGCTATGCTGGGAATATCATGTCTCACTCGAGTGAGAGAAGGAATCTGGAGTTCTGACCTCTGTCGACGGTCAAAAATCAGGGATGCTGTCTCGTTTGCCAAGGCATCAAAAATCAGATGGGCCAGTCATGTAATGCGATTCAGAGATGACCATTGGACTAGAGCTGTTACAGACTGGATTCCACGGGACGTCAGAAGACCTCATGGCCGCCCACCAACTAGATGATCAGATTTCTTCGTCAAATCTCTGAATGAATGATTTGAGGCTCTTCCTGTTCCTGGAGCGAGCAGGTATCATTGGGCTACACTAGCTCGAGACAGGGACAAATGGAGATGTTACTGGCACCCGCTCGAGCAAATCGAAGATCAACAGGACTACAAGTGATACTACAAGTGATGTAAATTTTGAATGAAATTATAAAATACCCCATGCTTATGTTTAATATTAAGCTTAATAATATTGAGTTGCCAATCTCCTAAAACTTATTCCTAGTCCATTCAATCGCAATTAAATTCTCAACCATAGCGATAGCACAGCGGTAGGGGTAGAGCGTTTGCCTTCCATGTGGCCAACCTGGGTTTGATTTTTCCGCCCCTCTCGGAGAGCCTGATAAGCTACCGAGAGTATCTCACCCTCACAGCAGAGCCTGGCAAGCTACCTAATGTGTATTCGATATGCCAAAAACAGTAACAAGAAGTCTCACAAGGGAGAAGTTAATGGTGCCCGCTCGTGCAAATTGATAAGCGACGGGGTGACAGTAACAGTGACAGTGATTATTTTTTATTTTTTACAAACAGGTAAATTAATTTCAAAACTTTGTAAAGTTATTAAAGTGCAATTTGTTTATAAAATAGAAACAAAATAATAGTCAAGTATGTATGAAATTTATAAAATTGCATACAGAATTCTTAAAAAAATGATCTATTTTGTTCTACAGATTTACCAGTTAATAATTACTAAAATGTTTCTATTTTTAACCTGAGTTAGATATATAAGATATTTATTGCACCATTATTCCTTGAAGTATTCCTATGTTGCATACTGATAGAATAAAATCATAAAAATTCAGCAAATTGTATCACTGTCATCCCATTGCTCATTAATTTGCTTGGGTGGGCACCAGTAATGTCTCCATTGTGAGACTTCTTATTACTGTTTTGGCATATTGAATACACCACGGGTAGCTTGTCAGACTCTGCCGTGTAAGTGAGATACTCTCAGTAGCTTGCCGGGCTCTCCGAGAGGGGCGAAAGAATCAAACCTGGCTTGGCCGCATGCAAGGCGAATGTCCTACCCACTGCACTATGGCTCCAGCCCTCGCCAATAGTATATGGAATGAATAAAACTTTCTGTCTATATATGTTTAAATATATATGATATATATGTAAAAATAGTAGAATTTATTCTGAACTTACTTTAGTTTTCATTTTTAACTTAAAACATATATTAGTTATTGACAATATTAGTTATTTTGAATAAAATTAAAATTAAAGTTAAACTTATATGTAATTACTTTAGGAAATATCAAATTATTTGTTTTGGCTAGGTTGAGCTTACATTTTGGTGTGTTAATGAACTTTTCTGCAAGCAGGCATTTGGATAGACTATTGTATTGTCATTGAATGGTGAAATTTTGTTATCAGAATTTTATAATTGCTTCTCATTCTTTATCACTGGAAAAAATTTCCCATACAATTGAACTTTGACTATTATTTATAGGAAATATGATTTACAATGATAAATACCAATTCTTTATGTTTGACTATATTTATTTCCCCTAAGGCATCATTGACTTTAAAAGTACAGGAAAAAAACTAAACTTTTCATTAAGTTTAAGAGAATACTTATGATTCAACTTTTTATTGTGAAGCATAATTCAATTCACAGAAGTATCAGATCTCTCCTCTATTACAATAAACGATTTTTTGCTCAGCTATTTCCTGGAATTCAGGGATATATTCTTTAAGTTTCTTCAGAATTCTTACTTAGAGAATATTTCAAGTTTTTGTTTTATTCTTCTTCTTTAATTATTTCATGGTTATCACTAAAATGTATTAGTGAGTAAAGGTCTAAGTGCCCTTTTAAATACATCATCCTCTGAGACCCACAATCTCTGCACCTTGGAGCTTTTAGCCCACTTCAACTCTTTCTTCCTCTTTCCTCCTTTCCTCCCCCCAACCCCCTTAAGGATTTTCCTAGGTAAACTGCATAATTCAGTGTTAGTTTTTACTTCGGAGCAAGACATATTTGTGTAGACAATGTTTTGATTAAAAAAAAACAAACAAGTGCTTTGATTAGTAAATTTAGTTTATTTTTTGGTTTGTTTAATTTAGTGTAAGATTCAGTAAGACATTTGTTGACTTAGAAACCAAGTAATTATGGTGATATAGATGAACGTTATGATTCTCCATTGTAAATCATAGCATCTTGTAAACTCTTAATTTTAAATTACATCAATTGATAATGGAATTAAATAGAGATGTCCTTTGAAAATAATTTTGTATGCACTTTTTCAAACAATTAACATATTTCAAAATGTCTTTCATTACATAGTATATAAATTCTTATTGTTTTCAACAGAAATATTTATTTTTTGGAGCACACTTTCTATTTATTTTTTTTCCTTTGAAGCTGACAATTAAATTTCAGTGCTTGGTTATTTATTACTTAATATAGTCCTGAATAAATCTGAGAAACTGATATTTTTTTCTCTTCCTCTTTGCATATATCCTATGCTGACTTCCTCCTGGGAAAATCAGTTTGGTACTCCACATCACCAGAGGCAGACTTAAAATTGTGAATAAACAATAAAATTGGCATTCCTGATTCCCGTCAACATTATGCAGCTGTGTAGATAAATAAATCATATGGAGTAAATGTTTCTGTTCAATCTAATTGGACTGTACTCTTATAGACTAGCCATATTGTGCAAAAAATAGTTATTGCTATCTTATATCTTCATTTTCATCATCAACATCATCATCATCATCATCATCACCATCATCATCATATCTAATTCAGATGAGTTGATTAGAAAAAACCCTGATGAGTTATGGATTTGATATCATGCAAATGCACTTTTTCACTAGCTGATGAGTTTATTCTCATCTTTTGCTTAAGAATACAAACTCATAACAAGGATGAATCAAGCTTATGCATATGTAATGATGTAAAAAGAGTTCCATTTTATGTAAGTACATATGTACATATGTACATCTCTAGTTGCCTTGTCTATTTTTCCTGCAGTCCTCTTTTCAATAAAATTTCCTATAAGCCTTTTCTTCTTTGAGACAAAAAAATCTATACCCATGATGAAAGCTTGATATGGTTTGAATTTTTTTTCTTTTCTCATTTATTTATTGTTTTATTTTTTATTTTTTAATTGAGTCACCGTGAGAACAGTTACAGGGCTTTTAGGATCAAGTCTCAGCCATACTATGCTCAAACACCCATCCCTTCACCAGTGCACATGTTCTACCACCAATAACCCCAGCACAACCTTCCTTCCCACTCCTCCTCTCCCTGTGTGGTAGATGATTTTCACTTTACTCTTTCCTTACTTTGATTACATTCAATTTTCGACAGGAAACTCACTATCATTATTTGGAGTTTTTCCCCCAACAGTCAGATCTGTCAGAATGGCATCGTTAGATTGTATGTTTTCTATTGTTGGCAACAAAGAGCATATCATGTTTCACAGTCGTGAAAACGGCCGCCCAGATTTGGAATTCTGCTATTAGGTCCAAAGGTATTTCTGCCAGCAGCCGTTGCATTCCAAGATTGGTTTCTATGGCACTGGGATCATGGCTGTTCAGGAGCAGAGGAGCTGTTCATGGGCGACTGCTTGGGGTCTCATTTGAGCAGGAGGCATGGCCGGTTCTGCCTCCCCCATTGCAAGGTTCCCCATGCATCTCATTCCATCACTGCAAACTCCTACCTCTCTGTCCAGTTGGTTCTGAATGGTGGCGGTCGCATGCTGTCCAGGGGGGAAAAGGCCGAGGGACAGAAATCTTTCCCATCCCGGGACTGCACAGGGCCATAGCTTAGTTCAGAGTCCAGGAGTATATCTGCCAGCAGCCGCTGCATTTCTGAGATTGGCTTCTGTGCCTCTGGGATAATGGATGCTCAGGGGTGGCAGAGCCATTATTGAGCATATAGTTTGTATATCAGGAAAGGTCGCTCGGCTGCATAAGCCGTTTATTTTTAATGAATAAACCATTTATTTTTAATAAAATAAATGTTTACTTTTAATGACAATTAAAATAAATTTTGAAAAAATAATTTCAGGATCATTCCAATGCATAATTAATCATCAAATTCTGTAGAAATTTGCATTAGATATGTTAAAGTATTAATATTACATTAATATAAATGGAATACAGTATACCTCACACCTTGATATATTAAAATAATCAAAATTTTGAGTATACTATTTCATTACTAAAAACATAAATATTACATATATGGCATATAGATAGAATTTATATCAAAGCACATCACAATTCTGATGGCAGAGAGACTGAGCTAAATATACAGAAAAAGTTATATTAATAATCATTTTCAAAGTAATAACCTGTCTAAAAATGATGGCTTAGTGCTTCTGCATTTGGTATTCTGCAGGTAGTTAGCCTGTCAAAACTGCCAATGCTGACTGATAAATGTTCAAAAGACTGCACTGGAATATTGACAAACCATCAACTGTGTGCGCTATGGAGATAAGAGAATTAAATTCATATTTACTCTAACTCATAGCCCAACTCTAAGTTTCATGAAACAAAAGCTCTGTTTTTCAGGATGATGAGTGTTGCTGGATATATAGGACACACACATATTATTCCATCACTTTGCACCAAAACCCTTGCCGAGGTATCAGAGTTCAATCAGGCACAGAATCTTTCAAACATATGAGTTTACATACATAACACATGCTATAGGTCTGTTTATATTGAATAGACTTATGACATTATAAGACTCAGTGAAGTAATTCTGACATCTCTAGCACAGGGCATAAGCAGGGATTCCTTGGCACAAGAGCCTGCCTAGGAAGATGGAACATCTTAAAGAAGATCTCGGTGTTGTTCTTGATGTGTGTCAACTGGTTGAACCAGTTCTATATATTTTATTAGGATAATCTCCATTATTAAAGTTAATTGATTCTATAATTTTGTCATACCTACAAAATTTCAGAATCAGTATTCTGTTCTGAATCAGTCTTCTATTCTGTAGCTTGATGTTGAAACAAAATTAAGACCGATATAACAATAATATGTGATGTTGCTACTCTTCCCATTGCTATGGATTCAGAGATTTAAGGCAATTTTATCACACTTACAGTGCTTATTTTACCCTGCAAAGTTAAATCTATAACTAGATTGGACATTTTAAAATTAATCAATTATACAATAACTCATGAATCCTCTGTGTAAAATGGATTATTGTCAAAACTTTGTAATCGAGACAGAGCAATTGTAGAACAGATAAGAACCCCTTATCTCCGACTTGGCTGACCCAGTATAATCAACAACACCCCATATGGCCTCCAGAGTCCCACCAAGACTGATACCTGACTTCAAAGGTAGGAGTAAGCACTCTTAGTAAGTACTCAAAATGAAACAAACCAAAACTTTGGAATTATGATTTCTAATATCTACTTATGTATTCATATATTTTATATGTATTCATATATCACTGTCACTGTATCACTGCCATCCCATTGCTCATCGATTTGCTTGAGCCGGCATCAGTAACGTCTCCATTGTGAGACTTATTTCTGTTTTTGGCACATCGAATACACCACTGGTAGCTTGCTAGGCTCTGGCATGCGGGTGAGATACTTTCAGTAGCTTACCAGGCTCTCCGAGAGGGGCGGAAGAATTGAACCTGAGTCAGCTGTGTGCAAGGCAAACTCCCTACCTGCTTGAGTCAGTAAAGTAGGTACAGTATGTTTTTCATTTTTAATTGTTTCTTATACATTTCATTATCATTCTCTGCATATCTCTCTTCTACTCAAAAATTAAATAACAGTAAATTATTTGTCTTGTTTTAATTAGTATGTATATTTTTTGTGTTTGTGTGGCATAGATTTTTGTTCACATACTTCTTTGTCTATAAAAATGTGTTAGACAAGAAAACCTAAGAACTTCAGTGACAGAATAGTTAAAATAATATAGTTAGCCTGAGAACGAAAATAGTGAAAGTAATATTATTAATTTAGAAAATGGAGCGGTAAGATAACTGAATAATCAATATAGTATAGAAGAATGGAATATTAATTAAGATTATATATTTGTCAATGACTAGGTTTTAAGAAATTATAAAACATATACTGCCCCTACTTTTTATCTGTAGATATGTGTAATTATCTACTAATCTTCTATTCAATACACATTTGACAGAATAAAGTATGTAATCAAGTAATTGTATTTTTCATGGATGAGTGAGATGCATGCATACCTTTGAGCTTACTTGATAGGTTAGTACTTGAAAAGTTAGTGTGTATAAAACAATATGATATGTGTTTAAGAAATTAAAGCCAATTAATAAAGTTAATTTTACTCTATTTTGTTCACAGTGATATTTTGAATATGAAATATTCAAGATTCATCAGAGAAGCACAACCAATAGGATAATGTATATATGTGTGTTTGTGTGTTATAAGGTTCTGGGTTATGTAATTATCATAGACATAACAATCTTCTGTTTGCAAGGCTAAATATCTTGGGAAATGAACATATATTTCAAGGACTGAGTTGGAAAGTCAAGAGTGTATATGTGAGTTCAAATATTAAGGTCTGATAACCTGGAATGCAAAAGGAATATAAAAATGATGTTTTAGTTCCATCAATCAGGGAAAGAATAATTTGGAGCTTTCTTTATTTTATTGTCATATTCAGACTCAAAGTAGATTGTATACTACAGCACATGGAGGAGGGCCAGTTGCTTTATTTAGAACACCATTTCAGTTGCCAATCTCTTCCAGAATGAAATAGACACGTCTAGAAATGTTCCTAAGGTTGCTTATCTCAAGTTAGATGACACATAACATTATCTATAACAACAGATACTTAAATTATTACAGAGCTAGCTGGAAATCTGATATTAGAGTGAATCACAGATATCGGTAATGAGATATTAACATATTATAGAATTGTCACTGAATTATATAATTTCAAAAACAGAGACACTTAAATACTAGAAACATAGTATATATAATTGTTATATTTAAAATTATATTTTAATAATTATATATAATGCTTACATACATAAGTACAGGTAAGTATATGTAATGATATGTAATTAATATGATACAGATATTACTTTGTTAATTAGCAGAACCTAAAAATTAAATAAACTTTGGGCACAAGAAAAGGACAAAACGTATTATAGCATAAAGAGATATGTGGGATGTGATGGAGGACAAGGAGTGATAGAAAGCAATATGCATATATATATATCTAAATATAGATTTATATAATAATGATACAGGAAAATGAAATTAGGTGAGGCCAAGTGTAAAAAACTAAGGCACACGCCGAGGGGCGCGTGCACTCGAGGGCTCTCTGGGCAGCTCTGTCTCACCACCCTTGTTCGGTGCTCTGGAACTGCAGTGTGTGGACTGGATCAGGAGGGCCGGTGGTCAAGGACAGGCGAAGGAAGAACGAGGACCAAGCTGGTTGCTGATTAGTTACCCTTTATTCAATCTTCCATCTTTCTCATCTCCCGCACTCCCAGCTCTGGCCTCTCTCTGCATCAACTCCAGCCTCTCTCACTTCTCTAGTCTCTCCTCCTACTTGTCTCTCCCACCTTGCCCTCTAGGCTACAACCAGCCAGGTAGCAAAATCAACATAAGAAAGCCCTTCCTGGGACCTGAGCGATAGCACAGCGGGTAGGGCGTTTGCCTTGCTCGCGGCCAACCCGGGTTCGATCCCCGGCATCCCTTATGGTCCCCCAAGCACTGCCAGGAGTAATTCCTGAGTGTAAAGCCAGGAGTAACCCCTGAGCATCGCTGGGTTGTGACCCAAAAAGAAAAAAAAAAAACCCTTCCTGAGGGCAGGGCATTCCAAAGCCCTTCCTGACTCTTAAGGTTTTTTTCCTTTCCTTAGTCTAAACACTTATTAACATCTTAATACTAGTTATTTTTGTATGGACATAGCAAGAGATACATTGAGGCTTGCAAGGCAGCTCTCCTGGCAACATCTTGCCACAGACTCAGACCACAGCACTCAGGCCAGATTAATTATTCCTCACCCTAGCAGGGTCCAAATCTAGTTATCACTGTTTGGATCAACATTTGTCCATGATCAAGCTCTTAACTTATAGTTAAGCATTAGGCACCTTGTCCAGGCCCATCTCGATGCCAGGGTAGCACACAACTCACCACTTGCCCTGGGTCTGTCTCGTCCCTCGTCGGGACCCTGCTTTTGGGGGTGCTAGGAAGTAAGGGCAGCTGAGGCTTAAGTCAAGAGAACAGATGCCCAGGAGGAAAATAATCATGTAGAGTCAAATGACTCCCAGGTTATAAAAGCATAACATTTGCTAAGTCTTCCTGTGTCCATACAAAAAGGACATTGCTCTGAATAAACTATGCAAAGGACTCAAGGAGAAAAGAAAAACAGTATTTACAAGTCAACAGAACACTAAGAAAGAAGCTACAAATAAACAAAGAGGAATGGGAGCACTATAGCGGGAATAACCCAATAAACCTAAACTACCTGAGGCTATGTTATCCTACAGCCAAGGATTAGTAGCACATAGGCACATAGGATACACATGTAGGAATGAAGATGGAATGACAGTTAATTGAGAAGATGAAACTTTTTAAAGAACCATGCTATTTAAAATTATCGATAAATCGATATTAAGATATTTTACTTTTAATAAGGTTGGAGCCATATGATATAAATCAGAAATGAAATATGAGTGACTAATGCAGTTTATTTATTTATTTATTTATTTATTTATTTATTTATTTATTTATTTATTTTTGGATCACACCTGGCAAAGCACAGGGATTACTCTTGGCTCATGCACTCAGGAATTACTCCTGGCGGTGCTCGAGGGACCATATGGGATGCTGGGAATCGTACCCAGGTGGGCCTCCAGCAAGGCAAACGCCTACCTGCTGTGCTATCACTCCAGCCTCACAAACAGTCTAAACCCTAGTCAAACTAATTCCTCGGGCTAACTAAGCGATATTGTAGGGGTTAAGTTATTTGTCTTGCATGTGTCTTACTCTGCTTGATATCACATTTAGTTTCCTGAATGCTGTCAGGAGTGATTTCTGAGTATAGATTCAGGAGTAAGTCGTGAGCATCAATGGGGGTAGCACCCAAATTAAAATTAAAACAATAATGACCAGTCAAAATTGCAGTAAAGTTATGGGGGCTGGAGCGATAGCACAGCAGGTAGGGCGTTTGCCTTGCATGCAGCAGACCTGGGTTAGAATCCCAGCATCCCATATGGTCCCCTGAGCACCGCCAGGAGTAATTCTTAGTGTAGAACCAGGAGTAACCCCTGTGCATACCGGGTGTGACCCAAAAAGCAAAAAAAAAAAAAAAAATTTGCAGTAAAGTTCTAAAACTGCACTCTGCAGCCAGCAAATTTATTTGTGTGAAGAGCTGGTATTGAGCAAATGAGCATTCTTTCCACTATTCGTTCACCCATCATGAGAAGCACACAATCCTCCAAGAAGGTCCTTGTCTAGTCAACTCTGCCTCATTCCTATGGATTCCTATCTGGTTGGAGGTGACTTCAGATGATGTGAAGAAGCTGGTATACAAACTGGCCAGAAAAGGTCTGACATACTCAGATGAGTGTCAACTAAGAGACTCTCAAGGAGTTGCCTCTACCACTTCAAGAAGTTTGGCCACAGATACTGGAAATAAGGTATTTACATAGGAAATTAAATACCTTGTAATTCGTAGAACCTGGTTGTATCTGGGCACTGTTTATGATCCCTGAGCACTGCCAGGGTTCACTCCTTAACAGAGAGCCAGGAACAACCCCTGAGCAATGCGAATGTAACCTACAAGCTGAAATTTTAAAAAAAAGAAGAAACTGTGTTCTAAAGTATATTGAGCAGAATAGAAGGGACAAGGACACAAAAATCCATCTGACTAAGAGAGGGATTCAATATTTGGCTCTCATTATTAAGCCCAAACAGATCTTCTCTACCAACTGGAAATAAAAATAATTAAGCAGCTTCACTGTGGTTGCATACATTTGCATATGTAAGCAATAAAATTGTCAGTTAACTAGAAACTAAATAGAAGAGAAAAGCATATTGTTTACTTCATGGGACAGGTTCCTTTCACTAAATGACAAAGAGCAGAAAAGAATGCATGTTCTTTTTAAATGATCAAATTGCAAGAAAGAAAAAAATCAAAAAAGCAGTTAAATATATGCATCTGTGTGAAATCTACATGCAGATGTTGCTCCTAAAAATACAAGTTATTTATTCCACTTAGAGCCACAAAAAAGCAAAGAAAAGGCAAAACTATTATGCTGATAGATAAACTGCTGCAAGGAAAGATGGAGGAAGGAAGGATGATTCCTTTAGTAAAAACTGTTCATTTTATCCTAATTTCCATTTTTATATATTCTTTGCCTAAGAAGTCAGTTTAGATTTGAAGAGTATGTCGTTTTTGGTGGGTGGGCCCATGTTCCTGTGACAACATTGCCTAACGTGTGCCACATAATGTGCCCTGCTGGGTGCACGAAAGGTTTCTCATAGGGAAAAGGCCTTCCCTGATGTCTTGGTCATAGTCAGTCTTTCCTGAAATCCCTAGGCAAGTTTTGTTATTTGTTTTATAACTAATTTGGAAATTAAGATTTTAAAAAATGATGAAGTCCAACGAAATGCGTGTGTCTGTGCTATGTCCTGCTCACTTTACATAGAAGTCTCTAATAGCTCTGTCAGAGAACAAGTTCCTAAAGATTGGGGATTTAAAGGTTTTTTTTAGTTATCTATTGATTGAATATGTAAAATATAAATGCTTAATTTCTATCATTCAGGGAACCTATAAATAGCAGTTGTTTAAATGTATGTCACTAAACTTCGCTCTAGCTTAATCAATTGCTCTATTTGAACATGTCTTGATAATCTTATACACTAGGCAAGCTTGTGATGCTTTAAAATTCTAAAGCTTAGCCTGACCTTATGTATTCTAAAATAAAAATATGGAGTAAAATCTGAGTACATGTACTTTAAAAATGTCTCCCTGGTGATTCTATGTTGTTTGAGCACTCACAATCTCAGGATGTCCTCCTGGATCTGTGTGAAGGGAAGAGTCCCAGAATGCAAGGTAAGCACAGCTGTGCTAACTCTTCAGCCCCTCCCCAATGTGATTATTATATATGCAATTATTATTTTAGAATTGTGCTAATATAGTATAACCTGACATAAACACATAAATGGCTTTAATGTTCCAAAAATACACGATCACTTTCACTTTCACTATCACTTTCATCCCGTTTCTCATCAATTTGCTCGAGCAGGCACCAGTAATGTCTCCATTGTGAGACTTGTTACTGTTTTTGGCATATTGAATACACCACAGGTAGCTAGTCAGGCTCTGCTATGCGGGCGAGATACTCTTGGTAGCTTGCCGGACTCTCTGAGAGGGACAGAGGAATCGAACTCAGGTCAGCCACTTACAAGGCAAACCCCCTACCAGCTGTGCTATTGCTCCAGCCCCCCAAAAATACACAATACAGCCCTTAAACAAACGAATGTTCATGGATCCATATACCATTACTTTTCTGCCTCAAAATTTGTGATGTAATCTAACTCATACTGCATGCAATAAAAGCATGCTACTGAACTATCACTCAGGTTCCTCTAAATATTTATCACCTCCTCACTCAAACAAAAGGCAAATTCAAGCACTTATTGTAGTCACAAAAAAAGATCAATGACTTGTTAAGCAGAGATCTGAACTCACATATTAACATTTATTTTTCTCAAAAAAATCTCACTGAAAGAACAATTGAGATTCTTTTGTGGTGACATAAGTCCATAAGAATAAAGATAAGGGGAGAAGAAAATAAAAGCCACTCTTTCTTTGGGGAAGGGAGGGCTTTCTAAAAAGTGCTTAGAGGGCCTATGGACCACTCCCATTGATTCTCAGCCTGAATGGTAGGCAGTGCCTTCCATACTAGGGCTTCAAGATTCAGTGCTCCTGCACAAGGGCTACTGTAGGAGTGCTCAGGCACTTCTTGAGCAACACCTAGCAATGCTAGAGAGGCCAGGGATAGAAATCATGCCATGGGCATGCTCCTAACCTCTCTGGAATTTCTCCACAGCCACAAGATAAATCTAATCTTAACAACTCACCCATGCTTGTCATCTATAATGTAAACCAGACCATGCCATATCAATAAAAACACACACAAGTGTCTCTACTCTGTTAAAAAAAAATTAAAGAGAGATTTTCGGGGCTAAAGACACATTAGAGGGGTTAAGGAACATGCAAGGCATGTTGCAAATCTCAATTAATCCTGAGCACTGATGGGCCCTGAACACAGACGCAGGAATAGCCCAAATCATCCCCAAGCATGGGCCCAACAAAACAATTCAAAACAAATCAAAGCTAAACAAAGCATAAATATTTTATATGTCTTGTGTTATTTTCCAACAGCAGCAGAATTTTATTGAATGTATGATTATGGGTGAAATAGAATTGCAGACTAGCAACAAGGAAGCTGGAGAAATGTGTTGTGCTATCCGCAATGGGGATATGCAAGTTAAATATGAAATGCTCCAAACATAGGAAGTGGTTTCCAAATATATTGAATACAAACTATAAACATGACAGATTTGAACCACATCCATATTTGCTTACTCAAAATCAAAATAGGCCCCTTTTCTTTGCAGACATTTTCCTAAACCACATAGTTATGTTACTTTAAACATGATGCAATTATTTCTCACTCAATAAAAACAAGCACATCCTATTTCCAAAGGGAGATAAACCAACCAAGATATATAGATTATTTCATTGAGGTCTCTAATTCCCAGACAATGTAGAAATTCTATCAATTTATTATAAGATCAGAAATGCTTCATTTTCAGTGAAAATACCATCACCATAGTTTTTTAATCATTGAGAAAAATATTACAGAACAAGAAAATATGTGAATATTTATGGGGCTGGAGCAATAGCACAGTGGGTAGGGTGTTTGCCTTGCTGGAGGCCCACCCGACTTCAATTCCCAGCATCCCATATGGTCCCCCGACCACTGCCAGGGGTAATTTCTGAGTGCATGAACCAGGAGTAACCCCTCTACATCACTGGGTGTGACCCAAAAAGCAATATATATATATATATATGTATATATAATATATTTGTGTGTGTATATATATGAGTATTTATTTAAGTTCTAATATATAAAAATTGTGAAATTCCATGATTGATATTACAATTTCCATGCTTTAATTCTAATTTGTTCTACCTTTTACCCTTACTAGCATATTAATTACTTAGTATTATATCCTAGACTAGCACTTGTTCTTCATTTTAAATTATTTCTTTTACTCATGTCTTTATTTCTGAAGGAAAAACATGAATTCATGATAATCTTGATCATAGCTGTTATTATATCTTTTATCACTAAGTATAGTAGCATCAGAAATCTTACCAATGTACTCTTCTGGATTTCAAATATTCTTTTACCATCAGTCTTGTGACAGCTACTTTATTTTTCTTAAAAAATATCTATCAGTCACTATAGGTGTCAATAATAACTGTTTTTATGCTACAGGTACTAGTGACACGAAAAGCTTTAAATACCAGAATGTAGCCATATAGTTCAACTTCGTATGAGATCTTTGTGTGTGTTAAGTACACTTAGAAGGCAATTACCATCTCTTGCATTTTTGCTCCTCTAACATAGACTCTACAGAGAGAAGGAAATAGTAGCTCCTTTTTGAGGAGCAGGCAAGATTGCTTGTTGTACAGTATAGCAAAAATAGTGTGTCTCCATGTGGGTAAAATTTAGGGTATCTTTAGTTGCAGCTCATTAAACAAAAGGAAAAAAAGAACCTAGGACGACCAAAGGTTTTGATTCCTAAGAAATTATTTTAGTCTACTCAGGCTAAGATAAATTTTCACAGACTGGAAGCCTTAAAAACAGACATTTATGAGTTGGAAGTGATAGTACAGCAGGTGGGCATTTGCCCTGCATAAGGCCATCCCAGCTTTGATCCCCAGCATCCTATATGGTCTCTAAAGCTGTTAGGAGTAAATTCTGAGTGCAGAACCAGGAGTAAGCACTGAACATCATCGAGTATGATCCCAGAGGTCAAAAAAAGAAAAAGAAAGAAAGAAAGAAAGAAAGAAAGAAAGAAAGAAAGAAAGAAAGAAAGAAAGAAAGAAAGGAAGGAAGGAAGGAAGGAAGGAAGGAAGGAAGGAAGGAAGGAAGGAAGGAAGGAAGGAAGGAAGGAAGGAAGGAAGGAAGGAAGGAAGGAAGGAAGGGAGGAAGAAGGAAAGAAAAATTTATGTCTGTGCTGGAAGTGATGGCAATATGGTTTCATTCTGAGTTCTCTTTGCTTTCTCTAATTGTGCACTCATAACTTTTTTTGGGGGAGCAGGTTGAAGATGGTGAGAATGAATAAAGGAGAGAAAAATAAGTATTAGAAATTCTTCTTGCAAACATGTTAATCATATTAGTGTTCCAGCCATGATTTCATGGAATCCTAATCACTGTTTATAGAATCTATGTCCAGATAAACACAGGAAGGGTTAACGTCTACTGTGTTCTGGGAATTTGCAAGGGGGTTTCAGACTCACTGCTTGTTCAGCATCCACCCTTTCTACCAGTAGGCTAGAGTATCAGTTAGGGGAACCAACTCAATGCATTAAGCATACTCTACATGCTGGGCTATGATTTCTTTTACTTTTCTAAGTTCTTTTCTCTAATCCAAAGTCTCACATCTTCTTTCTATAGCTACTGATTATGACAGGCTAAATTGATAGCTTATAAATAGCATAGAATGTCAGACAGAAGTGACCTTTTCATTTATGCTAAACTAATAAGGCACATATTTATAAGAACAGAGGGAAAATATTTACCAATAATTTTACTGATAGAATTGTCAGAGTCATATTACAAATGTAGAAATTTCTAATATCTCAGAAACTGGTAAACTGTTAGGGTAAGAACTACACAATTAGCTTTTTCAGAGAGTAAATGATGTGTTTTTCCTAAAAAAAATGTTATTTTCAGTTATGATCTGAATTTTGCTACTAAAAAGGTGAATTGCATCTCAGTCACAAATCCATCCTAACAAAAAGCAGGGAACATCGTGATCATAAATCCTTGGTCTCGGTTTTCAATTCTAAAATGTACTTAAGGTGTGAATGAGACAAGACCAGGGAGGGTAGGGAGAGATAAATAAAATAAGAATAAAAAACAAGCAAAAAGGGAGATAAATCACTACCTGAATACATGTATTTACACATGTCAGAAAATAGAAGTCACTTCTGTCTCTGTGAGAAAAATCTAATTGAGTATCCCATGTAAATGTACCATTCCTATAATATGACACTTTCATTCATAAGCTAATTAAGCAAGTAATGATGTGACTTGGGATAAACTAACTGATATCCACAGGGCAGTTAATCATTCCCTCCTCCCCACCCAGTTATTGAAAATTTTCTTTGTAAAATAGACTTGCATTAAGTATTACATGGAACGAACAAGTATCACTCTAGACCCATTCTGAGAAACTGATGCATAGAACTCGTTCCCAGAATACCTTGCTGCCAATCCTTTTGTAATGTTATTTTCGTGTCCCATGAGCACATTAGTAATATTTGTGAATCAGATTATATCTTCTTTCAGGTATCTATTCTATTTTTGGAGAGAAATACTACCTTCAGGAAAAATAAATCACAAACATAAATTTCTTGAAGTTTTCTTTCCTTGAAAAATACCCTTCCCCATTTTCTCTTCAAGGCAACATTTGAGTGGAGTTGTGATTCTATAGATAGTCATTTCAGTATGTTGTATTTTTTTTTGTATTTTTTATTTTTGGGTCACACTGGCGATGCTCAGGGGTTATTAGTGGCTCTGCACTCAGGAATTGCTCCTGGCAGTGCACGGGAGACCATATAAGATGCCAGGGATCCAACCTCGGTAGGCAGCATGCAAGGCAAACGCCTTTACTTGCTGTACTCTCACTCAGGCCCCAGTATGTTTTCTTTTAATATGTTTAGAAAGTTGTTCAATCAGTTAATCACAGATGAATTCCCATGAAAGTAAAGGTGAGGATTAAGAGAGAATGGAGTGCGTTCAAAAATAGATATACTGGGAAGGTAAGCCTTAACTTCATGACTTTTAATTGGGCCTTAGGTTCCTATAAGACACAAGTTCTCGGTATATAATTTCTATTTCTATTAATGATTCTGAGGAATTTGTCATACTTGTAGTGAATTAGTAACATTCAATTAATTATTGAAAGCTCAGACTATTTTGCTATCTCATATTAAGCCACTTAGCTTATATTACAAAATAGGAGCTATTCAAAACCTGCTTCTGAAAAGAGGAATGGTACTGAAAAAGTAAAGTTATCTAAATATTAAGGGAATTCTTTATTCTCCACTCACTATTTTTTTTGTCAAAGGCCATATAATGGGTACTTTCAGGATATAAGCCATTTGAACTCAGATATAATTTGTCCATTGCAGCTCATGCAAAAGTAATCAACGAAATGTGAATGAATGAGCATGAATGTATTCTGGCAATTTATAATTTATAAATTAGGCTGATACTTTGCAGTCTATAGTTTATTGACCCCTGTTCTTATTGTAGCTTATTAATAAGCATTCTAAACTTACACCAAAAAATTAACTCTGCTTCATAGGCTCTCTGCTTCATAGGATATGGATGCATATTTTGGTAGCATTGTAGTGTAAAGAAAATAGAGAATCTCTTTTCTTAATGAACCACACACAAAGCTGGTAACTATTGAAGTTCTTTATTCTATTGTTTAGACTCAAATATTTTCTGTCAAGCTTAAAGGGTGCAAATTTTTCTTTGTTTTAATGAGTTTGCTACACTTCAGATAGAATTTTCAAATGTCCAAGAATATCAGAAACTCTGAAGCTTGATAGAGTTAAAAAATGTACCTATTCATAAGATTTATCTTATATCATATGTTCTAAATTTACATTTTAAGTAATCCAAACAGAACACTATCACTTTTTGCCAATTCATCTGTTAATGTGATCTTACTGATATAGTAGATCAATGACTTGTCAGGTGTTTTCCCCCACAAAATCAGTAAATAATAAATATTATTGGATATATGGGTTAGTAGTGGTTCCTTTCACATGTTCATCATTTTGTGTTTGAGTGTATGTAGAATTACAAGTCCTTGCAAATATATTAACTGCATTTAACTCATTGGACTTGCAGAAACAGATTCTAGACTCTTTTTTTTTACAACTATGGCAGTTTTGAGTTACTTTTGTAATCTTATTTAGTCTGAAATTCTTTAATGATTAGGGTTCTATAAAAATGAATTATCGAGTAGATGTTGATATTTACTTTAGCACTAAGATTTTTTTTAATGTCATCTTTTTTTGTCTGGCTAGATAATATTGTTGGTGTTCTTTACCTTATAATAATAGAAAAAATATATAAATATATATATTAAGGACAAAGGCTTTTGCTAATTTACATTAGGGATATTATCCATGTACTGAGAAGAGTTAGCATCTTTACAAGTATCATTTGTTTATAGTTACAATAAACAATATCTCTCATTTTTAGGGTACATCTGTCTTTTGCAAAAGCCAAATAGGTAAAATAAGTAGGAAAAATGTTAGAAATAATTTCCTTCACATTTTTAAGGTATTTTATGCTCAGATAGTATTCTGTAATCATCCAACTACATAGCATTATTTTGATTTATTATTTTGGAAGGGAGTAAAATTTTTAGAATTCCAAGCTCACACTTTCTGACACTTTATATACCCATATCTCAAATTCAGTAGTAATGTATAACTTCTGACAAATGTTGAGGTTATTTATTTATCTTAGAAACATAATATACCTTTCATTGACAAAAGATAGTTTGGATCCCTGCATATTAGCATTAAATTGGAATCAGAATTAAATTATTCTCAAATGGCATGAATAGTTTATTTTTATCAGTGGGTAGTGAACCTGAACATCAAAATTAGTATGAAGGAAAGTGATTGTACATTTTTCATATTATCAGAGTGTATTTTTTAAAAATTGTTATTAGTAAATCATCATGAGGTACAGTTACAAACTTATGAACTTTCATGTTTGCATTTCAGTCATACAGTAATCTTTTACATCCCTCCACCAGTGCCCATACTTCTTCACCAATGTTCCCAATATCCCTCTCACCACCCCCACCCCAGCCACCACCACCCCACCCACCTCTGCCGCAGGGCATTCTCTTTTGTTCTCTCTCCTTTTGGGTATTGTAGTTTGCAATAGAGGTATTGAGTGGCCATCATGTTCAGTCTGTAGTCTATTTCTGGCACACATCTTTCAACCCGAATGGGTCCTCCCAACATCCTCTACTTGGTGTTCCCTTCTCTACCTCAGCTGCCTTTTTTCCCACCATGTGAGGCCAGTTTCTGTAAGAAAGAGCTCTTATAGTATGCAGAGTACATTGCATAACACCCCCCCCCAACCCTGATCTGATACAAGATTGAAAACTGGCTACTAGGCCATCACTTCTTTTTTTTTTTTGGTGACTAAAATAAGTTCTCTGATTAAATTTATAAAATACTATGTGTTTCACAAATCAAATAAGGGCTTTATAAGTAGTTATAAAATGTATTGCTCAGGACACCATAATCATTAAGTAACTACAAAAGATTTATATAGTTGAGATCGTTTGAGTGCTGAGTAGAGTAAATACATCTCTATCCTGTAAATTAGAGCTGCTTCTTGATTGCTTCCAGCATCACCCTCAAAAACAAAGCTGTTTCATTAGGAGCATCTACATTGCAAGGAATCTATAGAAATTAACTACTGCAATGTTTGTCAAACATTGTTTCTACGCCCATTCATAAATTTATCTTGTTGAACAGAATTCCTTGTACATTTTTATCATTATTGGACATAGGGAGTGAATATGCTGGTTTGCATACATATACATATATATGTACATACATTATCTATATTTCCATCACTCTTAAACTTCAGATTTCTCCTATAAATATTACTATATAGAAGCGCAATCTTATTTAAAATAGATTTCCAGTGAGTGTAGTTGTCGGTTCCTGAACTGATATGTATCACTTGGAGAGTTTTTAGGAATGGGCAAGTAATCATTTTTCTCTTGGTGTCCATCAAAAGTATCGATATTGAGAAAGTCAGTACAATGATTCTATTTCTGAGAGGATATTTGAGTAGGAAGTATTTCTAAGACTTCCAGATTTAATGAAAAATATAAGCAAAAGTAAGATAATTTAAACTTACTATGACCTTTCCAACAAACTAAGGTTGTTTAAAATTATGAAGGTCAAATCTGCCTGTCAAGTGAATAAGAAGAGATAGAACCAATAAGGCTTTTATGAGGGGGATGATGAATAGCTTAGGAACTTATTGTTAAATATGAACCACAGTAGGAAAAAGTGTATTTTATGAAGTACAAATAGAAAAGTAAAACAGAAATGGGGGAGCAGGAAGAGTGCCTGACACAGAGGCAGGCTGGGTGTGTGGACGGAGATGGCCATTGATGGATGGCGGTGAGCACTGGTGAAGGGACAGGTGTGAGAATATTGTATGTCTGAAACTCAATCGTAAACTTAATCATAAATCATATATAACTTTAATTCATGATGATTCAATTAAAAATTTTAAAAAAGAAATCCAGAGAAGTAAAAAGAAGACGAACAAGATTGCACTGTAACAAATACATTTTAAAGCATTATATTTTATAATGATCACATCACCATGTGTGACTGCTCTTATTTTTCATGTTCTGAATGAAAAAAGTAACTTAATATAATTTAAATACACTGCTTGATGCCATTCTTTTTTAATTAATTAATTAATTTTTAATTAGTGAATCACTGTGAGGGTAAAGTTACAGATTTATACATTTTTGTGCTCATGTTTCCCTCATACAAAGTTCAAGAACCCATCTCTTCACCAGTGCCCAATCTCCACCACCAGTAAATCCAACATCCCTCCCACTCTCCCCAATCCCATCTCCCCCTACCCCATCCTGCCACTGTGGCAGGGTATTCCCTTTTGTTCTCTCTCTCTAATTAGGTGTTGTGGTTTGCAATAAAAGTGTTGAGTGGCCATTGTGTTCAGTTTTTAGTCCACATTCGGCACGCATCACCACTCCCCCGCATGGCCTCTGACCATATTTTACTTGGTGTTCCCTTCTCTGAGTTGCCCTCTCCCCAGAATGTGAGGCCATCCTCCAAGCAATGGAGTCAACCTCCTGGTACTTATTTCTACTATTCTTGGGTGTTAGTCTCCTACTCTGTTATTCTATGTTCCACAGATGAGTGCAATCTTTCTATGTCTGCCTCTCTCTTTCTGATTCATTTCACTTAGCATGATACTTTCCATGATGATCCACGTATATGCAAAATTAATTACCTCATTTTTTCTAACAGCTGCATAATATTCCATTGTATAGATGTACCAAAGTTTCTTCAACCAGTCATCTGTTCTAGGGCACTTGGGTTTTTTCCAGATTCTGGCTATTGTAAACAGTGCTGCAATGAACATATAAGTGCAGATGTCTTTTCTACTACACTTTTTTGCTTCTCTGGGATATATTCCCAGCAGTGGTATTGCTGGGTCAAATGGGAGCTCAATTTCTAATTTCTTGAGAATCAAGAAATATCAATATCAATATTCCTTTTGGAATATTGTATTCCAAAAGGGCTGAACCAGTCGGCATTCCCACCAGCAGTGTAGAAGGGTCTCTTTCTCCCCACATCCTCGCCAACAGTGGTTGCTTTTGTTTTTGGATGTGTGCTAGTCTCTGTGGTGTGAGGTGTTATCTCATGGTTGTTATGATCTGCATCTCCCTGATGATTAGTGATGTAGAGCACTTTTTCATGTGCCTTTTGGCCATTCGTATCTCTTCCTTGGAAAAGTTTCTGTTCATTTCTTCACCCCATTTTCTGATGGGGTTGGATGTTTTCTTCTTGAAGAGTTCAACCAGTGCTTTATATACCATTGATATCAACCCCTTATCTGATGGGTATTGTGTAAATATCCTTTCCCATTCTGTAGATTGTCTTTGTATTCTGGTCACTATCTTTTGCGGTGCAGAAGCTTTTTAGTTTAATGAAGTACAATTTGTTGATCTCTGTTTGCACTTGGTTGGCCAGTTGCATGTCATCTTTGAAGATACCTGTAGCTTCAATATTATGGAGGGTTTTGCCGACCTTGTCTTTGATGTACCTTATGGTTTGTGGTCTGATGTTGAGGTCTTTAATCCATTTTGATCTGACTTTTGTGCATGGTGTCAGGTCGAGATCTAAGCCCATTCTTTTGCATGTGGTTGTCCAGTTGTGCCAGCACCATTTGTTAAAGAGGCTTTCCTTGCTCCACTTCACATCTCTTGCTCCCTTGTCAAAGATTAGATGATCATCCTTTTGGGGTTATGTGTAGGGATACTCCACCCTGTTCCATTGGTCTGTGGCTCTGCCTTTGTTCCAGTACCATGTTGTTTTAATTGCTACTGCTTTGTAGTAAAATTTGAGGTTGGGGAGGGTGATGCCTCCCATCATCTTTTTCCCAAGAAATGTTTTAGCTATCCGTGGGCGTTTTTTGCTCCATATGAATTTTAGGATTGCTTGATCCATTTATTTGAAGAATGTCATGGGTATCCTTATAGGAATCGCGTTGAATCTGTATAATGCTTTGGGGAGTATTGCCATTTTGACAATATTGATTCTCCCTATCCACGAGCAGGGTATATGTTTCCATTTCCTCATGTCCTCTTTTATTTCATGGAGTAGTGTTTTATAGTTTTCTTTGTAGAGGTCTTTTACTTCCTTGGTTAAGTTGATTCCGAGGTACTTGATTTTCTGGGGCACGATTATGAATGGGATTGCTTTTTTCATGTCCCTTTCCTCTGCCTCATTGTTTGTGTATAGGAAGGCCATGGATTTTTGGGTATTGATTTTGTAGCCTGCAACATTACTGTATAAGTCTATTGTTTCTAAGAGTTTCTTAGTAGAGGCTTTAGGCTTCTTTAGATATAGTATCATATCGTCTGCAAATAGTGAGAGTTTGATTTCTTCCTTTCCTATCTGGATGCCCTTAATCTCTTTTTCTTGTCTAATAGCTATCACAAGTACTTCCAGTACTATATGGAAGAGAAGTGGTGAGAGTGGGCATCCTTGTCTTGTGCCTGATCTTAGAGGAAAGGACCTTAGTTTTTCCCCGTTGAGGGTAATGCTTCCCGTAGGCTTGTGGTAGATGGCTTTGACTATCTTGAGGAAAGTTCCTCCAAAACCCATTTTGGTGAGAGTTTTTTTATCATGAACGGATGTTGGATCTTGTCAAATGCTTTCTCTGCATCCAGTGATATGATCATATGGTTTTTGTCTTTACTTTTGTTGATATGATGGATTATGTTGATTGATTTCTGATTGTTAAATCATCCTTGCATCCCCGGGATGAATCCCACTTGGTCATGATATATGATCTTTTTGATGAGTTGTTGGATCTTATTTGCTAATATTTTGTTGAGGATCTTCGTTTCGGTGTTCATCAGGGATATTGGTCTATAATTTTCTTTCTTGGTGGTGTCTTTGTTTGCTTTTGGTATTAGGGAAATGTATGCTTCATAGAAACTGTTTGGCAGAGTTCCTATTCTTTCAATTTCCTGGAAAAGCTTGAGGAGAACTGGCAACAGGTCTTCTTTAAATGTTTGGAAGAATTCACCAGTGAAACCATCTGGGCCTGGGCTTTTTTTGTGGGGGAGACTTTTTATTACAGTTTCAATTTCCTTAACATTAATGGGTCTATTCAGGTATTTCAAATCTTCTTTGTTCAGTCTTGGGAGTTTGTAGGAATCAAGGAATTCATCCATTTCTTTTAGGTTCTCTTGTTTTGTGGCATATAGACCTTCAAAGTAGTCCCTAATGATCTTTTGAATCTCACTGGTTTCTGTTATGATTTTCCCCTTTTCATTTCTGATTCGATTTATTAGGGTTCTCTCTCTTTCTTTGTGAGTCTTGCTAGCGGTTTATCAATCTTATTTATTTTCTCGAAGAATCAGCTCTTTGTTTCATTGATCTTTTGGATTGTTTTTCTGGTTTCCATGTCATTAATTTCTGCTATAATTTTTATTATTTCTTTCCTTTGTTCTGGTTTGGGTTCCATTTTCTTGTCCTTTTCTAAGTCTTGAGCCATGAAGTCAAACTATCTATGTAGGCCCTTTCTTCCTTCCTGAGGAAAATTTGGAGACCTATAAATTTTCACCTTAACACGGCTTTAGCTGTGTCCCATAGGTTTTGGTAGCTCGTATCTTCATTCTCATTTATTTCTAAGTATCATTTGATTTCTTCCTTGATTTCTTTCCTGATGCACTCATTGTTCAACATCGAGTTGTTTAATTTTCAGGTGTTTGATTTGGTTCTCCATGTCAGTGAGTGGTTAGCTTTTATCTTCAACACATCGTGGTAGGAAAAGATGGTTGATACAGTTTCTTTTTTTCCGATTCTATTGAGGTATATTCTGGGGCCCAGTACATGGTCTATGTTAGAAAAGGTTCCGTGTGAACTCGAAAAGAATGTGTTTTCTTTCTTTTTGGGGTGTAAAGCCCTGTATAGGTCTATTAGGCCTCTTTTCAATTTATTCTTTCAGAGTCAGTGTTTCCTTGCTGAGTTTTGTTCTTGTCGATCAATCTAGAGGTGTAGAGGTGATAAGGTGGTATTAAAGTCTCCGACTACTATTGTGCTGTTAGTGATGTCCTCTTTGAAATATGTTTGGAGTTGTTTTAAATATTTAGCCAGTTGTTCATTAGGAACGTATATGTTTAAGAGTATGATTTCTTCCTGTTGTACATATCCCTTGAAATATAGAAAATGACCTTCGCTGTCCCTTTTAATCTTTTTCAACCTGAAATCTATGTTGTCCAATACAAGGATGACTACTCCAGCTTTTTTAAGGGAGTTGTTTGCTTGCAGGACTGTTTTCCATCCTTTTACTTTGAGTCTATGTTTACTCTCTTTGTTCAGGTGTGTTTCGTGTAGGCAGTAGAATGTTGGGTTTAATTTCTGGATCCATTTTGCCACTCTGTGTCTCTTGATAGGTGCATTTAGGCCATTGACATTGAGAAAGATTATTGTGATGGGGTTTTGTGTCATCTTTCTGTGGGGTTTGTTGTTCTTATGGGGCTCCTCCTTGTCTTACAGTAGCCCCTTTAGACCTTCTTATAAGTTTGGTTTTGAGTCTATGAAATTCCTGAGCTGTTGTTTATCCGAGAAATAGTGTATGGTTCCTTTGAGTTTGAATGAGAGTTTAGCCGGATAAAGTATTCTTGGTGATGCATTCATTTCGTTGAGTTTTTTCACTATGTCCCACCATTGTTTTCGGGCTTGAGGGTTTCCTCTGACAGGTCTGCTGTAAATCTGAGGGGTGCTCCTTTGCAAGTGATTTCCTTCTTTGGCCTTGGTGCTTGCTGTATTGTGTCTCTATCCATAGCATCCATCATTCTGACTATGATATGCCTTGGAGTCTTTTTACTTGGGCTCTTTTTGCTGGTACTCTTCGGACTCCTGGGATCTGGATGCCTGCCTTCTCCAGCTCTGGGATTTTCTTAGCAATGATGTATTTGACTGTGTTTTTTTCATTGGGGTTACTTCCCTGTGGTTCTGGTACTCCAATGATTCTTATGTTGTTCCTCTTGAAGCCATCCCCAAGGACTCTGATTCATTCTATAGCTATTTTGAGGTCTTTCGCCATTATTTGTTGTTGTCTATAAGCTTTTTGCAGCTCATCTTCAAGGTCGCTGATTCTGTCTTCGGCTGTAGTCATTCTACTGTTGAGGGCATCTACTGAGATTTTTAATTCATCTACCGAGTCCTTTATTTGTGTGACTTCCGTTCGTAGCCTTCAAATTTCTGCTCTCATTTCTTCCTACATTTTCTTGGTAGACCATTCCAGTGCTTCATTCATATCCTCCTTTAATTTATTGGATGTCTGTTACATGGTTGCTTGGAGTACATTGACTCTGCTCAAGATTTCCTCTCTGAATTGTTTATCTGAGAGGTTGTAGATGTGCGTAGCTCCTGCTAAGGTTTCTGGAATCTTTTCTTTTCCCTCTCTTCGTGGAGAGATTTTCGCTGCTTCTTCATATTGTTACGGAAGTGTAGAGTTGGAACTTTGTAGTTATTTATTCCTATTCCCTCTTGTTGTGGGAAGGAGGGGCTCTGGTTGTGCTAAGCTTCCCTTATTCACTGATAGCTTTTTTAAAGTTAAACTAAGCTAATGGGTATTTTGCATAAGTGGTTGAGATGGCTAAAGTGATTTTCAAAGAAGTAGACAATACCTATTGTGCTAAGGTAAAAAATAATAACTGCAGCGGCTCCGACAGGAGGCCATGCCCACTTTCAGACCACACCCACTGAGATACAGGCCACGCCCCCAGTATCTTCTACCCGGGGTCGCGAGATACGGGGTGGGGTGGCTGCAGGACTTTGGGGAGGCCAGGCAGCCACGGGAAGCGGGGGTCCCGGGGAGGTGTGGCCAGGGGGTGGTCTCAGTACCTGGTGAGAGGGCAGATATTAGAGAGCCAGGCGGGAGGACATTGGGGAGCCCTGGAGGCTGCTGGAAGCAGTGGTACCCGGGGACATGTGGCCGGGGGGTGGTCCTGCTTGATGTCATTCTTTGTTTTTTCTTTTTGGGTCACACCCAGCGATGCACAGGGGTTACTCCTGGCTTTGCACTGAGGAATTACTCCTGGCGGTGCTTGGGGGACCATATGGGATGCCGGGGATCGAACCCAGGTCGGCTACATGCAAGGCAAACGCGCTACCCGCTGTGCTATCGCTCTGGCCCAGCTTGATGTCATTCTTAAAGCAAGAAGCAGACTCCAGAAAAAAGCCAGGCACTTTTCTCTTAGCCCTAATTAATGGTTTGCATATTCTCAATGAAAGTTTGAATTAAAGAATGGTTGACTAGTGATTGTTATTTCCATGTCCTGAAATAGGTCTATCCAAGAGTTAACAAGTGTATTAAAGGTTAAAATAAATAGAGAAACAAAGGGTAACTAGAAATTGAAAATAGAACTTTCTCTACTTCCTAGTCTAGTTTAGAATTACTACCAATTTTGCGTTACTGAGAGAAAAGTATTTGATCTGATTTGACATAGTTATTTTATACGTTTTTCCTCTTCTTTAGTCGCAACTATTGTGGCTACCAACTAAGTAAGTGGTGATTAGAATTTCATACTTTCTTACTATAGTATGATGCCATAATTATACAAGTAAAATCTCTTTTATATGCAGGAACAATCACTCTTCTCTTGAAATATTTATTGATATGAATAACTTTCAATATATTTTAGTATTTCATGCACATTGGAAACCATTCAAATAAAATCTATAAAACTAGGCTTTGTTAATTATAGAATATGTGTTATGTTTAAAAACTGTTCTATAAACAATTCAACTCAGTCTAAATTGCTAGTTAAATAATTTGTCTATCCTGTACTTTATACACAATTATTCAGTAAAACACACAATTATTCAGATCTTTACGTCACGCTTTCTGAGCTATGTAGACAGAATTTGTATCAGGAACTTTATTTCTTCACAAGTGAACATAATGCATTGCATTTCTTCAGAGGGTACAATTCAATTCAGTTATGTACATGGAATGGAAGTGAGGGTTCCAGAGGGAAGATAATGAATTATATTATTGCTTGCATGAATTTTAGTAATAATACAAAATATATCAGTTTCAACATGAAAGCATTTGTGAAAATGATGTCTATTTCTCAATACCTTTTATAAAAGACTAAACTTTGCCATTTAAAAGTGATTTGGGGCAGTAAGAAAAAAAATTTATACAAAAGAAGAGAATAGCATGTGTCTTAAGTTCTAGAAATTTGGAATTAACTATTAGAATCTCCATCAATCTCTTAATTATATTTTAGCTTCAACTGCTTTGTCATTGCAGAATAATTTTGAAGTTCTATGACTTTTAGGCATCAAATTAATAACATTTCAGATAATTAGCAGAAGAATAGAGAAGTTTAATAGCTTTGAAAGCATGAGGCCTATAGGAAAAAAAGAGGAAAAAGAAACCTTTAGTTGAAATTGCCTTGGGGGTCGCATTAGTATTTAATCAACGTGTGAGGGTTAATGGCATTATGGTGAGACTCACTGGTTCAATAGACTCAGAGATTCTGCTTTAGAATTGCATAATTTACAGAGAGATAATGTTCTAAAAATTTATAGCAATTTTCAGGAGTTTCCATTATTTTGAAATTAGAGACATAGATTATAATAATGAAAATTACTCCTACTTTAATGAACCTACAATAACAGTCCATTAAATTCATAATATTGGGCTCTATAATTGATATTTTAAAAATTTTACTTTAGCCATCTATACATATTATAGTACAAACCTTTATTCCACTCAAAAATTAAATAAATAAATAAATAAAAGGAAAACAATGACCCTGCTTAAAAAGAAGCAAACTATCTGCACTATGTGGCTTCTCCTAAGGGAAAGAAAGTATATTCATCCTGATGCATATTCCAACCCTTACTACTCCAGAGCTTGCCAGGCTCTAACATGCGGGCTGGATACTCTCAGTAGCTTGCTGGACTCTCCGAGAGGGACGAAGTGGGTAGGGCGTTTGCCTTGCACGCAGGTGGGGCATTTATTTGCCCTGTACTCAACTAACCCCGCTTCGATTCCTCCGTCCCTCTTGGAGAGCCCGGCAAGCTACGGAGAGTATCCCGCCTGCATAACAGAGCCTAGCAAGCTACCCGTGGCATATTCAATATGCCAAAAACAGTAACAACAAGTCTCACAATGGAGACGTTACTGGTGTCCACTGGAGCAAATCGATGAACAATGGGATGACAGTGCTACTACTTCAGAAAGGATACATGGCTAGGCATGCCAATATGCAAATAGCACTTTATTTACTTTATTTATTTTATTTACTCATTAGGTAACATGGTGGCCTCCTAATTTGTCCTGTTTTTGTTTGGGGCCCACACCTAATAATGCTCAGGAATTACTTGCATTAGTGCAACTCTGACAAGCTAGGGGTCAAACTTGGAGATACTTCAAGCAAAATATGTATTAGAGCCCATTTGAGATACCTTCCTGTCCTGCTGTGAATTGCTTTGGAAACTCTAAAGAAGCCTTGAGACTGACATGATCTCATTTTTTTCCTTATTCACAGGGGTATTTTGACACAGAATTACACCAAAGAGGAGTGTTGCTGCAACCATTATGTAATCAGTGCATTCAAACATGCCCATCAACAACTAACTTATGCTTAATTGTATGCAGTTACATATGCAGTTTTTGTTATATAATCTTAGTTATCATTCTACTATCTGCCTTAAGGAATATACAATTCAGAGGTGCAAGCTAAGTGGGAAAACAACTTTTGATTTTATTGTTCATTTGATTGTTTTATTTGCAGTCTGGAATTGGCAGTAGCTGCAACAATTAGCTCATATAGTACATCAACTACATTTTTATCTTTATTTTGAAATTAAGTCATGCCAGGTGGTCCTAAGGATCTACACCTGGCTCATTAGTCTGAATTCTTTCAAGGTATTGTTTGGAAAACATGCAAAATAGGGGATCAAATCCAGCATCCTTCAAGGAAAATTTATTTGTTTCAGCCTTTCAATCCCCTTTTTGGCACCTTGATATATGAAAACATGTTCACCATTACTTGTCAAATTAGGTCAACACAGTTCAAATGCAAGTTATGTACTTATAAGCTGTCTCTTCACATCTGTGAGAATGACCTACAGAGAAAGCGTCAACCACAAGAGCCAGCAAGAGTGAAGAAAAATGAGCTCTTGTGGATAGTTGGTGGCCTGTTAACTCTCCATTTTGGAAAACACTTTTAAAGCTGAAGATAGAGCTATCATAAAATCTAACAATACCACTATTTGATTACCTAACTATGAATGTGAAAACTTTAATATTTGAAAAGTTATATGTTTATAACACCAATTTTTACTGCAGCATTATTTATAATAGCTAAAATATCAAAGCAACCAAAACGCTCATAGTTAGTTAATGATTGGATTAGTTAATGATTAGATTGCACTTTCTTTACACAATGAAGTACTACTCAAATTCTAAAACTGAAAAGTTCCATTTGCAATAAAGTGTAAGGAGCTTGAAGGAATTATGTAAAACAAAAAAAAAAAACAGGAGACAAAAGACAAATATTGGGTAGTTTACTTACATTGAAAATTAAGGAAATAAAATTGACAGACAAAATATAAAGATTGATAAAATATATTGATAAAAGTAACTGTTACTCTCACTGTTGTCCCATTGCTCATCAATTTACTTGAGCGGGCACCAGTGATGTCTCCATTTTGAGACTTGTTGTTGCTGTTTTTGGCATATCGAATGCGCCACAGGTAGCTTCCCGGACTCTGCCATGAGGGCAGGATACTCTCGGTAGTTAGCCAGGCTCTCCTAGAGGGGCAGAAGAATTGAACCAGGGTCGTCCACGTGTAAGGCGAACACCATACCCACTGTGCCATTGCTCCAGCCCCATTGATAAAAGTAGATATTGATAAAAGAACTAGAATTACCTGAGAAGAAAGGAGGGGAGAAAATACAGTGATACAGTAGGTAGTGATACAAAACTTCTGAATTTTATGGCACTTCGTCATAAACTCTTTTTATGGCACTTCTTTTTAAACTCTTTTTAGCAATAAATGAATGTTTATTCATTTTTTTACTTACTGCTTTAACACCAAGACTGCACTGTGACTTTTGTAGACATTTTTATCTTCTTGGATTCCTTCCCCTATTAAAAACAAATCTAGAGCATTAACGTAGCTTAGAAGATTTTTCAGACTCTAAAATTTGTGCTTTTTATGATTGACTCTAACTACTTTGTTTCCAGGACATAAAGTATGATGTTAATTTTGGCAGAGATGGCTAGTTTTGGGGAAAATAACCACCATTTTACACAGCTATTGAAGCCTCCTTCAGTGTTTCTCAATACTATTCCAGGGGAAGCACTGGAGCAATTCATTTATTTTAATTTTTTTATTTTATAAGGTAAACAGATACTACACTTGATCTTAGCTAAAAGGCCACACTGCAGAGCCTGGCAAGCTACCCATGGCATATTCGATATGCCAAAAACAGTAACAAGTCTCACAATGGAGATGTTACTGGTGCCCACTTGAGCAAATCGATGAGCAATGAGATGACAGTGACAGTGGCAGTGATATATTTTTATAGAATATATGAATCTTTCAGTAGAAAAATTGAATTATTTTTTCCGAATATCTCATTGAAAAGTCACAGTTTAGTTTAGGAAATATTACAAGGAGTAAGGTACTTGCCTGCACATGATTGACTCCAATTCAATCTCTGGCATCTGAGCGTTGCGGGGAGTGATCCCTTAGCACAGAGTCAGGAGTGACTCCTGACCACATCTGGGTGTGGACCAACAAAACAGAACAAACTAAAAGGCCACATAAATCATAATCCTATTATGTCACTCTGGCACAAGATTGAACATTTTTTTCCATGGAATGGCCAGATCTGAGACTATCCTTTCTGCCCCTGAGACAAGATCTCATTTATTTATTATTTACTTACTTATTGCTTATTTTTTTTGACCATACCAAGCAGTGATCAGTGGCTCCTTCCAGCTCAGTGCTTAAGGATTACTCCCAGTGGGGGTTGGAGAACCTCATGGTGATTTTTTTCCTAAAAAAAAATCTATGGTGATGTTATAGGTTCCAGTGATTCAGCGTGTAAATTATGTGACCCTTGTTTTTTGAGTGATCTCCAAAACTCCACATAACAATTTCTAGTATCCTATAAACAGCATTTTACTTCTGATAACAGTACTTCATAACCGCCGTCATTTTATTCTTTAATCATGAGGCAATTTTCTACCTCGACTTCTAATCAGTTTCCTGCTGCCTAATGCTCTGATTTCTGAAAGCATCTCCTCCCTCCTTCAAACTACCTCCAAAGGGTATTTATAAAAGATAAAGCCTGAAAGTTTCTCTTATTCTCACATACTATCTGGAGACATCTGATCATCATGAATTCTTGAAATTTTTGTTATTTTTAAGATTATCTTAATTTTGTCTCTAGGCTAATAACTTATTGTTAATGACTGGAACACACCTTTATTTTTGCATCTCCAAAATTTTTATGTCATGCGATTTCTGCAAAATATGCATATATATAATTTATCATTAAATAGAAGATCATATCATGTTTTTAATGTATCACTGTACCAGTGTCATCCCATTGTTCATCAATTTGCTCAAGTGGGCACCAGTAACGTCTCCATTGTGAGACTTGTTACTGGTTTTGGCATATCGAATACACCATGGGTAGCTTTCCAGGCTCTGCCATGTGGGCAGAATACCCTTGGTAGCTTGCCGTGCTCTCCCAGTGGGATGGAGGAATCAAACCCAGGTTGGCCGCATGCAAGGCAAATGCCCTACCAGCTGTGCTATTGCTCTAACCCGTTTTTAATGTAACTTTAAATATTATCATTACCCAGGAATTTTCATCATTGAGTTAGTTCTTGACTACTACTCACTAGTTTATATTTGTTTAGTGTGCACTATACTATACTATACTATAGACAGGCTTAGATTCTAGGGTAGTCAACATAGTTGGTATTTGTTATTTATCAACCATGAAAGTATTAATAAAGATTGATTGCAAATAACAGACTTACCACTCTGAGTGTTAAGAAGAGTCTGTTCTAGGCAACTCCAAAATAAGCAACAGCCTATGTTCAAAAGATACAATAGAGAATAAACTTGACCCCTCCAGATGGTAATTAAACATTGCTTATTAATTAGTTAATGTTTGCATTTCTCCAATCCCACAAAGTATGAAAAGTTAGAATATCAAAATTTAGCTATTGCATTTGTGATATTTGATTGAAAATTTTGAGTGAAACTTCATTGTCTATAATAAAGTCTAACCACCTTGTTTATTTATTTTCATTTTTTTGTTATTTGGGCCACAACTGTCATTGCACTGGATTTACTCCTGGCTCTGCAATTAGGAATAATTCCTGGCGGGCTTAGTGGGCGATATGATATTAAACCCCAGGGAAAGTGCAAGCAAGGCAAGTGCCCTACAAGTTGCACTATTGCTCTGGCACCATCGTACCACTATAAATACAAGCAACATTTTCTGTCTATGTATGTAATGCTCCTGCTCTGTGTTTCTCAGAGCAGAAACTGCAACATACCTTTACTTACAGGCATTTGGAATTTTACTGCTGGTATTTTTCTTGTTCCTATTTTCTACTTTGTAGACTATCCTATCAATCTCCATGGCCATAAAAGGAAATCAGGCAAAATATCAGAGTTTAGAATTAAAGACCTGGTTTTGTGATTCAATTGGTTTGCTACTTTGCTTGTAATCTATGACTATAAGCAAATTTAAACTCATTTAATTTTTAAAGAAAAGTTTGTGAGTGAACAATATAGTATCTTTTCTTTAGGTTGAGTGCAATAATGAATCATATAAATAAAATAGGTAGCTCAAATAGCTGAAATAATACAGAAGAGGTAAATCTTAGGAGATAAAACATAACGCTTATAATCATGGCTTTTTCCTTTACTTGTTATGTTTTCTAGAAAAGTACCTAACTTATTTAAGCTCATTTACTATCTAGATAATGAGGACTAATGCATTATATTATTTTATCTTAACACTTTTAATATCATTTATAAAATATATGCCATATATTGTTCTGCTCTCCTTCTTTGAAAACACATAATACTCTTTAATATATTTTGTGACTTTCAGAAGTTCTACTTGCTTGTGAAATTGTCTATATATAAAAGTAATTTACTTTTTTGAATCACTGTATCACTGTATGACTGTCATCCCATTGCTCATTGATTTGCTTGACCAGGTACCAGTAACATCTCCATTGTGAGACTTGTTGTTACTGTTTTTGGCATATCAAATATGCCGCAGGTAGCTTGCCAGGCTCTGCAGTGTGGGCGAGATACTCTTGGTAGCTTGCTGGGCTCTCTGAGAGGGATGGAGGAATCAAACCCAGGTCGCAAGCTTGCAAAGCAAATGCCCTAAGAACTATAATCTTTATATACTGTTATATTAATACTTTACCTTAAATAATATATATTAGAGTAGTTTTGTCACATATAAACATGTAGGATAAGTAATATATAATAATTGTAAATAACTTTTATTGCTTTTTCAGATTAACTTGCTGTGTCCAACTTTGGGGAACTAAAAGAATAACTGAATAGACCTAAAAGAAAGATATCCAGGAATAAAATGAGCAATGGAGCAATGTTATTCCCATAGGAAAACCCTCTGGATTTTATACGCAGTATCCTTGAGGGGAACTAAAAAGGACAAGATAAGATACAGCAGAGTAAAAACTGCAGAGCATACTTATTTTACTTTAGTTGTTGGGAATATTAGACATTTCTCTTTCTCCTCCAGCTCACATCAAAATGCTATTGAAATTTTTGGGGCAAGGTGGCTCCATCTTAAGGTTCCAAACTGCATCACAAGATTAAGAAGTTACCAAAGACAGATAGTACAGTAGGTGAGGTGCTTGCCTTGGATGTGGCTGACCTGTTCAATCCTCAGCACCCCATATGGTCCCCTGATACCACCAGGAATGAACTCTGAGTGCAGAGCCAGGAATAAGCCCTGATTATAACTGGGTCTAGTCCAAAACCCTCATCCCAAGGCAGACCCTAATATGTGGACTGATAGGTGAGAGATTTATTAAGAAAGAGCTTCATGGAAAACATGGAAGGGAAAATGGTAGCAAAAGGGCAATGAGTTAGAAAATGTGAGTGCAGTAGTCTAAAACAGTGCCCATTAAGGATGACCCCAGCATGTGTCCGAGATGCTTTGACCTGCTGGAAGGGAGATAACAATTACTGGAGTAAGCCAGGCAAAAAAAACACAAAAAAACAAAAACACTGAAACCTAAGGGAAGTTTTCTGGAAAGTAATTTCACTTGCTGAATTTCAGAAGTAAAACCAGAAACAACTGTGACAACTATATCTCTCTCTTTCTTTCCCTTCTTCTCTCCCTCCCTTCTTCCCTTCCTCTCTCTCTCTCGTTCTCTTTCCTCTCCCTTTCTCTCTCCATCCCTATGCCCCCACCTCTCACTCTCACTCTCTCTCTCTCTCTCTCACACACACACACACACACACACACACACACACACACCGCGAATGCTTTCTGATCAAAGCTGCAGTGCCTCAACTACTCGATAAGATATTTTGGATTTACATAGCATTGCCACTAGAGGATGCAGATTTCATCCTTGATTTCCACTTGTTCTCTTTCACTCTTGAGTTTCAACAGATGGCTTCTCTGACCAGGAACAGCAAAGAGAGGACATGGAACAAGTAGGCTCCTGCAAGGAAGTTTTTTAGGAATTGAAATAAAGCACTTTTTATTCTATGAGAACCCAAATACTCCCATTTTATTTCATGCTAAAACTACGCATTTTAGAATGAATGCCCTGGGACACTCTGCATTTATTTATGCTTCAAACCCTTCAGATTCCGTTCAATGTGGAACTCCTTCAATGCATAAATAAGTCTTTCCTGCTTGGGGAGAGTGCTGTAATCTCCGAAGTTGCTTAATTTACTTCGGGGGTCATGGGGCTCAGTAGTTCTCCATTTCATATACTCAACTCCTATATTCTTTATCCATATTGATGTACAGTATTAATACAAGACAAAGTATTGACTGTGTGCTGTAGTGGGAGCAAACACAGTTAGTGTCCTCAGCAGTGGGAAGGACCCTTGTGACTTAACACTGGCAGAAATGCCTCAGAGACACCAAATAAGTTAGCAGCTGTATTGCAGCATTTTTTTTCCTGTGCTTTAATTTTGAAGCAGAGCATTATCTTTGACATTTTTCAGTTGATAGTTATTTTTCTAGATATTCTTTTGGGGTTTCAAAGTAGGCTAAAAGGCTTTTTGAAAGATGGGGAGATGAGACTTTTGTATTTGTTATTTCCATTGGAGCTATTATTGAGAAAATTAGCTTTATGTCAAGAGAACAGAACAAACAACATAAGATTACTTCCCAGGGTCTCAAACCAGACTCGACAATGTGTTATGCTCTGCATCATTTTTTAAAAAGAGATTTACTTTAAATGATGGCATTAGGCGAAACTAAGTAGAAAAATAAATTAATGAGATTAGTTTTCATGGAAATATGTGATGTTAAAGATCAGCTACACATAGTCTTTCATGGAAGGAGGCTAAATCTTTCAAAATGATAATGCGTATAGATCTCTAAACATGCATCTGTTCATGACAACAAATTGACGATCTCCTTGTAAAAGTCGGAGCATCTTACTGTGAAAAGCCAATTACCATACACCATTCTTGGCATAGCTAGGATTTGGCCTAACATTGACTCTTTCCAACACCTGAAAATAAGGTCATGTGTGACCCCCAAATTGCAATGCTTTAATGATTGACTCAAAATCCCACAGAAAGTATGTAGATTAGTTCCTATATAAACCACGAACTGCTACCTGCTAATCAACTAAGATGAAATAGTTCCTTCTTTTTTAATCTTTATCTGTTTATGACTTTAGGACCTGATCTTAGTAATCTGTTTCTTTTATCTTCTTTTGTCTAGTATTTTTCCCCCAAATAACACCTGTCATACATTAGCAAGGGAAAATAATTTTCTCCCCTGTAAAACCATAATAAGGCACACAAGCACAAAAACCATATGAGTTAGAGATTGGAGAACTTATCTTATTAACTCTCAAGAAGATTAATATTTAGGGATGGAAACATTGAAGTAAGAAAGTGTTAGGTATAAATGAAATATATTCATAACTTCCATATTTTATTTCTGGACATATATATTTATTTTTGGTAATATTTTCCATAAGAAAAACAAGTCTAGGCTCTGGGGAGATAGTGCAGGGGCTAGTAAAGAAGCTAGCATCCATGTAGCAGATCTCTATACTAAATCCTGGCTGGCACTGTGTATAATCCACTGAGTATTGATCGAGGAGTGGTCCTCTATCACAGAGCCAGGAGTAAACTCTGAACATCACTATGGATGGTCTCAAAACGAGAAATAAAGGGGAGACAAGCCTAATTTTTTGGTCTTAATAATTGCATCAATGATTGTATAGAGACTATTTTTAGTATATATGTATGTATGTTTGTATCTTTGTGGATGGGGTATAGAAAAGTCTCCATTTACAGTCTAAAAGTCATGCTTGTTATCCTGTATCTAAGTTACATAAAAAAATGCATGACATATTCACAAATGTGATGAGATAATTGAATTTACCCTGTAGTAATAAGAATTTAAAAAACTCAATTAGTACAAATTTTAAAATAATCACAACCAAAGTTAAGTATTAGAGAGAAAGTAACACAGCTTTAAAAGCCACACAGTTTTATATCTGTTTGATTAAATTTATTGCCAAGTTATTTATTATTTTGAGAATATTAAAAATAGGATTATTTTCTTAATTCAACTTTTAAATTATTCATTGAAAGTGTTTAAGAAATCAATTTTTGGGGATCAAAGAGATAACTCAGTGGCCTAGAGCGCATGTTTTCAGGCAAGGTTCTGGGGTTGACCCCTAGCACTGCACGGTTTTAGAGTACTGCTAGGAGTAATACCAGAGCAACAAGCTAGCAAGTTTGACCCCAGACAAACAGTATAAACAAACAAAGTAAGCAATAGGAACTATGGGATAGCTGAAAGGGCTGGATTGCATGCCTGACCTGTGGGAGATCTTGGGTTCAATTCCTGGCACCACATCTTCCAAAACCAATGGCCCACTGAAGTGCTGGGTCTGAGCTGTATCAGGCCAAGTATTACTTGGAGTGGCTCTTGGGATCTCATGAGCCCTGCTTGAGGGATCCCTCTCTCCCAGTGAAGAAGCAAGCATGGCACTAATATGAAGTCATAAAAAGATTTCCTTGAAATTAAGGCAGAGAAGTTCATATAGAGACTTGAATTCGTTCAGCTGAGAATTCCCTTTCCCAAATAAGAAGGGAGCAATGTCTCATCACAGTCAGCACAGGTTTATGAAAAGAACTATCAATGCTAAAAAAGAAAAGAAAAGAAAGAAAGCAATCATCATGTTTATATTTATCTTTAACCAAAAATTTTAATGAGATTATTTATCTGACATATAGGATAGAGGTAGGGCATTCGCCTTTCACGAGGCTGACCCGTGTTTGATTCCTCCGCCCCCTCGGAGAACCCTGCAAGCTACCGAGAGTATCCCGCTTGCACGGCAGAGCCTGGCAAGCTACCCATGGTGGATTGGATATGCCAAAACCAGTAACAATAAGTCTCACAATGAGAGATGTTACTGGTGCCCGCTCGGACAAATTGATGAGCAATGGGATGACAGTGACAGTGACAATAATATTAAAAATAATCTTAAGGGATATATATTATATATACATATATATTATATATATATATATACTCTTGTCATCCACAAAGTTTTAGTTTTCTCATTGTAGCCTAAGGATCTGTTCTGTCACAACATTTAATTATATTTCCTATGCCATCACGTACCATCACAAAGGTCACTTGTGAGCTTTGAGAAGCATTAGTGATGAAACTCTGGACTTGAAAGTATGGTATAAACTTGTCAGTATAATGAAATTATAGCATCCATAGAATATCTAAATTACCTATATTGAGCATGGTATGCCATAGCCATGTCATGATCAGGGCGCATTCAACGTTTTGGATGACCCAGTATGATGCATGGAATACTAGTAGAAGGGCAATAAACTCTGTATATGTTTAGGGGTCTGCTACACAGGTAAAATTGTTGTGTCTCAAATTCTTCATTAAGGGTAGTGGATCTGGAATCTAATCCAGCACTCATAAACCAATAAACATTCATATATTATTTAAAAGTTGAAAATAAAAATGTTTAATGCATGTGTAAATTACATGAATTAAAAATATTTTGTTCTATACAGCTTGTCTCTCTCAGAGAGCCCGGCAAGCTACTAAGAGTATCCTGCCCACATGGCAGAGCCTGGCAAGCTACCCGTGGCATAATCGATATGCCAAACAGAGTAACAACAAATCTCATAATGGAGACATTACTGGTGCCCTCTTGAGTAAACTGATGAACAAAGGGATGACAGTGCTACAGTGCTACAGTGTGATATGGCTTGTACTGGAATTAGCTATATATATTCTTCTATTTCTCTTCTATGGATTTAAAAACATATAAGGATGCAAAAAGCTATAAACAGAGAAAAATAAATGTTGACAGAGATTGTTTGGACCATGCAATACTAAATATATATCATCTGCATATTTATAGGAAAAAAAACTATTTCTTGCAGGTTTTTTTTTCTTTCTTTCTTTCTTTTTTAAGAATTCTGGATGATCTATGGTAGTGAAGAGACTCTGGCAAGATTTAAGGAAATTTTTTAAAGGAAATTTGGGACTCAGGCATGTTATGTTTTGTATGTTTGTTACATTTCTGGTAATTAATCCAGAGTCTCTCATACTTGGAAAGCATGAGATGTCTAAGGTCTACATCCATGGTTCCCAGACTTGGGCTTTTATACAAAGGCAATTATTTCACATTTTAGGACTAAAATTTTCTATGGAGTCAGCATCATAGACAACCCCTAGCCAAACTGATCTTCTTATAGCTGCTCTAAATATCTCACCTGTGAATCCCCCCCAAAAAAAACATTTGCAAAGTTACTCTTAAATTGCTTGATTCTGGATTCTGAATCCCCACTCTAGAACATGAGTATAAAACAGAATGTTTCTTATGATTTGGTGTTATCTAATTTCTTAAATCATAAATTGGGTATCTCACTATGTGAGTGAGAATTGGAAATGAAGCAAGAAAACAAACAAATTTTTTAAAGAGTATGATATGAAGAAACAGAGTCCAAATAGCTATCTTAGATATTGCAGCAATTATATCTTCAACTTCACTGCCTTTCTTTCATATCAAAACACACTCTCATGAGATATTCTCTATGATCACCAGAGTAGGGAGAAAATCAGAAACCCACTCAGTCTGATGATATCACCTAGAAATGGATAGTCCTGTTAACAGTATCACACACTAGAGAGTAGAAAACTTCAGTAAAATTCATTCACGTGGAAAAATCTTGGTACAGAACTTCTGTTGATTCCTCACATATATAGGTCAGACAGTCATTCAGGGTTTTGAAATGAACAAGATTAAAACATGTTGAGGGCCTGGAATGATAGCACAGTGGGTAGGGTGTTTGCCTTGCATGTGGCCAACCCGGGTTCAATTCCCAGTATCCCATATGGTCCCCCAAGCACCACCATGAGTGCTTTTCTGAGTGCAAAGCCAGGAATAACCCCTATGCAACTCTGCGTGTAACCCCAAAAAGCAAAAAAAGAAAACATGTTGAAGGTGTTGGTGTTGGGACCACACCTGTCATTGCTCACGTTGTACTTCTAGCTCGATGATCACAGATAATTCCAGACAGTGCTCAAGGGACCGTATGCAGTGACTGAATGGAACCTGGATATATCCCATCCAAGGCGAGTGTCTGACCCCTTCTAGTATCTCTGTAATCCTAGGATGCTATGTTGATGAAATTGTTCCATCTTTTCCAGACATGCGAATATTTATAATTCACAGTTCTAGATAACCTTGAGGCTTTCACCCAACCTTTCATGTTTTCCTTAATTGAACACATTTTTTAAATTGCCCTATTATTAATATTTCCTTAGATATATTTCAAATATGCCTCATTTAGGTGCAAAATCTATTTCCTGTAGAGAGCTTAATGATACAAACACAGAGTAGGCAAAACATTAAATGTTAGATATTAGTTTTTCTTCTTCCTATTAAGACTAAAATATGAAGAACTCTAGGCAAAGTAGATTTCATTGCCTTAGAAAATGTCACCAATACATTTTCCCTTTGGCAATTCACTCCTCGTTTTGATGAGCGGTAATATGAGAATAAATGGATCTTTTCAGTCTTTTTGTCTTTTTGTGCATTGCATGCTTTAGAAAAATGACCTTTAGAAGCATTGCACTGAATAGAAATGCAAACTGCCTTTAAATATTTTTGACAAGCTTGGTGAACTCAAAGTCTCTCTTGACATGTAAAAACAACTTTGTCAAGTAATTTCTATTTGATAGTTTCTAATAATAAGCAATATGCATAGAATTTTTCTGTCATTTTCTATAATATATAGATGAGAAAAATTTTAAATGCTTAGTAAAATTACTAATTTTGAGGATAAGTTTCTATAGCATTGGAAAATAAAAATTAAATAATCTGAGCATGATTAAAATTTGGTGTTCCTCTCTTATTCTCAGTGAATCTAAGCAATAAATACAATCTATGAGTACTGTCAACAAATAACTGAAATAACATATGTAAAATTTTATTAGCATTTAGGTTTTCAAATGGTAATAACATTTATAATTTTATAAAATTATTTTTGCATCATTTAATTATTTTCTTTGTATATCTTTACCAATTTGGATATTTTTTAATATTGTACAATTGTCCCTGAAGTATAGCAAAATCTTATATAACTTTAAAGTGTAATATCAGGATTACTTAAACATACATAAATTATGTTTAAATTAAATTTATGTTTAAATTGTTTTAAGTATATATTTTTGTATGACCATGCATATTACATTAACATTCTCATATACATTTAACATATTTAAAGCATATAAAGTCACATGAAAATATGAATTGAGAAACATATGGGATGCTTTTTAAAATACATATTGAGAATAATAATTACACATAAAATAATCAGCATAAAGATGAACACACATCATTACAATTGAAAAAATCTGCCGTGGTTAAGGTGCTTTCCTTGCATGCGGTCAGTGCAAGTTTGATCTCTGGAGCAACACGGTCACCTGAGCATGGCTGGGAGTCAAGTCACTGCTGAGCACAGAGCCACAAGGAGTGCCAGGACTGTGGGTGTGACCCCGCAAAGACCCTCAACCAAAATTGTTGTGTTTAGAATCTTTCGTAAATCAGGTATTCAGCCTGAATTCGAAGAAGCCTCATATCTGTATGTAGCTGTTTTGTAGAAGACTTATTTCTGCAAGATGCACAATTAAGCTAGAATTTAACTTTAATTGTGTTTATGAAAGGAAATGAAGGGTATTAATATAGAGTGAAATCTCTCAACCTAATTAAATACTGTCTTTATAGGAAGAAAGATTATTAAAAAAATTTCCTTATACAAATTTATGTTGCTATATTGAAAAATGACAATGCAGGATTTAAAGTTAATTTTGAAATTTATGTAACTGTTACATGTAAAATGTATTATGTAAATGGAATATATTATATATCACTACTTGCATCTTCATATATACATATATGCATAGATTTGAATTTGGTATGGTTACCTTATGTGCTATTAGAGAAATACGAGTTTTTAACTGCATATTTCACTACTACTATTAAATTTAGCTGATATGTGTTATATCAGGCAAATCTGGCTATTGAATAATGAACTATTCTAACTATTCAATGATATAGTTCAGCTCTTTTTTATTAGTTCCATCCCCTGTTCCCTTCTTACACTAAATAGATTTATTTTGTTCTTTAAGTGAAGTGTTGGTAAAATTTGAGGAGGAAAACATGAACAACAGGTGTTTTAAAATTCAATTCACTTTTTTTCTTTACTCAAAAGTGAAGTTAACTGTTGTTAGTCACCATTGTATACAGTTTTAACTGGTGCTGACTGATTGATTGCAAGGAAAAGGATTCTTACGTATAACTGACTAAATTCAAAACATCTCTGTTCTGTTTCCTCTTATATATTATGAAAAGATAAATTCATTTGGATAATGTGCTATCTGTACATATCAATCATCTATCTCAGTAGTACCAATGTTTTAGCTTAAAAATACATTAAGGTATTTGAGATCTCTGAAACATGATTTGTTTAAAATAAGAATTGTCCTTGCAATTAATCAAGGATGCAAAATAACAGAGATCTTAAGAAGAGGAGTGATGACCATTTAAAATACTCATAAAATTCTAAAATTTCTTCAAGGTCTAAAATTCATTTAGTGTTCTTTACCTTCAGTATTCCTCTCTGAAGCAATGAAGTAAACCTGGATTATGTAGTTAATTTTTCTGAGCTTTGGTTGAGTTTTTAGAGCCAGGTATTTTTTTAGGAATTTCTCAAACAAAGTTTTATCACTGCTGTAATCTCTTCTGAATCTTCTATGTAAAATAGTAAATTAACCTTATGAATTAGACACTATATTGTTCTCCATTTTGCTTATCCTTATCCTTTCTATTAAACAGTGTATATAAATTTGATTATTTTTGTTGTTTTTCTCCTCAAGCTAGAGAGTACCCACCACAGTGATTAAGATTGCATCTATTTGTTTTTTTGCTATTTAAGTAGTATGTCAAACAATGTCTAGATGTAAAAGGAAAAATATGTTTGTTGACTGAAAAGTAAGTTTTCTTACCTGTTTTCTCTATTTCCAGATATGCCTAAGAGTCTAAACCAAACCCCAGATTTTTCTGAAGCTTTCAAGTTATACCGAGTATAAAGAACTACGGTAGTTCCTGGTGTATGATATGCAGAAAATGAATGATTAATTTTATTGTTACTAACACAGTGCATACTCCTTGACATGTAGTAGTAAATCAGCGGATTTTAATACTCTTTCCTTTCCATCTCGATTTCTCTGATTTATGTCCTATGTTAAACTCCTAGCTTTCTCACCCATAACAGAATATGGAAATGCAAGAAAGTACAAGAAAAGGCTAAATACATAAAACATTAATAATAATGTATGCATATGGCCTATAGATATAATTGAATAAAATGCTTATTAACACAAGCACAAAATGTAGGATGATGCCTATAATGACACCTTATTTTTAAATTTCAGTATCTTATGGATATTAAAGAAAACATTCATGTTAAATGTCGAGTTCATCTTGTAATTTCAAGTGATAAAAGAGCACAAGAATTTTCTACTACTAATCTAAAGTAGAAAAACAAACTATCAATAAATTAATTCATCTAAAAAGGGACAAAGAATGCAATGAAGAATATAAAAATAATATGAATGATAAGAACTTTTGGTTTTCAAGAGAAGAAATACATAACCAAATAAAATGTCCCATTATTAAGAATTAAGTTTTAAACATAGTTGCTTCAAAAATGCTGTGTCTATGGGGCTGGAGCAATAGCACAGCGGGTAGGGCGTTTGCCTTGCACATGGCCGACCTGGGTTCGATTCCCAGCATCGCATATGGTCCCCTGAGCACCACCAGGAGTGATTCCTGAGTGCAGAGCCAGGAGTAACCCCTGTGCATAGCCAGGTGTGACCCAAAAAGAAAAAAAAATTGCTGTGTCTATTCAGGGCCTTATGCATGCTAAAGATAAAACAGAGTTCTCTGGTGTGGCTCTAGCAGCTCCCAAGAACCACTTGCTGAAACATAGAATCATCAACCACCAGAGGCCTGTGAGATAGTATAGTGGGTAGGACACTTTCCTTGTACTTGACTGGTTGCATGAGGTGATATATATCAATTGGTCTGAGGATCAGAGACAAGACACGTGAGAGCAATTTAGAGAGCACAGAGGGCCAAGGCATCAAACTGGCTTGAGGCCAAGAGCAACTGTCAGAGGTCTCTTTTTATTCAATTTTTATCAGTTACATCTTAATGGGTTCATTACAGAGAAAGAATCACTAAGGGGAGTACAACAATTTTAAGATAAGCATTTGTCAAAAGAACATCAGGGTACACATTTGTCTTGTCCAAGTTATGTTGTCAAAGGTATGTTGTAATGATTAAAACGTCAGAGGAAGAGAAGGAGCTGGACATATAGGCTCTACAGATTACATCCCCCAGATTCTTGTGGTCAGTTACACATAGGACAAAGAGCAGGCTCATACTAAAGGTCACACCAGATTAAGGATGTGAGAAACTTTTAAGAGAGTGAGAAACTCCTACCTTGTACTGCCAAGATAATGTGTGATCAGTCGGGGATATGAGAGCGTGCTTTTCCAGATCTTCCAGGCTCAAAAGTTTTTTAGCTTGCCCATTTAATGCAAAAGTGAGTCCCTGATTCTGCTTCCTGCTTGCAGGGCAGCGTCCAGAGGCTCATCCTAATGTCCTGGCTTAGCACCAAAATCGACTGACCTGGGTTTAATTTATGGCTACTGATAATGTTCACCAAGCCTGCCAGGATTGATCCTTGAATATGAACAAGGAGTAAACGCTGAGCACTCCCAGACTTGTATTTAAACAAACAACAAACAAGGGCTATTAACCCTCGGGCTGAACATTGCTGAGAGTGACTCTCCTTGTCCACTAACGCCCACTTGGTGCCCCCCCCCCATTTCAAATGAAGAGAGGGAAAATAACACAAGCTAAATTTGAGAAGTAACAAAACATGGAAAATTATATTATAAAATATAAAAAACACAGGACACATACCAATAAATCAACAAGAAGAAAGAATAGTGACGCTAAAATCAAAGATGAATTTAAAGTGATAAGAAGAATTACTAGCTATAAAGAGAGATACTTCAATGAGATAATAGGGTTGATTTGTCAGGGATATCAGTAGTTACAAAGTTGTAATCCTATGATAGTGTAAGTTCATATCATACCAAGAAAAAATTGACAAAAACAAAAACCAAATAATCACTATCACAAATACAATTGGAAACTTCTTGCATATATCTCTCAGTAATAGGACAAGAAGACCCAAATAGATAAAAACAATGACAATGATATTTTGGGGAGCAAAAGTCCTGCTACCCCACAATATGTCTTTGGCAAATGATGGATTTCATGGGAGGGGCTATGACAGGTTAGAGGTTGCCTTTGAGGAGAGAAAAAAAAAACAACACATGCTTAAAATTTTCTCCCAACGGGTCTCTCTTAATGTATCAGATGATCTCTCTCTTTTATCTCTATTTAATGAGAACTTCTGACTTAATTCTTCATAACTTAATTTTACTGTGCCTACTTTCTAACTTCCCTAACTAATAATTCCCTTTCAAACTCCCTAATATGTGTCCCGGCTAATGTTTTTAAACTGACGTCTGAGCTATGTGGATAAATTATTTAGTCCTTCTGGAAATTTCCCACATGTACTGGAGTCATATGAAATAGTACGCATTATTATATTACTTTACTATTAAACTCTTTTGACTTTTTTCTCCATATCAATCTGTCTGATTCTTACTTGTCTAGCCTTTAAAGAACCCGGAGGATAGAAAGGTAATTTCCTTTGCTTGTGCCCCAACAAGACAGAATAAATTTTAAAACTAATTGACATGTGAAATACCACCAATAACAACTGCATAACATTTCATCTTCCAAAATATGCTTGAAGCATTTACCAAAACTGATTATAGGAAGAACAATAAAGCATGCATCAACAAAATTTCAAGACCTGATATAACTTGGAATAAATTTCATATTTAGTGGAACTAAAAAATAATAAAAAAATAGCTGGAAATATTTGAAGGTCTAAAAAACAGCAAACCTAAATAATTTAGGCCTATAGAAGTCACATTACGTAGGCAAATATTTATATTTGTATAATAATGAAAATGAAAGTAGGTCATCTTTCTTGAATGCAGTGAAGGTATTCAACTATGTAAATAATATCATTACCAAGCTAAAAGCAATTCAAGTAGCCATCTGTAATAGTCGTAAAAATACTTCTTGCAGAAGTATTATGCTAAATATTAGGAAAGATTGAGATAAATCTCAAAATGTGTGTATGTTAAAATTTTAGCAAATGATATCATAAGACTAATGGAACACAATTCTCAAGAAAGCAAAACCTTTTGGAAAGGGATCAAAATATTCTTGTGTTTTAGTATGTTTTTTTCTCTTACTTGACAATGGAAAGAAGACTGAGAATAAGGTAAATTGTTCACAAATCTTCAAAAACAGTAGAGTATTAGGAAGGATCATGGGGATAAAACTACGTAAATGGAACACAAATTAGAATACACAGGGATCAAGATAGATCTAAGATATATTACTCCTTACTCTAAGCCCTGAATACTGCCAAATGTGGCCCCCCAGGAAGTAAATAAACAATAATAAAGCAAGTAAAAAAAATATGAGCAGGCATAGAAATCTGTGACTTTCCTGGGGCAGACAATCAGGAGTCCAATATCTCCAGAAACTACAGTTCCTGCAGGAAAACCGAAACTGTGATGATTGACAAACTGCAGGAAGTTCGGTGTTGACAGCTCTGAGTATTGAAGATTCCAACAGAAACTTGTCATAAAAAGATTCTAGTAATATAATGACTTTCCATATTTCAACATGACTACCATAATAAATATAAGATAAAAATCCTGTGGGTTTTCATTAACAAGGAAAAGAGGAATTTTGAGATTTGTAATATGTCATAGCACTCTCCTAAATAAGACAACTCTGGGAAACCAGTTACCCAGAATCTACCTTTCAGGTTTATTATTACTTCCTAAATAATCTAAAGGAAGGGTAATATTTAACTTCACCAAATTAAGTCATCTTGTCTTACTTAATCAATAACTAACCCTTTGAAACTTAAACTTCCTTGTGAAATTCAAGGACAGAGGCACAAACTCACTAATAGACTACAAAATCATGGGCTATAGAATGTTTGCCTAATCATATTTCCCATCACACTAAAGATTTATTTAGAGCATTTTCATGTGCATTCTTCCTTTATAAATGGCTTCCAAGAAAAAAATGATAAGACATACCAAAAAGCAACACTCAAGCATACATAAGTGCACGTGCACACACACACACACACACACACACACACACACACACACACACACACACACACTTTAAGGAGATAATGAAATAATGAAAGTATAAAAAACAGACATTGTATGTTGGACAACTTTAAAAAATAGTTGTGAATTTAAAGTGACTATTATTCATATGCCAAAGAATCTGTTGGGGTGCAGAGATTTGATAGACCATTGAGGAAAATTTACTTATATTGATTACTAAGTACAGTCTAAAACTTTATTTTATATCCATAATATTTACAAAATACAAATCAGTTATGTATACGAAGCAAAATAAACAGTAAAACTAATAAAGTTTTTAGGCAGGTACTTTACCAAAGAATATATTTCAAGAGTTAATAAACATAAGAATGGGTGATAAGTAGCAACAGTAGTAAATGAAGTAACAAGTACAACACAATAAAATATATCATTGCAGTTCTATCAAAGTGAGTATTTTTTAAATGACATTACCAATAATAGTCACCATTTGAAATGTAGAAGTATAAGTTGGTTTACCTAATTTGCAATGTCTTTAAATGCAATTTAAAGACTAATCATAGACATATATTTAGACTCAGTAATCTATTTCTACATATGCCAATAATAAAATATATACATATGTACATATATATACATATGCATGTATATATGTATGTATATATATATTTTTTTCTATGCCTGTCTTGTATGCACAAGGCACTGAACTCAATTTCTGTTGCCACCACATGCACGAATACAATCTTGGATGTCCAAGGTATTTGAGTCAGCAAGTCTTCTGTCTGTGATCCCTGGTGTCAGAAGCAATTCCTACCTCCATCTCAGCCAGATCTGTGTGTCTGAGAACCTCAATAAAAGGGGAAGAAACCCACTGAAAACTGTAATCAAAAGACACTCAATCACCATAACCAAGAAACAGAACCCTAGACAGCACTTATTTGATCACGAGTTACCCCCGATAGCACCACGACTGAAAATGTAAGCACCTCAGCCATGTCATAACTGCCAATCAGCACAACAATATCAGCAAAAAGGAATAAGAAAAGGGCATTAAGACAAAGAAACATTTAAGAACAAAACAAAACTGGAGATAGCCTTGATGTCCAACAATTGTGGGATGGACACTATTAAATGTTCACTTAATGAAATGTTAGAAACTAATGAGAGTGAATCAATTACTCCATCTTTTAATCTCCAAACATATGAAATGTCAAAATGTCTTTAGACAAAAATGCACCCTATATTTTTCCATGTATATCAACTAAGTGATGACAAAACTGGTCTTTCTTGAGCGAACATAGTAATTCTAAGAGGATATTTAACAGTGTTCTCTTTTGTGGTATACCTCTTGATTGTATATGTATTCTCAGGCAAGAACACTAGTACAATTAGTATATTATTTGTTGTACATTTTTTTTGCTGTACAATTACATTTTCTTGCACATATTATTATGATATGCCATACACAATATGTTAGATATATAAAATATGATATAAATTATAAAAACATTAACATTTTGTTGGGCCAGAGATGTAGTACAAAGATTAAGGTGCTTGACTTGCATGAGACTAATCCCAGTTGTCCCCAGCATCAGGCATGGTACCTTGAGTAACACTAGGAATGATCCTTGACCAGGGAGCCAAAACTAAGACCTCAGCATTGCCAGGTGTGGACCTGAAAAAACAAGCAAGCAGAAACAAAAAGGAAAAAAGTACAAGTAACCTCTTTGTCTTCAAATTTTCCTTCTAAAATTCAAATAATAAATACTTCTGAGTCCTCATCTAATGTATTCATAGATAATTCCATCTTTTGCTAATGTCTCCTGCTTTGGGTAATATTTAAAATTCACAAGGTTGCATATGAATTTTCTTAGATTCCTTCTAAAAGGATGAACTTAAGATCTGTGTTTTGTCTTAAATTATATCAAGCTCAGAGGCATGTTACTTTTGATTTGCAGTGAAGATTTGACTGAGTGTTTTCCCATTAATACATCCCGGAAAAGATTGTTGCTGCTCTTGAATTTCATAGCACCAGTGTTTTATAGGATCAGAGATTGTTACAAGCTGCTTGTATTATGAGGAAACATTGTCATAACTATTTGTAAAAATGGATTTTCTAGTTATATCTCCTAGCCCATAATAAGTAGAAGGCATTCATAGAGGTATTTTGCCATACATTTTAGTTTATTTTCCCCTTAAAAAAGAAAGAGAGAAGTATAGCTTACCCAGGGGAGTTATTATCACCTCTACTTTTGGAAATGGACTATTTCTTTGTACACAGATATGAGAATGTATCCAATTCCTTTGTGAGACTTTGTGACTTTAAGAAATTTTTAAAACTGTTTGAATGAAGTTCCTTGAAGTTCCTGTCATTTCCCCTCAAAAAATACTACAGTCTTCCTCTTACTAACATAGTTTGAAATAAAACTAAAATTTAAGTTCTGTATTACAGAGTAAAAAATTCATCTAGCTATGAAAAGATTGTGAAATGTGACTATGAATTCCAATAATCACTTGGTTTTTTCCCATAGGAAGTGAAAGAAATTAGAGAAAATTAGATTTCACTAAGCTAATGAGGCACACAGGAAAAGGTTTAGTTTTGCTTTCATTTTTTTTCATTGAAGCAAGCAATGTGGGATTACAGCTAATTTTGCATACACTTCCATCTATTTATGTCATAAATCAGATAATGTAAAAGTTCAACCAAAATTTAAGTAGGTGATTGGTTGACGAAAGAATGTCACTTTTATTGACTACCTAGGATTGACATATAATATTTAAGATCCTTAAATGGAACTTACAAATTTATGTTATTGTGATTGTATAGATGAATAAGCCAGGTTTGGTGTTCTTAAATTTCTCTCCCTTGTACATAATTCTAATATGTTAAAAGAAATAAATAGAGGATTAACACAACTGTAGAAATGACCAATTTTAACACTGGCCATTTGATCTTTATTGATACGTTTATTTTATCTTGGAAGCTTTGAATATTTTAACTGTGTGGCCAAAAATATTTTAGGTATATTTTTTCCTGTCCGCTTTTGTTTTTCTTGTTTTTCTTTTTATGTCTTGGGCCACACTCCAGGATCCTCAGGACTTACTCTTGGCTCTGTGTTCAGTGATTCCATTCTGGAATCACCTGCATGATAACATGGAAATGGCAATATTTTTCTTTTCTTTCCGGAGGCTCTTCTCTTTCTGGAGAAGTCCATGTTTTTGTCTTGAATTGTGTTATTTTATCTCTTTTCCCTCTTATAATTTTTTTATTTTACTATTTAATTTCTAAAATCTTATTCTGTGAGAGAAGATAACAAACCTGGTAAATCTGTGTGGAGGTCAGTACTGACTATTGCAAACAGTAAATCCTCTCTCTGGCCTGAGGCCAGAAAACAAAGGTAGTTGGAACCAGTTCTCATGTAACATTGATCAAATAGACCTCAGCTATTGTTTGAAGAAGACCACAGGGGAGATAGTGAGGACCCAGTCCTTGCCCTACAGGTGCTCTTGGTAGACTTCTTACCAGTCCTGGCTGCCCCTGGCACTTCCCTGCTGAGACTAGTTTCATTATGCAGAAGGGTTTGCCTCTGTTGAACACTCTCTATTAAATGTACACTATCCCACTCATGCCTCCCCACAACTTTCACCTACAACAGATGGTGAGTGGAACGAAGATGAGTTTCTTCAATGTATTTTTAAATGATTATTAAAACATTTTATCTACATCATGTAAAGTTTGAAAGCATGCCGTGTAGACAAAGAATTTGCATGAAAATGCTATTTCAATCTTGAAATTTGTTTTAAGGATATGATCATACATAAACCACATGATAAACTTAATCAAAATAACATATGTGGACAGTGTGATTTTTACTCTTTGTTGCTGTTCTTGATGCTACTAAATACAATAAATGTAATTCCATAAAAAAAGAATTTTTGGGGTGCAAAGAAAAGCACACCACACCTCTTAGAGTTCTTCAAAGTCTGGACAAATAAGCAAACAAACATCAGACAGAAGAATGAGAAAAAGTCAAAAAAGAAGTATAATGATACCATGTCTTATTCCTGTATACATGATCAAGAACACTGAATTACTTGCCTGTGTGTTTTCAGTCATAACTTTAAAGTCTTACTTAAGACCGAATATTTGGGAGAAGAAGAGAAGGTCAGCTAGGGATGTTAGCCAGGAAGATAAGTAAAGGAAGGTAGCACTGTATCACTGTCATCCCATTGCTCATCGATTTGCTCGAGCGGGCACCAGTAACGTCTCCATTGTGAGACTTGTTACTGTTTTTGACATATCAAATACACCACGGGTAGTTTGCCAGGCTCAGCTGTGTAGGCAGGATACTCTCAGTAGCTTGCAGGGCTCTCGAGAGGGATAGAGAAATTGAACTTGGGTCGGCTGCGTGCAAGGCAACAGCCCTACCTGCTGTATTATCACTCCAGTCCTGGTACAGTGAAGATTACATTCATAAAGACAACCTTTTATTTATACATACAAATTTATTTTTTAGTCAGTTTATTCTTGGCCTTCCGAACTCTCCCATAAGATAAATATTTTTGAGAAAAATATCATTTCAGGTAGTAGATTCCTGCTTTCAACAGTACTTAACCTTTATCTAGTTATGCAGATGATCTCTTTAGAAAGTACTTCTATTGTCCTTTTTAAACATTTATTAACCTCCCATATTTACCAAATAAGAATTAGTTTCAGTTTTTAATATTAAAATTTGAAATCTAGATCCACTACGAATGATTTGTAATACCTTACTAATTATTTAATAAACCAACAAAAACCCATTTCCTGAGGTAGCTAGAATAAAATGATTTTTCTTAGCTCATCAGGAGACAAACTGACTCCAACTATTTTACTGGAAATTTTATGCATTTTATTTTAATTTCTATTTAAAATTTCTGTCTTTAATTTCTTTAATATACTTTTCCTACACCAGTAAATCTATGGGTAGAGCAAATATGAATCCCAAGATAAAAGGAAGTAAAATTAAGCAATCTTTCGTTCATAAATTCTACAATTACCTAGTAAGAGATGTTCTGAAAATATTTATATGAAACTGTCATTTGTACCTTAGTACAGTGGAGATCTAGGGAGGTAGACTCAGGAAAATAGTGCTTCTGCCTATCTGCTCCACCTAACTCACTACCAGCACTCTGGAATCTCCCGGCTTGGACCAAGACTGGCAAATCTGTCCTAACCTTGGCACTGGTGTTCAGGGTCCATTGTCTTTCCCTCACAGAAAAGGATTTCGGACGCCAAAATAGTCAAGGAAGATAGCTTTTATTGAACAAAACTTGCTCAGAAAGATGTGAGAGGGCAGAAAGGGAGGAAAAATACGTTCATGAGAGAACACAGGGTTCTCCAGAGTGTGGCGAGAAGGGGAAGCTATCAAAGTGGCAGAGGAACAAGCAGGCTAGATATGTTTTCAAGGGAGAACTCAGGCTTGAAAACTGAACCCGGAGTGGTTTGGTTTGTATATAATTTGTATATAGTTTGTATATAATTCTATCAAATGTTTTTGTTTGTTTGTTTGTTTGTTTTGTTTTTACCTGAATTTCCCCTTTGAATGAAAGTTAATCTGGGAATTGTCAAAGAAAAGCCTTGCACTGATGTTGGCATTTTTATAATCTTGTCTTTTGCGTTGTTGATGGTGTCTTTATAATCTCATAGATTCTTCCAAAACTTTCTTTCTGAGGATTTCACCCTTCTCTGGGTGGGCCTTGAATTTATGCACCCTGGGTGTTGCCTCAGTTTCTGTATCTCCAAAGAATTCAGGATTTGCATGTCAAAAGTATGTGGTCTTCACGCCTTAAGAACTGGACAATTTCTTCCTAAGTTTTATTATTTTCCAAGAGGTCATTAATGGGACCCCTAGATCTGCCTGCAATAATCACTGTATCACTGTCATCACTATCATCACGTTGCTCATTGATTTGCTTGAGTGGGCACCAGTAACCTCTCCATTGTGAGACTTGTTGTTATTGTTTTTGGCATATTGAATACGCCAAGGGGAGCTTGCCAGGCTCTGCTGTGTGGCCGAGATATTCTCGGTAGCTTGCCGGGCTCTCCAAGACGGGCGGAGAAATCTAACCTGGGTCGGCCGTCTGCAAGGCAAACACCCTACCTGCTGTGCTATGGCTCCAGCTCTGCAACAATATTTAAAAGAATTTTAAAAGAAAGTTAAAATTTAGAAGAAAATTAAAAATCTATGAAATTAAAATAAACATTGAACAACATTAAGAATCTGTTGAGTTTCATTAAATATCCTTCACTTTTCTCTAGAATGAGTTCTTCAAACAGTTATACAGTTTGTCTTTATATCAAAAAGCTACTTCCAAGCATATTATATTTTCCAAGCTGAATCTCATTTTGTGGCTGCCCTTTAATCACTGAAGGTCGCTTTTTATCATTTCTACACTAATTGGTGTTAAAACACTTGACAATTTATTGTGATTTAAGTTTCATTAGCTCGCATTCATTTCTCAGCTAGATGATAAATAGAGATGTTAAATAAGATTACAACATAATAGCAACGCCCTCTTTACCCTGCCTGTATCTCTGTACAATGATCTGCAATATGTTTCCTTGATTGAGCCAAATGTAGTTTCAGTTGAAGTCCTGTAAAGAATTAGACTTGCTAATTTTAAGTTCCAGAAGACGCCTATCAATTTATGATATTTAGACATTGTGTGTGTATGTGTGGTATGTTGTGTGTCTGTGTGTGTAGGTGTGTACTGTGTGTGGAGAAAGACACAGAGGTGGCAAAGTGAGAATTTTCATCTTATTAAAATTATAGAAATTCTTGTTAGTACTTGTATGAAATTAATTAAAAGTTGAGTTTTCAAACATTTAGTATCACTGTATCATTGTCATTCCATTTTTCCTCGATTTACTTGAGCAGGCACCAGTAACGTCTCTATTACACTCAGCCCTGAGATGTTAGCAGCCTTTCCTTAATTGTTTTTCCCAACCATGGAGGCTCTTTAAGGGTCAGGGGAATGAGACCTATCATTACTGTTTTTGGCATATCGAATACGCCATGGGTAGCTTGCCAGACTCTGCCATGAGGGCGGGATACTCTCAGTAGCTTGCTGGGCTCTCCGAGAGGTATGTATATATCTGTTACTGTACTGGGGATATGAATAAGCCACAGCGAGCTTTCCAGGCTCTTCCAAGTGGGCAATTGACTCTCGGTAGCTTGCCATATTCTCCAAGAGGGAGATCTAGGCCACATTGTTTGGTTTTTTAGTCTCTGGATTTGGCCGTTGATGGGATCACACGACTTTGGAGGCAGTTTCTAGGTGTAACTGCCCAGCAACTGGAAAATGGGGGATCTGGGTGGAAGAAGTCTGGTCCCAAGCCGAGCAGCTTTGGAGATCTTCGCCCGGGTCCCGAACACCTGGGGTCTTCTGCTGGTTCCTTCATGTGTGAGGCTCATCCAAATGTGTGGAAAGTGGCCTTGAGCATGGCTGTGGCCTTCATGCCTGAAATACAAACTTTTAGTATTTCTAAAATAAAAAGAAAATGATTTAATATGCATACAAATACAAAAACACACCCCTCCAAGTATAGTTAATTTAAAAATATTTCATAATTTTAAACTTTTATTTTTCAACTTCTTGAGGACATCTCAAAGTGGATTTACTCCAAGATATGAGCTGAATTAAACCGTTTTTCTGAAAACTTTTTGCATCACTTTCAAAAGTTACATTATTAGGATAAAATTTACATAGTAAAAATTTCACCTTTAGAAATGTACAATTTAGTGTCTTAGATTCACTAAAGTACAGATACGCAGCAATCAAATATATGTAACTACTAAAATATATACATCCCATAGAGTTTACATTTATGTTATCATTGTAATGTTTTATATTAAGTAACTATGGTGCTGAGCATAGCTTACATACTTACTTCCTGGATATTATATATAAAATTACTAATTTCTTGACATGACTGTTCATTGCCAATTGGAAAAATATGATTTTAATGAAATATTTCATTGGAAGCTTTTAATGTAGCAAATCCATAAAGTAGATATATAACTTCAAAGTGAGAATGAATCAGATCATAGAAGCTTTTAATAAGAGAAAGGCCACAGATATTTTGTGTAACTTGTTCCTATCCATTAACTCTGTTTGATGGAGACTTTATCTGGGTAGGATTCTGTGTCTCAGTACTCCGTTGAAAAGTATACTTAAATTCATAGTAACAGAATCTCAGAAAGCAACCTAAGTTTTAAATAGGATCTTTGTTGAAATAGTCAAGTTACCATGAGGCTCTTACTAGATAAGTGTTATTTCTAAATTAATATAACCCTTGTCTTCATGAAGAGGAGAATTTTAATATGGAGATGAGGTATTTCAAAGACATAGACAGAAATTGGTGTAATGCACTTACCAACAAACCCAATGTTCTGAAAATGCGGCTTTAAAGCACTGGTCTATAGCACTGAGGTTGACAGAGAGGTGACATATCTTTGAGCTTGGATGCCTACGAAAGCATCTATGGTGGGGTATGATGTCGCCAACAGGTCAACCTGTACCTTCACGGCAAGTGCTTCAGCAGCCTGGAGGTGCTTTCAGGCTTCCTGACACCCCAAAATTGCTGCTGTGACTTTGGCCAGACCCCAACAACATGGGACCAAGTTTACCAAGAAATTAAATGGCTAAAAGTTAGGTATGTGGAAACCATGCCCACAAACCACCTCCAGCTAAGTTGTACAAGCTCATTTATTGGCATTATTTCAGAGACCCATAGATAAATCTCGAAAGAGACCAAAAGTCACGTTTAATCTCAGGCCCACGCATGGCTGAACAGACTGGGGTAAATCGGAGGTGGGCGGTTGGCCTATGCTGCCTAATCAGAGCCCCTAGCAGCCTCTTCCTTACACAATCCAAAATTGCCACAATGCCCCCAGCCTGACTCCACTTTCTCAGGACAGACCTCACCAAGACATAATCTGCTGAAAATTCCAGTACACAAGTTTTGAGACTGATATCTCCAGACTTTCACAGAGGTGGTGTAGGCTACCTTCCCCCACTTCCCAAAACACATGGAAGCACTGGCAGTCACCCCCAGAAACCAACTCTAGTACCACCCTGTAAATTCTATTACTGGCCTTGCTTCAGAGACCCATAAATAAATCTAGAAAGAGATCAAAAGCCAGAGACTCAGCAGCGAGTCCCAGAAGACAACACAGAGCCAGAGATCTCTCTAGGCTCCATACCAAGTCAATTTCACAGGGGGACCCGCAGATGGAGCAGGCACAGTTTCCTCGCCTACTCCAGATGGAATCCCGGTGACCAAGAGTTTCCACAAGCAAGGCCCAGTTATGCAGGCTCTATGACTAAATCTCCATGCCACATGGCAGCAGAGGCACCAGACTGTCCCTTCCCGGCTTCTAGCCATTCATCAGCCTGTTGTCACTCCCATAATGTGCTCTGAGCACCATCTTAGCGCACCAACAGCCCTGGTCCAGAGACGCCCAATTGAATCCCCAAACGGACTAGTATCTTACAGAAATGTCTCTGGACCCCAACCATCTACACTCTAGGATTTCAGAAGTACGTGGCCACAGCATCCACGATATTCAAAGTGAGCAATGGACAATAAATAATCTAGCTTCTGTCCCTGGCAGGCAGGCTTGAATGGTGGTTGGAAAATTTGAGCAAAACATAATGCACAAAAGTAGAGAGAGTATACTGTATACTGGGGAAATTGCCTGCCATGGCAGCAAGGTGAGGACTGAGATAAGTAGGTGAGGATATACTGGGACACTGATGGTGGAAAGTGTGCACTAGTGTAGGGATGGGTGTTCGATTATTGTGCTGCTGAATCCCGAACATGAAAGCTTTGTAACTGTACCTCATGGCAATTCAATTAAGAAAAAAAAAAGGAAAAAAAAAGTAATGTGGAATTTATACCCAATTCAACCAGCTTAATCAATGGCTGAAAAATAACTGTACTCCTACATTATAGAAAGAAAGAAAGAAAGAAGAAAGAAAGAAAGAAAGAAAGAAAGAAAGAAGAAGAAAGAAAGGAAGGAAGGAAGGAAGGAAGGAAGGAAGGAAGGAAGGAAGGAAGAAGAAGAAGAAAGAAAGAAAGAAAGAAAGAAAGAAAGAAAGAAAGAAAGAAAGAAAGAAAGAAAGAAAGAAAGAAAGAAAGAAAGAAAGAAAGAAAGAAAGAAAGAAAAAAAGAGAGAGAGGAAGAAAGAAAGAGAGAGAGGAAGGAAGGAAGGAAGGAAGGAAGGAAGGAAGGAAGGAAGGAAGGAAGGAAGGAAGGAAGGAAGGAAGGAAGGAAGGAAGGAAGAGAAAGAGGGAAAGAGAGAAAGGGAGGAAAGAGAGAAAGGGAGAAAGAGAGAAAGAAAGAAAGAAAGAAAGAAAGAAAGAAAGAAAGAAAGAAAGAAAGAAAGAAAGAAAGAAAGAAGAAAGAAAGAAAGAAGAAAGAAAGAAAGAAAGAAAGAAAGAAAGAAAGAAAAGAAGGAAGGAAGGAAGGAAGGAAGGAAGGAAGGAAGGAAGGAAGGAAGGAAGGAAGGAAGGAAGGAAGGAAGGGAGAAAGAGAGAAGGAGATAAAGAGAGAAAGAAAAGAAAGAAAAGAAAGAAAGAAAGAGAGAGAGGAAGGAAGGAAGGAAGGAAGGAAGGAAGGAAGGAAGGAAGGAAGGAAGGAAGGAAGGAAGGAAGGAATAGAGGAGATAAAGAGAGAAAGAAAAGAAAGAAGAAAGAAAGAAAGAAAGAAAGAGAGAGAGAGGAAGGAAGGAAGGAAGGAAGGAAGGAAGGAAGGAAGGAAGGAAGGAAGGAAGGAAGGAAGGAAGGAAGGAAGGAAGGAAGAGAGAAAGAGGAGATAAAGAGAGAAAGAAAAGAAAGGAAGAAAGAAAGAAAGAAAGAAAGAAAGAAGAAGAAAGAAAGAAAGAAAGAAAGAAAGAAAGAAAGAAAGAAAGAAAGAAAGAAAGAAAGAAAGAAAGAAGAAAGAAAGCAAGCAAGCAAGCAAGCACCTATGACGCACCCTTGTCTCATCCTTGCCACAAGCTTAGTTCCATAGGCACTTAGTCTTCTGGGAGTGACTAAACATGTTATTCTGAAACCTTTAAGATAATCTTCTACAGCCCCTCTAATTATATTACCAACTGATTTAGTAACACTTTAAGCTGTTCTGGATGGAAGTGCAACAATATTTTGACTCGACTCTTTTGATATGATCCTGGGCTCCTTGTTAAGCTATTATGTTGTGATTCTGAACTCAGGGTTGATCTCAACATTCAAAGATACCAACTAGGAATGCAGTGGTTATGGAATACAAAATAGATGAGTGAAAAATACTTATTCAGAATTTACTCGGGTAACACTTGCATTTGTGAGCAACAAATCACAATAGCAACATTTTATATAATTATTATTAGATATTATCGATGGATACTGTATATAAACATTATTGAATACATTGAATCAAGAAACTTTTTTTTTTCATTTTGTGTCCCACCCGGAGATGCACAGGGGTTACTCGTGACTCTGCACTCTGGAATTAACCCTCTCGGTCTCTCGGGGAACCATATGAGATGCTGGGGATCAAACCTGGGTCAGCCGCATGCAAGGCAATTGCCCCACCCACTGTGCTATCGCTCCAGTTCCGAATCAACAAACTTTAAAGGGAGTAAGGGCTATATAAAATTTAACTAAGAACAATTCCCAAATAATTATGGCATTGTGTGAAATAAGTGCTTCTATCTTTTCCTTTTTATAAAAATTCTCAAATTAATGAGGTAATGTATTTTGTTGATAATAAGCAACTTGAAAAAATTATACTTGGAACTGAGGACTTGAAGAGGAAAACAGCTACCTGAATTATCTAGTCAATAATATTTTACCTTTGGATCACTGTATCACTGTCACCCCGTTGTTCATCTATTTGCTCAAGCAGGCTCCGGTAACATCTCCATTTGTCCCTGTCGTATAGTCCAATGGCCTATTGGGGGCTCTTTCAGAATCAGGGGAATGAGGACTATCATTGTTACTGTTTTTGGCATATTGAGTACACCACAGGTAGCTTGCCAGACTCTAGCGTGCTGGCGGGATACTCTCAGTAGCTTGTCGGGCTCTCCAAGAGGGATACAGGCTTTTGGGGTGGCCTCTAATCACCTTTACAGGTGTTTCCAGACTAACAAATTTAAGCTTTTGGTCAACTACCATGTTATAACACAGGTGTTCAACCTGGCACAGACCCTCTGCAATAGGTTCCTGCTCTCCCAGCTGCTCAACAACCTCTGGGCACACTCCATCAACCTCAAGGAGATCAACCTGAGGCCGCAGATAGATATCCCAGGTGTTGCCCAGAGAGGCAGGCAGGTGAGTGTTTGTCAGTGTGCAGATTGTTACAAAATGCCAATCGGGATTCTTAGTAGCAAGAAAAATTAACAGCTCTGGACCTCAGGCATTCAAACCTTCCACCCTGTATACTAACAGAAATTATTCCAAAATAGAACATTTAATGAGGCAATGAATCACATCATCAAGAAAATTATTCCAACTAACAAGTCGCCTATTCAAGATGCTGATCAGAGATTTCTTACATAAAACGTACTTAATAAATAACACTGTCATCACTGTCATCCCGTTACTCATTGATTTTCTTGAGCGGGCACCAGTAATGTTTCCATTGTGAGACTTGTTATTGTTTTTGACATATCAAATACGCCACGGGTAGGTTGCCAGGCTACCTACTTGTGTGTGAGATATTCTCATAGATTGCCAGGCTCTCTGAGAGGGGCGGAGAAATCAAACCTGGGTCGGCTACATGCAATACAAAGCCCTACTCACTGGGCTATCGCTCCAAATATAAAAATACAAATAGGGGGCCAGACATATAGTAAGTGCTTGTCCTGCATAAATCTGACCTGCGTTCAATCCTGGGCACCCCGTATGTTCCTCCAAGTTGTGCAGGAGTGATCCCTGAGAGCAAAGACAGCAGTAAGCCCTGAGCACCTTCAGTTATGGGCCAAACCCTAAATAAATATGATTAAATGTTGGTGAAGATGTATGGGAATTGAAGCAGTGCTGGTGAAGTAAGTAAAACACAGAATTGCCCTAAGACCCAGCATTTCCATTCCAGGTACTCAAGTGCCCAAGAGAAATGAAGACACATTTATCCACATTATTCCCAAAGTCTATCAGTGAATGAATTAGTGTACTTTCTTATAATTATCAGACATGCTAGTCTAGAGCTTCATCATTGCATCGCTGTCATCCCATTTTTCATCGTTTTACTTGAGCCTCTTTCAGTGTCAGGGGAATGAGACCCATCATTGTTACTGTTTATGGCCTATCAAATACTCCATGGGGAGCTTGCCAGGCTCTGCCATGCAGGCAGGACACTCCCTGTAGCTTGCTGGGTTCTCTGAGAGGGAGAACTAGAAAATAAGAGTTCTTCTGGGAGCATTGTTTTATAGTCTCTGGATATTGGCAGTTGATGGGAGTGACTGTGCCAGAGGCAGTTTGTGGGTGTGACTTAGTACTTAGCTACTGGACAAATTAAAAAA